>NC_048604.1:57957919-58274893 GCF_003668045.3 Cricetulus griseus
CAATAAAGACATACATTCAGCTATGTTCAGAGCAGCATTATTTGTAATAGCCAGAAACTGGAAGCAACCTAGATGCCCCTCAACCGAAGAATGGATACAGAAAATGTGGTACATTTACACAATGGAGTACTATTCTGTGGAAAAAAAACAATGGAATCTTAAAATTTGCAGGCAAATTAACTGAAGCAGAAGAAACCATCCTAAGTGAGGTAACTGAGTCACAGAAAGACAAACATGGTATGTACTCACTCATGTATAGATTCTAGAGAAATTAAGAAACAAGGAGGAACATAAGAGAGACACACTGTCTCCCAGTGAAGCAGAAAGGGACAAGAGCCCCTGAATAAATGGGGAATATGGGGGGAGTAGGACAGAGATAGGAGAAAGAGGAGAGGAGAAGAGGAGGGGAAGGAGAACATGAGGGATCAGGAAGAGTGAGTCAGGAGAGGAATAGAGGAGAGCAAGGAAAGAGACACATCAATAGAAAGAGCCACTATAGATTTAAAGAGAAATCTGGCTCTAGGCAATTATACAGAGATCCAAAATATGACCCCAACTAGAACCATAAGCAATAGTGGTGAAGCTACCTTAAATGCCCATCCCCTATAATGAGAATGATGACTACCTTAAATGCCATCCTAGAGCCTTCATCCAGTTGCTTATGGAAGCAGAAGCAGAGACCCACAGCTAAGCACTGAGTTAAACTTTTGGAATCCACTTTCAGAGAGGGAGGAGTGATGAACGAAGGTGTCAAGACCACACTGGGAAAACCCACAGAAACACCTGACCTGAGCAAGTGGGAACTCATAGACCCCAGTCTGACAGCTGGAGAACCAACATAGGACCAAACCAAACCCCCTGAATGTCAGCTAGGAGCACTGGGCAGTCTATGGCCCTCTGGCAGTGGAACCAGGATGTATCCCTAGTGCAAGAATGGACTTCGGGAGCCCATTCACCATGCAGGTTTACTCTCTTAGCCTAGATACACAGGTGAGGGCCTAGGCCCTGCCCCAAATGACTTGACAGATTTTAATGATCCCTCATGGGAGGATTCACCCTCCCTGGAGAGTGGATGGGGGATGGGGGATCATTGGGGAGGATGGGAGGGAGAGGGAACTGTGATTGATATGTAAAATAAGACTTTCTAGTTTAAATAAACTATATATATATATCATTCAATTATCTCAAATTTTTATCAGATATTCTCATTTTTATCATTATTGATAAGAGAACATACTGTGGTACTATAAAGACCATCTAGCTACAAAAGTTTCAAAAATTAGTACATTGTGTTCTACCATATTCATAGAACATTTATTATCATCTATGCAGTAAGTTAATTTCCAGGAGAGTTCTTTAATAGAAATTTTCTGCTAAGTGCATTTGCATTTAACTGCCACTTTGGAATTTAAAATATTTAGTTGTAATAAGTCCTTAAAATAGGATGCTTGGCTGGAGTTAAAATTTCTCCTCACATACATAATATTTAGTTAATCTAGTGTTTCCTTTAATTCATCATAATATGTAAATCTACTTTGTAAGTTCTGTGAACAGTACTATGCATTGCAAAATATTTATTAAAATGTCATCAAATTTAAGCAAAGCAAATTGAAACTGACCTTGCCATGAATTTTTCATGGACTTAGTAAATGTATATTATATCAAAGAAGAATCTCCCACGTTAATATAAGAAGCACATAATTTTGTACTGAGTATATTAGTTCTTGATACATATTCTGGGTAAAGTAAGCAGACACAGAAACATAAACATCCCATGTTCTCCTTTGTCTGGGGATGTTACTTTGAATGTTCAGAACTGTGTGCTTTGTTTGGAATACCCAAAGAGATTAGGGGATTAGTAAGGGACTATGAGCAGGCATTGTCAAGGGAGAGACATATAATGTAACAGTATGAAGAGTTAAAAGGAAATAATGGATCCTGAAGGGTAAAACTGGTGTGAAGAAGTGGGGGGCAGGGTATAGGAGAGTATTAGGGAGATATAAATAACACTAAATATTGTTTGAAGAAGTTATGTGGAGATCTACTACTATAAAAGCTTCATTATACAACACACACACACACACACACACACACACACACACACACACACACACACACACAAATTGAATTTCATGTAACAGGGCAAAAATAACCCTACTAGACATGTGAAATTAACAAATACAAAGCTCCAATCTAGTAATACTTTATTTCTTTTTGGAGTTGTTCACAAGTGAGAGACTACAAACATGGCAACTGCACAAGTTCTTGCAGGTCTTCTTGGTTACTGTTCTAATCAGGGCTTATACTGCTGTAATAAAATATCAAAACGATATAGTTGAAGAGGAAAAGGTCTATTTCAACTTAAAGTTTCACATCACAGTGTGTAACTAATGGAGTTCAGAACAGGAACTCAAATCAAGCACAAATATAGAGATAGGAGCTGATACAAAACTCCAAAAGAAATAATGCTTATGGCTCTCTTGCATGGATTATTCAGCCTGCTTTTTTATAGCACCTACAACCACACCCACAGTGATGTGGGCATTAATACTTTGATAACCAATTAAGGATATTCTCACAGGCTTACCTGCAAGCCAATCTGATTCGGACATTTACTCAACTGAGTTTTCCTCCTCCCAGATAATGCTAGTGTGTATCAAATTGACATAAAACTAGACCACACAATGGATCCCCTACCAACTTTATAGACAAACAAATAATTATTCAACTACAAACTTTTCATTTTTATTTCAAAGGTCACATGTTAATATTAAATTCAGAATATAAAACAAATGTCTTTCAAGGTCCCAGTTTTCTGACATTTTTAATTGGCACTGTCTCACAGAAAACTCACTGATCTTCTGGATTTTACACTTTTTCCTTCTGAATCTCCACAATATTCCCTGAGTCTTAGATACATGGATTATTCTGGAAGTGTATCTATTAGGATGGGACTCCATGAATCTGAATTTTCATTGGTTGTGGTTATCTGTAATAACTGTAATTCCTGCCTAAACATGAGCTGAAGAAGGACAACACTAGAAATACCAAACTACCAAACTGAAAGGGGAAAGACGACAAGCCGTCAACCCTGTATAAACAACTGTAGGCATCTAAGGAAAGCCGAGTGTGTGAGAAATATTCTTCTCCAGGGAAGAGTAGGAGCACTAATTGGTTATCCATTACCAAGTGATAAGACCTGAAAGCATGCAAGTATCATTATACAGACTGTGCAGATTATATTTATGTGTTTAGGAATATATATGCACATACATATGTAAATAATAATAATTATTGGAAAAAGAGGTCATAAACTTGAAAAAGCGCATGGATGGTTACATAGGAAGGTATGGAGGAAGGAAATGCAGGTGAATTAATATAATTACAATCTCAAAAGTAAAAGAAACTTTTAAAGTAGAATAAAAGTTTAGAATCTTCTTTACAAAAAGTCCAACAGACTTTACAAATTCAAAAATCTTTAAAAGTTCAGTTTCTTTTTTTGTATTTTTTATATATTTGAATTACAAACAAGATTGAATTACATGACGATCCCAGCTATACTCTGGTTTCTCTTCAGATCGTATAAATCTTTCACCTTTTACTAAAAGTTCAGTTTCTTTATACAATTAAAAGTTCAAATCTCACAGAACTACCCAAATAGTCTAAAATATCCATAGTCTCTCTAAAATATTGAGGCTGAACATTGTGATGCATGTCTTTAATCCCAGTCTGATCTATGTTATCAAGCTCTACACCAGACAAGATACACAGTAAAACCTGAAAGGAAGAAAAAAAAAACAAAAGAGAAAAAAAAGAGAGAGCTTAAAATTCTTTTTTTTTGCAATGGAATCTTGAAATTCACAGGCAAATGGATGGAACTAGAAGAAACCATCCTGAGTGAGGTAACCCAGTCACAAAAAGACAAACAGGGTATGTACTCAATCATATATGGATTTTAGACATAGAGCAAAGGATTACCAGCCTACAATCCTCTTCACCAAAGGAACTAGGAAACAAGAATGCATGGACCCTGGAGAAGGGGAAGGGGCAGGATCTGCAGGGCTAATTGGGAGCATGAGGGTAGGTGAGAGGGAGCTGGGAGAATGAGAGGGGGAGAAGAGGAGGGGAGAAGAGGAAATGCAGGAGCAGAAATGTTGAGCTGGGGGAAGAATAGAGGAAAGCATGATAAGAGATACCCTATCAGAGGGAGCCATTATAGGTTCAAAGAGAGATCCGGCATTAAGGAGATTTCAAGAGATCTACAAGGACCATCCCATCTGACAATCTAGGCAATGGTGCAGAGGCTACCCTAAATCCCTTCCCCTATAATGAGACTGATGACTGCCTTATATGTCATCCTAGAGCCCTCATCTAGTGGCTGGTGGAAGCAGAGGCAGACACCCACAGCCAAACACTGAACTGAACTCTGGAACTCTGTTGCAGAGAGAGAGGAGTGATGAGCAAAGGGGCCAAGATCAGGCTGGAGAAACCCACAGAAGCAGCTGACCTGAACTAGGGGGAGCACATGGACCCCAAACTGATGTCTGGGAGGGACTGATCCAGACACCTGAAAGTGGATGTCAAGGAGGAGGCCTTGGTACTCTATGGGGCCCCTGGTAGTGGATCAGTATTTATCCCTAGTGTAGGAAGGGACTTTGAGAGACCATTCCACATGGAGGGATGGTATCTCAGCCTGGACACACAGGGGAGGGCCTAGGACCTACCCAGGATGATATGACCAACTTTGGGGAACCCCCATTGAGGGCTTTATCCTCCCTGGGGAGCAGAGGGGGAATGAGGTGGGGAGCTGGTGGGATGTTGGGGGGAGGGGAGGGAGAGGGAGAAGGGATTGACATGTGAAGCACCCTTGTTTCTAATTTGAACTAATAAAAAATAATCTCTTGAAAAAATAAGGCCATGTAGCAATAGAATGGAAGGTCTTTATTGCAGGGAAGCTTATATTATGCTAATTTTGGATTGACATGATTTTCACTAATAACTGTAATTTCTTAATGTAAAAAACTATAGTCAAATTTCAAATGTCTCTACCACTATCTAACAAAGTTAGATACCTCATGTTTTCAATAAATCTGTTTGCTGGAGAAAAATATCTTTTTTTGGTAAAATTGCTTTGTAATTTTTTTGCCAATTTTTTATTTGAATTAGAAACAAGATTATTTTACATGTCAATCCCAGTTCCCTCTTCCTCCCCTCCTCCCCTGCCCTCCCCCAACTAACACCCTACCTATCACATACCATTTGTTCTCCCCAGGGAGAGTGAGTGCTTCCATTGGGGGTTTTCAGTGTCTGTCATATCCTTTGGGATAGGGCCTGGGCCCACCCCGTGTGTCTAGGCTCAGGGAGTATCCCTCTATGTGGAATGGGCTCCCAAAGTCCATTTCTGTGCTAGAGATAAGTACTGATCTACTACAAGGGGCCCCATAGATTTCCAAGGTCTCCTCACTGACACCCACGTTCATGGGGTCTGGAGAGCTTAAAATTCTTTAACCAAAATGTCCCTAAAATTCTGAAGTCTCTTAATAGTGGGGTACTTTAAATATAATAATAATAATAATAATAATAATAATAATAATAATTAATAATAATAATAATAATAAAGTTAAGTATGTTCTTACTCCAAAAGTGAAGAATCAGGATACAGCAGCAATCAAGTGATAGGTAACCAAAATTCATTATTATAAAATGTTCTCTGCTTGATTCCTGGGGACCTCCTCACACCTCCAGGTACCTAAGACTCCATTTCTCAGATGTACCATTACACAGCAAGTACAAATTGTCTCCTATGATCAGGCCAGCTACACCCTGCAATGGCTGTTGTCTTTCTTTTTATATCATTGTACTGACCTTTCCAAAATCCTGGGGTCTCTCACTTGGTTGCATCTTCACCAATAGCATCTCTCAGCATTTCTTCTGTGACTTTAACACATTACCAACTTTCTCTATCAGCTTAAGATACAGCCTTAGCTCTTCTGTATAATAGCTTCTCTGTGCTAACTCCTAAGAGTCACTTACCAAAAGGTTTTGCTTTAAATAATTCTGATAGTTTTTATTTGGCAAGTGACAATGTTTCTGTGTGTAACTTTGGACTCTGTCCTGTAACTCGCTTTGTAGACCAGGCTGCCTTGAACTCATAGAGATCTGCCTGGCTCTGCCTCTCCAATTCTGGGATTAAAGGCATGTACCATCTGCCTGGCTTCTGATCTTTTATTGATCACAACTGATTTGGCAGCTCCAACTCACCAACATGCATTCTTCAAAAAAATAAATAAATAAAGGTTTAATTCAACTCCAGTGTTGGTGGTCTCTTATTAATCACAACTCTTTAGTTTCAGTGGACCAGATATTACCTGTTCTAAACACATATTGTCATACAAATGGCGCTGGTAGTGTCTTTGCTTCCACCTGAAACTTCATAAGCAAGGTCTGCATTATCTGCACTACTCTCAGCATTATTTTCTACATTCTCACCAAACATCCCACTGAGCTATTAACACTCCATAGATTTTCTAGAAAGGCTCAAAAGTCCTTCCACAATGTTCCTTAAAACATAATAAATACTGTCATAGCAATATCCCACCCCTTGTACTAATTTCTTTCCTAATTAGGGTTTCTATATCTATGATAAGACATTATAATTAAAAACAAGATGGAGAAGAAAGTGTTTTTTTCAACTTACAAGTACTACATCACAATCTATAATTGAAGAAAGTCCTGGCAGCAACTCAAACAGAGCAGGGACTGGGAAGCAAGAACTGATATAGAAGTTGGAGATGAGTACTTTTTAATGGCTTGCTCTCAAAGCTTGCCTAACCAGCTTTCTTACAATCCCATGGGCCATGAGCTCTGGGCAGCGCTGCCCACAGTGAGCTAGGCCCTCCAACATTAAACATCAATCAAGAATATTCCCCAAAGACTTGCTCATGGACCCATCTCATGGAGGAATTTTCTCAATTATGGTCCCCTCTTCCCAATGACACTAGTATGTGTTAAGTTCATAGCACTAAGTGCCCACATGAAGAAACTGGAGGAAAGTCACATTAGAGAATTGACAGAACTGAAAGCTTTACAGCAAAAAAAAGCAAACACACCAAGGAGGAGTAGACGCCAGGAAATAATCAACCTGAGAGCCGAAATCAACAAAGTAGAAACTAGAAAAACAGTACAAAGAATCGATGAAACAATGAGTTGGTTCTTTGAGAAGATCAAAAAGATAGACAAACCTTTAGCCAAACTAACGAAAAAGCAGAGAGAGAGAGCATGCTAATTAACAAAATCACAAATGAAAAGGGGGATATAACAACAGACACTGAGGAAATCCAAACAATCTTCAGGTCATACTTTGAAAACCTGTACTCCTCAAAATTGGAAAATCTAAAGGAAATGGACAGCTTTCTGGATAAATATCACTTAAAAAATTAAACCACAATCAGATAAACAGTTTAAATCGACATATAACCCCTAAGGAAATAGAAGCAGTCATCAAAAGCCTCCCAACCAAAAAAAGCCCAGGGCCAGATGGCTTCACTGCAGAATTCTACCAGAAATTCAAGCAAGAGCTAATTCCGGTACTCCTCAAACTGTCCCGCACAATAGAAGCAGATGGGATATTGGCAAACTCTTTCTAAGAGGCTACAATCACTTTGATACCCAAGCCACACAAAGATATGACTAAGAAAGGGAACTACAGACCGATATCCCTCATGAACATCTATGGTAAAACACTCAATAAAATATTGGCAAATCGAATCCAAGAACATATCAGAAAAATCATACACCATGATCAAGTAGGCTTCATCCCAGGGATGCAAGGATGGTTCAACATACAAAAACCCATCAATGTAATCCACCACATAAACAAACTGAAAAAGAAAAACCACATGATCATCTCACTAGACGCTGAAAACGCCTTAGACAAAATTCAACATCCCTTCATGATAAAGATCTTGGAGAGAACAGGAATAACAGGAACATATCTAAACATTATAACTGTAATATACACGAAACCAATAGCCAACATCAAACTAAATGGAGAGAAACTCAAAGCTTGTCCTCTAAAATCAGGAACAAGACAAGGCTGTCCACTTTCTCCATATCTCTTCAATATTGTACTTGAAGTTCTGGCTAGAGCAATAAGACAAGAAAAGGAGATCAAAGGGATACAAATTGGAAAGGATGAAGTAAAACTTTCACTATTTGCAGACAACATGGTAGTCTAAATTAGTGACCCGAAAAACTCTACCAAGGAACTCCTATGGCTGATAAACACCTTCAGCAAGGTAGCAGGATACAAAATTAACTCAAAAAAATCAGTAGCCCTACTATATACAGATGATAAATCCAATGAGAAAGAAATCAGGGAAACATCACCTTTCACAATATCCACAAGCAACATAAAATATCTTGGGGTAACACTAACCAAAAAAGTGAAAGACCTGTACAATAAGAACTTTGAGACTTTAAAGAAAGAAATTAAAGAAGATACCAGAAAATGAAAGATCTCCCATGCTCTTGGATAGGTAGAATCAACATAGTAAAAATGGCAATCTTGCCATAAGTAATCTACAGATTCAAAGCAATCCCATCAAAATCCCAACACAGTTTTTCACAGACATTGAAAGAACAATACTCAACTTTATATGGAAAAACAAAAAACCCAGGATAGCCAAAACAACTCTCTACAATAAAGGATCTTCTGGAGGCATCACCATCCCCGACTTCAAGCTCTACTATAGAGCCATAGTTCTGAAAACAGCTTGGTATTGGCACAAAAATAGACAGATAGACCAATGGAATCTAATTGAAAACCCTGATATTGACCCACACACCTACAAATACCTTATTTTTGACAAAGGTGCTAAATCTATGCAATGGAAAAAAAGATAGCAATTTCAACAAATGGTGCTGGTACAATTGAATTCGAACATGCAGAAAATTGCAGATAGATCCATACCCGTCACCATGAACAAAACTTAAATGCAAATGGATCAAAGATCTCTCCATAAATCCAGCCACACTGAATCTTCTAGAAGAGAAAGTGGGAATTACCCTTGAACAAATTGGCACAGGAGACTGCTTCCTGAACATTATGCCAGTAGCACAGACATTGAGATCTGCATTTAATAAATGGGACCTCCTGAAACTGAGAAGCTTCTGCAAGGCAAAGGAAACAGTCAGTAGGACAAAACGAACACCCACAGAATGGGAAAAGATCTTCACTGATCCCACATCTGACAGAGGACTGATTTCCAAAATATATAAGGGGCTCTAGAAGCTAGCCACCAAAACACCAAACAATGAAATTAAAAAGTGGGGTGCAGAACTAAATAGAGAATTCTCAACAGAGGAATCTGAAATGTCTGAAAGACACTTAAGAATGTATGTGCTAAAATCATTGGCCATCAGAGAAATGCAACTCAAAACAACTCTGAGATACCACCTCACACCTGTCAGAATGGCTAAAATCAAAAATACCAATGACAATCTCTGCTGGAGAGGATGTGGAGGAAAAGGAACACTCCTCCATTGCTAGAGTGCGAACTTGTAAGACCACTCTGGTAATAAGTATGGCGGTTGCTCAGAAAAATGGGAATCAGTCTACCTCAAGATCCAGCCATTCCTCTCCTGGGTTTATACCCAAATAGTGCATGTTCATACAACAAGGACATATGTTCAACCATGTTCATAGCAGCATTGTTTGTAATAGCCAGAACCTGGAAGCAACCTAGATGCCCCTCAACTGAAGAATGGATTGAGAAAATGTGGTACATTTATACAATGGAGTACTACTCAGCAGAAAAAAGCAATGGAATCTTGAAATTCGCAGGCAAATGGATGGAACTAGAAGAAACCATCCTGAGTGAGGTAACCCAGTCACAAAAAGACAAACATGGTATGTACTCACTCATATATGAATTTTAGACATAGAGCAAAGGTTTACCAGCCTATAATCCTCTTCACCAAAGAAACTAGGAAACATGAAGGACTCTAAGGGATAAATGGTCCCCAGGAATGGAAGTGGCATGAAATCCTGAACTAATTGGGAGCATAAGGGTAGGGTGGAGGGAGCTGCTACAATAAGAGCAAGAAAAGAGGAGCAGAGGAGAGGAAATGGAGGGGCAGAAATATTGAGTTGGGGGAAGAATAGAGGAGAGAGAGCAGGATGAGAGATACCATATCAGAGGGAGCCACTATAGGACCTAGAAGAGATCTGGAACCAGGGAGATCTCCAGAGACCTACAAGGATGACACGATCTGACAATCCAGGCAATGGCGGAGAGGATAACCTAAAAGCCCTTCCCCTAAAATGAAATTGATGACTTCTCTTTATGCCATCCTAGAACCCTCATCCAGTGGCTTATGGAAGCAGAGACAGGCATCCACAGATATACACTGAGCTGAAATAGGGAATTTAGTTGAAGAGAGGGAAGAATGAAGATTGAAGGGGTCTGTACCAGGTTGGAGAAACCCACAGGAACAGTTGGCCTGAACAAGGGAGAGCACATCGACCCCAGATGCTGTCTGGGAGGCCAGTACAAGACTGATCCAGATCTCTGAACATGGATGTCAATAAGGTGGCCTCTGCACTCCAGGGAGCCTCTGGTAGTGGATTAGTATTTTTCCCTGTTGCAAGAAGGGACTTTGAGAGCCCATCCCACATGAAGGGTTATACTCTGGCCCTGGACACATGGGGAAGGGCCCAGGACAGCACAGGAAGATTTGGTGGACTTTGCAGAGCCCCTGTTGAGGGCCCTACCCTGCCTGGGGAGTGGTGGGTGGATGGAGTGGGGGTAGGCTGGGGTGGGGAGGAGGGATGGGGGTGAGGGAGGGAGAGGGAGAGGGAGAAGGGACTTACATGTGAAACAAGCTTGTTCCCTAACTGTAACAAATAAATACATTTTTTAAAAAAGAGAACAAAAAAAAAGAATAAAGCCCACAAAATAGGTGATGACTTAAATGGGATCAAGATATGGATTGAAACAAAGGAGTTAAGCAAGTCATCTTAGGTTCATTCTTGGTCAACAGAGTTGACATTGGTAATATTTATTACATTGAGAAAGAAAAAGAGTGGGAAATATCAAGTCCCAATTTGGATATATTTTAAAATATCCTGAGTTTGCCTCAGCCAGAGCTGTCAAGGAAAGAAAAGGTATTTGGCAACTTGTTGTCTACAAAACCTCTGTATCTTGTGAAGCTATTTTTCTTCAATAAATTTTAACATTGTAGAAAGGCAAAACAACATAAATTCTATTTAACTCTCTGCCTAGGTAATTGTCAGGCAGTTGGGTATGTGAGACATACAGTGATAAGTGGTGACAGTAGCTACATGTACAATGTTAGATCTCTTGAACCTAACAGGTATTTAAAATCAAGAAAATGAATGAATGAGATCATCTCAGAAAATGGCCTGACAGGAAGGTGAATTAGGTAGCAGATCGAGCTGGATAGAGGACTGCTTGAAGCAACTAGCACATTCATTGTTCTGATATTTGTGCTAGCTTATGTGTACAATTTTGCTTACTCTGAAAAAATGTTATCATCATCCTCATGTTTCATATAAACAGCAAGGCTGTCAAGAGTATGTATAGTCCCCTAAAAATTTTATTAGGACAATGTCAATAATATTTTCTCTAATATTTCTTATTATAGATTTTTATTAATATTCTCCTCACTTATTTGACAGATAAATTAGAGATTAATATTCTGAAGTTAAACAAAGTCATTTATTATTTTTGCACAGACCACTTTATAACCTCAGTATGTAGAAACAAAATTTAATCTGTTTACTTTTTCCTTCAGCAATCCTGCAACTAAGTGATTTCTCTGTGAAGTCTCAGATGATTTAAACCTGGATACTTATGGATCCTCTTGATAGTTAAGATTTGCTCATGTCCTTCCTATACAAGTTCCCAGATTTGCACTTGCCAACAATGGAAGTCATGTGTTTCCAGGGGAAGGGCAACATCTTTGGCATTTCCTGCCTGCCATGATTTGACAGATACTACTTTTGTTTTTCAGTTTTAAACAGAAGTTTAAAACAATATCTCTATTGAAAGCACCAGATCATCTTAGTTATGTGACAAGATATATTTTAAACTGCTCTTTAATAATGGTTAAGTTATTCACCACTCTTATTAAATATATTTTCTAATAATGCAGACAGAGTTAATTCTTATTAATCTACCCATACCAATGCCTCTCACATAATGTATCCCAGCATGATATTTTGAATCAAGCAAGGACTTTGGACACAGGGGAGGTGATTTTCTATGAGATACTTATGATTTAGATTGTAAATGTGAGAAAACTGAAAGAATCAAGATCTAATAAATTCCTCAAGGCTACCCTGTTTATAAATGGTGTAGTAAGAATTGCATTCCAGGAACTCTGATTCCTATTTCACATTAGTTTCTGTTGGGCCTCCCTGTCAACAACTGGCTATTATGATGATGCTCTTTGATGGACCATAGAGTCAGAAGTTCTATCCCACATCACTTTCCATCTCAGAAGTCCAAATTGTGCCTCAATCCTACAGTTGCCATATATCTAAACACTATCATGATTCATAAATTACCAGTAGAGTCAAGTCACAATATCCATATGTTTTTCATAACCCTGGAAACATATACATGAGACAAAATATGTTTCAACAATCGTTTTTTTTTTTTTTTTCCCCCGAGACTGGGTTTCTCTGTATTGCTTTGGAGGTTGTCCTGGAACTCACGATGTAGGCCAGGCTGGCCTCCAACTCACAGAGATCCACCTGCCTCTGCCTCCTGAGTGCTGGGATTAAAGGCATGTGCCACAAACGCCGAGATCTACACTCAAATTTTAAATGGAGTTACATTCAGTAAACTAATTGAGACTGAATTAAAGAGACTTAGACAATTGTCATTGAACAACTTGGAAGATTTAATTGCTATCCTGAAATTACCTTAAAACATTCAAAGCACAGAAAGAAATTGAGATGCAATTTTAAATTAGAAGCAAGGTTCTTTTACATGTTAATCCCAGTTCCCTTTCCATCCCCTCCTCCCCTGCCCCTCACTCCTATCCCAACCACTTTCTGCTCCCCAGGGAGGGTGAGGCCTTCCATGGGGAATCTTCAGAGGCTGTCATATCATTTGAAGCAGGGCCTAGACCCCCCCCCCCATGTGTCTAGGATGAGGAGTATCCCTCTCAGCCTAGAATGTAAACCTCTTCAGCTATCACATACTGATAATTCTGTGTGTTTTCCCCTATTCCTCTTTTCAGTAAAGTGAAGAGGGCTCCCAAAGTTTATTTGTGTACTAGGGATAAATACTGATGTACTACCTACCAGTGACCCCATAGATTGTCCAGAACTCCAAACTGACCTCCTCTGGAACAGTCTTATGCTGGTTTCCCAGCAATCAGTCTGGGGTCCATGAGCAACCCCTTGTTCAAGTCAACTGTTTTTGTGTGTTTCTCCAGCCTGGTCTTGACCCTTTGCTCACTACTCCTCCCTCTCTGCAACTGGATGCAAACATGAAATAATATTTGAATGTAAACCTCTTCAGCTATCACATACTGATAATTCTGTGGGTTTTCCCCTATTCCTCTTTTCAGTAAAGTAAATTAATTTCTTTCTATCTCCTGAAAAGGAATGAAATAATGCTTATGTGTCTTTATCTTTCCACAAACATCCTTTGCACATACCCATACACACAAAATTGGAAATTACAACTACTGAGAAAGGTACACATTCTTTCTGAAAATCTGCTCATAACCATTCCAAAAAAATCACTGAGTTTCTGTGGGGACGTGAATAGTTTCAAATCCTTTGAGATCATCTTAATGAATATAAAAACTTCATAATCATGTCTCACACCTAATAGGAAAACGTAAGATCTGGTTAACTCAACTCTAAATTAAATAACATGCATGTCAAAATGAAAGGCATTAACATATGTAAAAACAAAATGTAAAGTTTTTATAAACCTCACAAATTACCAAGGTTAATTCTTCTTTCAAATATAGATGAATTTGTGGGTTACCAATCCATTATGACATCAGGAGTATTATTCTCCTAGATATATATGGACATTGAAAAAATAGTTACATCTTTTCAAAATGTGGCTATTCCTTTTTTATTCATTTTAAAGTGACATTAAGTTATATGGTCAAATTGTTTTATTTTGACATTTAAATATTAATTTCATAGTAAAAGTAATACTTTCAGTCTCACCTCCTTCCTCATCTATGAGTGAATGTGTGCATATCTGACTGTATGCATTCATGCTTTGCTGTGTACATGTGGGTACTGGTGTATGTGTGCACTCATGCGTGCATATGTGCATGTGTGTTAGGAAATTCTCCATATTAATTTTCAACTCTAATGTTAATTTCAAATATCTAAATATAATTAATATTCCTTCACATTCTGGATAGTTATTGTCATTGCTCTGAAATAGAATATAGCTTTAGATATAAATGGAACTTTTGAAATACTTGGCAGTGGGTGTCTGCTACCTTTGTTATTCAGGTATTGTTATACTGCCAGGAAGTAAAGACAATCTTCTTTCAGGTACCTCTTTGTCTGAAAACAGGAAAGGCAGGTGGCATAACAAGTATAGAACAATGAACGTGTTGACAACGTATGTGGTTTCCAGTGCCCAGAGATCGTGATTCTTTTCAGTTTTATTCAAAAACTGTGTAAACAGAGATATTTTAATATATTGTTCTGATTTACATGAATGGTCACAGACTGTCTGTTTCTGTAACAGAAAAAATATTCCATGCACAGAACTTTATCTCATGGTATGAGAAGAAACCCCACATGAAAATGTATTTTGAATTCCATTAACCTTAGCTGTATTGCAATGACTTTGACATTGCACACTTTGATGTTTCTATAAGAATGAATTCAGCACCATCATTCTGTGCTATTCCCACTTCCATGACTTATTTAAATTAATATATGAGATTGCTGGCCTGCCAGTTTTATTTTATTCTATTTTTACAAAACAAGAAGTCAAAAACCATTGTTAAACTATATAACGTATTACAAATAAGACATCATTTCGAGGCCTTCTGAGGAGGGTTTTTACAATGGACAAGAAGTTTCACTGATGAGCTTCTAAGCTTCACTTTTGAAAATGGAGAAACTGTGAGACTTTGAGCACAAAATATTTCAGATTTTCTGTTTTTCCATTTACAAGGGCAGATAAAATAGTTAATATAAACCTAAAATATTTATTAATTCTAAGATTCAAAATATAGAGCCTTACATTTAAATTAAGAAGTATGTACAATATTACTACAGAATAAAGATATAAAAGTTTCCCAAATTGGGGAAGAACAAAGATTGTTAAAGATGTTGTGATTAAGAATGAAGGTTCTTTAATAATTTGAACATATTTCTATGCCTAATGTCTCATTAGATGTAAGCTAACATCAACCACAAATTAGTATTTTATATACCCCAGTACAAACTAAGAATGGAATTTGAGAGATTATGGAGAAGGTATGGAAATAATAAAATGCTTATAGATTTGATATTATGTCATTTTACGTAGAACCTGGCTTATGAAACACTGAACGAGAGCTTATATTACAAAATTTATGTATGCCTCTATAACACTTAAAACTGTTGATTCCTTACTCAATATAAAAATATATTGTATTAAAAACATAGCAATGAATAATACAAAAGGTGTTGCTCTCATGGAACTGATATTGAGACCTAAATGTCCACATATTTAAATTAACATCCATGCACACCTACCCCATGAATTTATAATGGAAAACCTACATATTTTTTACTCCATACATTTCCTTGTTAAAAACATATCCATAGCCGGGTAGTGGTGGCATATGCCTTTAGGCCCAGCACTCTGAAGGCAGAGGCAGGTGGATCTCTATGAGTTCCAGGGCAGCCTGGGCTACAAAGTGAGTACCAGGAGAGGCTCCAAAGCTACACAGAGAAACAGTGTTTCAAAAAGAAAAACGAAAGAAAAAAACAAAAACAAAAAGTACACACTATGTTCATAAGTAAACACTTGTGATTTATAAAAATGATGTCAAGCTGTCTCAACTCCTTTAAGAGAATTGATTTGAATTCACTTCACAAACAATCATGGGAATTCTTATCTTAACTTAATTTTTTATTTGTTTCATTTTTGAGGCAGAATTTCTTGGTATAACCCACACTCTCATGGAACTCGCAATCTGACAAAATACACGGAAAAGTAAATCCTACAGTCAAGTGACATTCTGAGAGGTCACATTTACTACAGATATATTCTGGAATATGGCATAATAGATCAAAGACAATTAAAGTTTAAAATAAAATAGTTTTATTTTCAAAATATCTTGAGAAATATTATCCTATTGACATGGTTAATAATAGTGATAATAATAATAGCTAACATACAGGACACATTATATCCTCAAATCAATTTTATTGATATAGCCTACATAAAAAATAAATTTGCAATATGAGAAACAGCATATTTACTTTTTATACATGAAGGAATTAAATGAAGTATATAATTTTGTTAACTGGCCCTAGGTCAATCAGCTAACCAGTGCTGAAGCTATTAAATCTACTCAATTTTGCTTTAGTCCATCCTTTTATATCAATAAAAGTTACTATTTTTATGAGCCTGGCATGTAAATGATATTATACATTTGTTTTATTTCCCCCCACTTAATATTAGAGATATTTAACATTTTTATGTGTTTACTGTCTTCATCCACTCTACTATGAATTGCATATATATACATATATATATATATATATATATATATATATATATTATATGTTTCTCCCTTTTCCCATGAAGTTGTGTAATTCATAATACATTGCAGATATTTAGATATTTTTCATTGTGTAATGCAACACAATATTATAGTGTTATAGTTATAGTGAAAATCCTTTGTTGCTGCCATCATTCTATATCCAATTATCATTTATCTTAGTAAGAACTGTGCCATGGAAGGGCCTAGGCCTGGCCCAGGATGATGTGGTAGACTTTGGGGAGCCCCTTTTGAAGGCCTTACCCTGCATGGGGAGTGGAGGGGGGATGGCTAGGGGCAGTTGGGATGTTAGGGGGGAGAGGGAGAAGGGATTGACATCTGAAGCAAGCTTGTTCCTAATTTGAACTAATAAAATAAGAAAGAAAGAAAGAAAGAAAGAAAGAAAGAAAGAAAGAAAGAAAGAAAGGAAGGAAGGAAGGAAGGAAGGGAAGAAAGAAAGAAAGAAAGAAAGAAAGAAAGAAAGAAAGAAAGAAAGAAAGAAAGAAAGAAAAAGAAAGAACTGTGTCATGTTTGCCACATGGAAATATTTATTAAATTAATTATATTTTCATTTATGGCTTTGGAATTCTTTTCTTGCCACACAAATCCTTCTCTTTTTCGGTATACTGGTACATCTCAATATTCCCATGATTAGAAGCAAATTTCATGTTTAAAGATATTCTCAGATACACAGGATTGGCGATCTATCTCAGTGATAGAGCATTGGCCTCGGGGTTTAAACAATTTTTATCACTGGGAACAAAAAGTGCATCTTCTGAAATATTCATATGTAATAATCTATAACCCTTTGTATTTCATATGACCATAAAACTTCATAATGTTCATAATTATATTCCATTCATGTATAATTATTATATAGGTGATATGAAGTTAGTTTCTATTTGTATTTTCTGCCAGATGTATTCAGAGTAGTTCCCAAACAAATTTAAATTCTTCATAATTTGGTGTGCCCTCTTTTAATAAATAAGCAACTCTCATCATTCTTGTTCATTCATCTTCTTAATATTGTTACAATGTTTCCTACCCGCTACAATCCTGGGTATGACTGGCTGTTGGTCTACTTAATGTAAACAAAAGCTGATGATCTAATTGATTTCTATGTCAAATGTCATGGCTAATGAGAGGAAAATGATATTCAGGTTCTGTGATGGTGCTGCCTGTTTTTGAGCCACATAAAAAGTGATTTCTCCTCTTCATTATCTTACATTGTCACCCTTAGAATTAAATAAATTTATTTTGAAATCAATTCTAATGTAACCATAAATGTCAAAAAAATACAGTATGGGTATTCTGCCTTAAGACACAAACTTTTCTAAATTCCTTAAAAATGTGTAAGTATATCTGATACAGAAACTCAAATGTTTTCCAAGCAAAATGACTTTCTCAACAAGATTTCTTAAAATAGTAGGGGAATATTTCACCTTTGTTTGTGAGCTTCGCACATTGTGTAGTCAAAAACGGTGATGAAACTTTTCTTCACACTATTCTGTCTGCAAGTCAGATAGGTTTGTGTTTAATTCTATTCTCTGGCACTTCTTTTTATCAACCATAGAAAATAGCAATCTTTGGCACTTCTTTTTCTGATGGTATAGAGTATAATACCTGAGGGAAGATGGAGAAAGCTGCTTATGTTCTAAATACATTTTACAGGCATCATTAAGGAGGGAACCAGACAAACAATGGCACTGCATAGTAATAAAGTTTTGCCAAGAGAACCATCACAACCAGTGCAAACCAACATCTGTATTTGTGAATCTGCTTTAATCATAGATCTTTTTAACTGACTTTGAGAAAATGTCATGGAAAGGTAAATATGAAATCTATCCATTAGTGTGCATTTTATTAAGATAATGGCACAGGATAATTTTTCATATTTTCTTGAGTATATGAAAATAATTATTAAAAATGCATCACTTATCTAGTGGATTTACTTGGACAGAATTTAAAGATTCTGTATATGTTTAACTATATCACTGTACATGAATTTAAATGCAGTTTACACAAACTTAACTCTTCATGAATTTTCTATTTTTCTTACTAGAACACAGATGGGGAAATATCAGTTTCCTACATCAAGATAAAGAGTTATAAGAAATTAATATCTGCTCAAAGAAAGAAGACAAGTTTTCTTTAGGAGTGAGCACCCAGATTGGATATCCAATGCTGAATAGTCAGTCATATCAACATATATATTCATGAAAATTCAGCCTCATGCCTTCAACAAACCCCTTTACTGCAAACCCAGTTCCTTAATATGTTCTTCCTATCCTTGGGGTGATCAGATTATATGTAAAATAGGAAAATTATATTTGGAGAACCACAAATGAAGACCTCAGAGAATAGGACCAATAGGGGGTAATGCTGACCCTTGGGTATCATTAGTTCAGGCAGGATGCTAATAGTAGACTTGCAAAAAGCTAGAGACACAACCTGTAAACATAAAAAAACAAAGTCTCATAAAAGAAAACATATCTCAACCCCTTTACATCCTAATCACCTATTGAACAGTACACTTAAGTCCCACTGCAGGAATAAAACTAATATGAAAAAATCAAGACATGTCCATTCCAAAACTTACAAATGCCATAGTAATGAGCCCCAACAAGAATGATCCTAAAGATGTTACAGATAAATAATTCAAAAGAAAGTCAAACAATTCAAAGACAAGATAGTTTAATCAAGCAAAAATTCAATTTAAGACATGAAAATTGAATTCAGGAAAAAAAAGAACACACCTCATAGCTATGTCTATGAGACACAATGAACATAGCTGTAAGAGGAAAGTTTATAGAAATAAGTATCTACTTAAAAAGGTTTGAAGAATCTCAAATTATAATGCAATGATTCATTTGAATACTTTGAAGCGAAAATGAAAAGAAACAATAAGCAAAAATTATAAACAGCAAAAGATCATGAAATCAGGGTTTAAATTAACTAAATAGCAATGAAAAATCAATACCAAGATTGAAATCTTGTGGCCACATTATCCCCCAAAAGAAATAAATCATTTTTTAAATAGGATTTCTCTGAGTAGCCCTGAAACTCCTAGAACTTAGTCTGCGAGCTGAGAATAAATATGCTGGACTTGTCTCCCAAGTGCTAGGTGCCAGGTTTAAAGGCATGTGTCACCACTACCTGGCTAAAGAAGAAATAAATTAATGATACATGAAAGCATATACATTGCAATCAACAGTGACAACATTCAGAAAATCATAATGACATACTTTTATAATCTAAATTAGAAAATATAAAAGAAATGCTTGATTTTCTATATGCACATTATCTACCCAAGTTAAATCAAGATAAAGTAAATAATTGAACCAGACCTAATAAAACAGATAAGATTGAGTTTGTTACATTTTTTCTAACTTAAAAAGTAAAGGTCTGATCATGTCCAGAGATCTACAAGGATGATACCAACTAACAAGATAAGCAATAGTGGAGAGGCTACCTTAAATACCCTTCCCCTATAATGAGATTGATGACTACCTTATATGGCATCCTAGAGCCTCCATCCAGTTGCTGATGGAAGCAGAAGCAGACACACAGCTAATCACTGAGCCAATCTCCTGAAATCCGGTTGTAAAGAGGTAGGAGTGATGAGCAAAGGGGTCAAGACCAGGCTGGAGAAACCCACAGAAACAGCTGATTTGAACAAGAGGAAGCTCATGGACGCCAGACTGATAGCTGGGTAACCAGCATAGGACCGACTGAGATACCCTGATTGTGGGTGTCAGTTAGGAGGCCTGGGCAATCTATGGGGCCTCTGGCAGTATTTATCCCTAACATACAAACGGACTTTGGGAGCCCATTCCACATAGAGGGATACTCTTACAGCCTAGACATGGGGTTGGGGGGCGCAGGACCTAGGCCCTGCTCCAAATGATATGACAGACTTTGAAAATTCCCCTATGGAAGGCATCACCATCCCTGGGAAGCAGAAGAGGGTTTGGAATAGGGATTGGTGGAGGGCAGGGGTGGGGGGAGGGAGTGATAACTGGGATTGACATGTAAAACAAACTTGTTTCTAATTTAAATTTAAAAAATCTCCCATCCAAAAAAATGTAAAGACCAGCTGTATTTCATGCAGGATTCTACAAGATCTTCAAAAGAGTAAGTGATACCAATACTCAAATTATTCCAGAAAAGTAACAGTAAGGATGTTTGAGAAAGTCATAATGAATCATATTGCATTTAGTTAAAATCACTATGTAAAACATATTAATCTCTGTTTATATATACATTTATAGTTCAAAAAAATAACACTTTCACGTTCTGGCTGACAATGTTCCCTACAAGTGCCTTAGCCAGTCTAACAAAATCCCCAACAGTAGGCATGAAAAATTCTCTTTTTTGTTATTTTTCAAGAGTCTTCCAAACTTTATAGGCTATTGTTGTGGCCCTTGCTTGCCTCACAGATGCTGAAGGTAAATCCTTATTGTTGAAGACAGCACACAATTCAGACACAGGACCCAGAGATCCCTGAGCTGGATCTGACCTGAATGCCTCCTCCCTGAGGACTAGTTTTCATGGTAGAATAAGGTGCCTTGCAAGCTTTCAAGACAGAGAATCAACCAATAATCCTAATCAGACATGATGCTTATGAATTGGAACAAAGACCAGCATGCCACAATATCCCCAAAGGTACAACAGTGGCACTTATGGCAGTTAGAATGGCTAAGATTAAAAGGAAAATAATGCAGGGAGGCATGGATGTAGTTCAAACACACACACACACACACACACACACACACACACACACACACACACACACATAGATATATAGATAGATAGATAGATAGATAGATAGATAGATAGATAGATAGATTTCAGATTTCAATCTTTACTACCAATCTATATAATATTAAAAACACAATGTGGTGATTTCATTAAAACAAACAAATACACCAATCAATGGAATAAAGTTGAGTAAGTTGATACAAGTTCAATACTCCTGATTTTTACAAGACTGCCAAAGGTGTGCATTGAAGAGAAGATAGCATCAACAACAAATGGTACTTGGAAAACTGGATAGCTACATGCAGAAGACTGTGACTAGGTCTGTGTCTCTCAACTTGTCAAAAACTCAGTTCCAAAGGGATCATGCATATCAATATAAATCCCAATACCCTGAAACTGCTAGAGGAGAAGCTAGAAATATAATTCAACCTAAAGCACAGGAAAGGACTTCCTTTACACAGCCATGGTAGCACAGATTTAATATAAAAAACTAACAAATGGGATAACATGAAATTTAACAGCTTCTGTACAGCAAAGGACATTATCTTTGGGATGAAGAGAGAGCCTACAAAATAGGAAACAATCTTTATCAGCTGTATATCTGATAGATAGTTGTTGTCTATAATACAGTGAACTTAATAAAACTAAAGACAAAGAAAACTGCACCATTAAAATTGGGAAAGGGGAGCTGGATAGATGGCTCAGCCGTTAAAGGCTAGGCTCACAACCAAAAATATAAAATTGAGAAAGGGAACTAAACAGAGTTCTAACAACAAAGAAACACCAACGAATAAGATGAGAACTGTTAAAAACATGTTCAACATGCTTAACCAGCAGAAAAATGCACATAAGGGCTAATTGAAGATTTCATATTATTGAACTTAGAATAGCTAATGTCAAAAGGAAAATAATGTATTGGAGGCATGGGTATGGTGAATGGCAACACTCACCCACCACTTAAGGGAGTGCAAGCTGGTGCAGCCAGAATGGAAATCAGAAAGGACGTTTGAGATAGTTTTCTTCTGTGTTGTGATAAAACATTGCCTGTTTTAGTTAAGGTTTCTATTGCTTTGAGAAAACACCGTGGCCATAGGGAAGTTTGGGAGGAAGGGTTTATTTGGTTTCTACTTCAGCATTGCTGCTCATCATTGAAGGAAGTCAGCACAGGTACTCCCACAGGGCAGGATCCTGAAGGCAGGAGCTGATGCAGAGACCCTGGCGCGGAGCTGGTTGCTGGCTTGTTTTGCATGGCTTGTTCAGTTCCCCTCCTCATAGAATCCAGGACCAGAACCCCAGGGATATCATCACCCACCATGACCTGGGACCTCCATCAATGATCACTAAATGATAAAATACCACACAGCTGGATCTCATGGAGGCATTTTCTTAACTGAGACTCTATTCTAATGACTTTAGCTTGTGTCAATTTGACACAGAAAGCCATTCAGTACTTTGTCTTTTGAATATTAATTATTTAAACTTGTAAACTTTTTTACTTAAACTTCTGGTGATTGGTAATGAATTCACTGTT
Organism: Cricetulus griseus; assembly: GCF_003668045.3. Taxonomy (NCBI): domain Eukaryota; kingdom Metazoa; phylum Chordata; class Mammalia; order Rodentia; family Cricetidae; genus Cricetulus; species Cricetulus griseus. Next base: position 57,980,988 of record NC_048604.1, read on the forward strand.
GAATTCACAGATAAAAGTATTATAAATTTAAACTATTTACTTAGAGGTGGAAAGACAGGAACTCAAACAGGTCAGGATCCCGGAGGCAGGAACTGAGGCAGAAGTCATGGAGATAGCTACTTACTGGCTTGCTTCCCATGGCGTACTCACCCAACCTTCTTATAGAATGCAGGATGAGCAGCCCAGGGATGGCACCACCCAACATGGGCTGGGCCCTTCCCCATTGATCACTAAATGAAAAATGCCTTACTGCAGATCTCAAGAAGGCATTTCCTCAACTGAGGCACATTTCCCTGATTAGCTATTGTTAAGTTGACACACAAAACCAGCCAGTACACCTACCAGTACAGGTTATACTCCATTATCTAGGGAAGCCAAAACTGGAACTCAAGGCAGGAAATTTGAGCAACACATTCAGCTTCTGTCATGGGCTCAGGCAGAATCAATTCTTCAGCTGCTATGGTCCCTTGTGGTCATCCCATGTTCCTGATATCCAAATACACTCTGTTCTTCTCTTCAACTGAGGCTACACTGAAACAATGTCCTCTTCTTACTTGTCATGATGCCAAGCCTCAGCATCTCTTTATGACTCCTTCAGTCATGGGATCTCCACTGCAAGTGAGGTTGCACCTTCACCTCTCATCATGCCAAGCCTCAGTTGCTGACTTATTATCTATTCGTATATTCAAAATCAGTACTACATGAGAGATTCTTACATATTGCAAAGTTCTCCTGTGAGTTTGGAGTGTTCAGAGCTTTGATCCCCTCTGGACCAAAGCTTCTGTATACTGACATTGAGGAAATACTTCTCAGAATATTTCACCTAAATGATGCTTGTTCCATTAACCAAAGTAGATTCTTCAGCCACATTTAATGAGCATCCATTTTCACCCTAAAGCACAGAATGTTTCACTTCCACAGATTATTTGTCTACTCTTCTTTACATCATTCTGAAACATCACATTGTTTAAACCTCTCTCAAATCCTTACATTCAGAACTCCCATAACAGCTCATTAAGCTCTGAGAATTCAATGGCTGTCTAGCCCAAAACTTCAAAACTTTTCTATAGTCTTCTACCAAAACCACATATTCATATTCACTACAGCAGTATCCCACTTTCTAGTACCAATTTCTGTCATATTTTGCTTCCCTATCCCTGTGGTAAAACACTAACCAAAAACGACTTCATGAGGAAATGATTTATTTACGGGTATGCTCCGCAATCAAGGGATGATAAGGCAAAACCTCAAAGTAGGAATCCAGAGGAAGGACCTGAAGCAATTCCTATGGAGGAACCCTGATTATTGCATTGCTTTTTCTGGCATGCTCAGATGCTTTTCTTAAGCAGCCCAGACATAGCTCCCTAGGGATGGCACTATCCACAATGGGCTGGGTCCTTCTATGTCAATTAAAAATTAAGAAAATGCTCCATAGACAGACCCACACCAATTCTGATGGAGGCATTTCCTCACTTTAGATTACTTATTTCCAAGTGGCTTTTGTTTGTGCCAAGTTGACAAAAACTACCCAGAATAAAATAATCTCAAATGCTAGAAGTAGATCTGCCATATGAGACATCTGCAGCTCTTTTGGCTATATACCCCAAAACTCTATATCAGACTAAAAAGATACCTGCTCATCCATATTCACTGATGATTTATTCACAATATCCAGGAAATGGAAACAGCCTAGATGTTCTTCAGCTGATGAACAGAAAGTACAAATGTACATTTACACAATGGAATAGGAGTCAAGTTTTATGAAAAATCAAATTTGCAGGTAAAAATATGGAACTACAAATAATCAGATTGAGTAAGGTAATCAAGACCCAGAAAACCAAACCCACATGTTCTCTTTTATAAGTTGAATTTAACTTCCAGTCATATATGCATTTAAACTGGAGCATAGATAGAACCCAGAAAACCAGTAAAGTATCAGAAAGGGGTTTAATTGAGGCAAGAAAGAACATGGGTAGTATGAAGGTAGAATGGAGAAAAATGAAGCAAGGGTTGAATGGATAGAATGTGGATGGGGACATAACACTAAATTTTGAAAAAACAAAATTGAAATGTATTCCTGTAGATACTTGAAGTATTTGAAGACAAATAGTTGATACCAACCTAGAAGCTCCATCACCATTGGGTAGATTTCAGAGTGCCAGGAAGTGCTTTGCAAGCTATCAGGGGAGTAAGGTAATCAGCTGTCTCATCCATTTCTGAACACTGCAATCTACAATAATGAATGGCTTATCAAGATACACATACTGATGGAATAGTGACACAAATGCTCTGCTGATTATAAAAAAGCACTTTCTAGTTGGCTTTGCAGTTAACTGCTCAAGATGGAACTCATACCTGCATTGTTAACAGGATCAAGAACCAGCTGCAGGATAGGTCATAGGCCCTAGTGCAAAATCTATTCCTTTTATTCTCCTAAATTGATGCAGTATAAAATTCTAATTACCAGTCTTTATACATCATCTATCATGCCTCTTTTGCTCATTACAAGAGTTTCTATTTTTGGTAAGTGGTGATAATCACAAAGAGCCAGAAATTGAGAAATTTCACTGTGCTCATCCCAAAAGGCAACCCCTTCCCTCAGTCATCATCAAAGAAGCCCAAAGGTCAGTGCGTGACTACAGTGTAGCATTCTGGGACATTCTTGGTAGTTGCACATAAGAACCAACACTATATACATGGATGGACTACATGTTTTAGGAAAGGAAGGAGGAGTGGATGGGGAAGTGGAGATTGGAGGAGGGACTGGGAGGAGAAGAGGGAAGGAGGAGAAACTGTCATCAGGATGGAAAAATTGAATTAGTTAATAAACAAACAAACAAACAAACAAAAAGGAACTGACACTACCTATGATGTACCTAGCATGTAAAAGGTCTACACAAGATCAAGCTAAATACCATTTGAAAATGAATGGGGAAGGGGTCATCAATTCTCATCTTCAGCTGTCAGCTACCGGAAACTTGTGACAGTTGGAAAAGAAGTCAGTTTTCTTCAGGAACAAGGCTGCTGAGAAGATACCCATGCCATAGTAGATGGGTCTGGACACATGCAAAACAATGTCATAAACCTATCTAATTTTGTTCATATATAATATCAGTGGTCCAATAATTGGAGTGAAAGTTGCAGGCGAAATTCCATGTTGTGGGAGTAAAATCAATGAAATCCTTTTAAGGTCAAATTACCAAATTATAGGACAGGTCACTCTGGGCCTAATATCTAGCAAATCAAGGTAAATTTTGAATTGTAGAATGAATTTATTGAACCTAAAAATGTAGAAAATTTCAAATTTTTAGGTACTTTCACCTCTCACCATGAACTACTGTATACTCATATTATTTTTTCATAATCTTGATTTTAAATTAAGGTTTTGAAGGTTTTGATGTGAACAAGCTTAATTTAATCAACTCTATAAATTCATTTCTAATTCATCTCTAGGTCAAGTTGTAAATTTTTATTTCTTCAAGTGTTAACAATATTTTCTATATATCTTGTAAAAATACATAATAAATATATTCTCACTTTATATCTCTTAAATTAATTTAGTAATATTCATTTCAACTTCTAAAGCATCTAGATGTGAACATTATCATGTGAGCATTAATGACTTTATCATGGAAATATTTTCTTTTTTAAGGAGCTGAGCACATGCTTTAAGAAACAATGCTTCTGTTTCAAAAATAATATTCATGGTCACCTTGGCTCATAAACAAAAAGCTCTATTTTCAATAAATATTATTCACAAATTTTCTCCAGTGTGTCTTTTCACTTTAATGAATTTTGTTTATGGCCATAGTGTTGGTAAATTCTGTGCTTGCCTAGACAATGTGAGGAGACTCAACCTGCCCAATCACAGAGCCATGCTACTATACTTTAGTAGAAAACTGAAAGGCCAGTTAATTTTCAAAATTAAATAGTGGATATTGGTCATGTCCATCAGTTGCCATGACTCCCCACAAAATTGCATTTCTAAAGTTCCCCATTTAAATGAAACACATCAAAAAGACCATCAAGCGTACAGAAATATGTGATTATGACAATTTACTGCTTTTAATTTTACTCTGCAAGGCATACTATGACCTTAAACATAGAGGACCAGAAAGTAAGTACATTAGCAATAAATAGTTGAAGCTTTCAAAAACAACCCATTAAGCAACATTACACAGGATAAGCCCATTTAGAAGGAACACCTAAAAGCATTGAGTTTGGAAAGATATTTTTAACTTCCACAAAAAGCAACCCTGAAAAATACATGAAAAAGGTCAGACAACACATTAATCCATTACTTCCTCAGAGTATCTATCAAGTATACAAGTAAAGAAACTAAATACTTTGATAAAAATTATGATTTTAAGATGTTTATCTGCACATAAAACAAAGAAAATATCTGTCTTTAAATTTTCTATTTACAGTCATACTGTCCTAGGTTAACAACTTAAAATATTCAAAAGCAAGAACAATGTGAACTTTGTATAAGGAGCTTTCTTTTATAGTATGGACTTCCTGTCAGCTTGACTTATTTAGAGACAATTTAGAAGAGGGAAACTCAGTTGAGAAAATAGCCCCACCAGATTCATCTGTTGGCAAGCCTTTGGTGCATTTCCTTGATTGATAATTGATGTGGGAGGCTCCAGCTCACTGTAGGTCACACAGTCACTGGCTAGTGGTTAAGCAAGCTATTGAACAGCACTTCACCATAGCTTTCGTGGTCTTTTTCATTTTGGCCTTGTGCATACAAGGCAACTATTTTTACTACTTCTAAGTGCTGGGCTACTTTCAATTTTAATTTGAGATAAGTACCATTTTGTGTTGGATAACCAAAAGAGTCTTATGTTTGGGAGAGGATAATTCTCCCTCTGTGAGAAGTCATTACTTGTCTGAAGTACTACATATAGAATTTAACATTATAAAATTTCTCCCCTTTTATATTGGCATGTCTTTTGATATTACCATTGTTCTTGTCTTATTTATGTAGCCATTTCTAGGAAGGACTGTTTAACAGCAGAATTCTGGGTATTCTGACTCTTGTAATCTTTCATCCCTGTCTTCAGGGTGTTCCCTGAACCATAGATGCTAGAGATATGTTATAGATGTATAGGTTAGGGCTGGGATTCACATGATTCATTGATCTCTGCAGTGTCTCCAATTGTTATTTTCTGTGATAGTCTCCATTTGTTATAAAGAAAAGTTTCTTTGATGAGGGGTGGTAGATAATCTCACCTATAGGTATCAGGATAAGGTTTAGAATGTAGTTAGGAATTATGCATATTTAACAAAATTGAGGCAGTAGATTCTTTTCTAAAGTCCATGAGTTCGCAAACCTTAGGAAGCTGGCTGTGTTTTATGAACCAGGCTTGACTTCCTTCCTATTGAATGGGTATTAAGTACCACAAGACAGTGGTTGGGTACCACCAACATATGACTGCTAGTTCTTGGACTTTCTCTATATCTTGCCATGCTGATAGTTGTTTCTTGGTGTTACATCAGGACTTGAACAATAACTATTGTAACTATGGAAGCTAGACTACAGAAAAGGCTTTCTTTTCAGATAAAGCTTAAATCATATAAGTCCTGTGCCATTACTATGCAGTGTCTTCAGAAATGGGTGCTTACCTTCTACCTCTGATAGGCAACCAAAGGTTACATAGTTGTTGGGAGGCAAATCTCAGGGCTTGGCATGAGATCCTAGGCCATGCTTGGCAGGCCACATAGTTAACCTTTACATAGCAGCTCCTTAGCTAAAGAAATAAACAACTTGACCCAGTCCTCCACCCACAGGCTCAGTCACCTAGGCAACCCTTCCTGGACCTCTTACTCATGAACTCTTTACCCTGCCAAACATCCTCTTAGCTCCCTAGTATCCTGCCTACGCTAACACCTGGCTCACAAACAACCCATTCTACCCCTCCCCATATCCTGCTCTGCCGACTATATAAGCTAGCCTGAGAAAAAATAAAGTTTGCTACTTGATCAGAATCCTGTCTTGTGGTCATTCTTTCTGCATATCTTGTCCCCATTCCCTATCACCGACTGTCTTGCCCTAGGCTGATGTCCTGAAGGTCCAGACACATAATAGTCTATACTGCTTTAAGTATCATTTGAACTTTCATGACCAACCACTAGAGAGGAGGTTTCTCATGTTTGGTATTAGGTGTTTTTCAGCTTATAGTTCTTGTGAGGAACACTGTCAGCCCAACTGTCATACTACTTTTAATAACTATTTATGTTAATATTTAATATAATTTAATATAATAAATAAATACATTATATGTATTCTAATTTGGTTTCTTGGTGCTATATCAAACAACCCTGGTGTTATTTGTCCCTGAACCTTCCCTCTTTGTATGTGTGAGTTTTGCTGTTCCTCAAATTTGGGGGTTTTTGAGCCTAAGCTGGGGACTGACAAATCAGACTATTATATTAAATATAATAACAACCATTTATTCCTATTTTCTGTCTTATTTTAATGACTATATTTATAATGATTTTCTAGATTTAAGAAATCTATTTAAGACACTGCACTGTATTATGCTACTGGGAGTTTTATTTTCTATTTTCTTTCATTTTGCCAAGTGTATTCTAAAGACTGTCTTTTGTTGTTGTTTTTCTTTTTATTATTAATTTTCCTGTAATATATTTTGATCATATACTCCCCCAAGATACTTCCCACCTCTCTACCCACCCAACTTCATGTTCTCTCTCTATCTAAAAATAAAACAAAATAAAAATGAAAATGATCACAAACAAATAAACATCAAATGAGACAAAAGTGCTCAAAAAACACAAAGCCCATAATTAAAGAACATTGAGTTCATTTTATGTTGACCAGTGACTCCTGGGTGTGTAGTCTGCCCTGGATTGTGGTTGAAATGTTGGTGGTATTATGCATCTACTTACTCTTTTCATTGCTAAAGTGTTGTCTAGTTTGAATCTATGTAGATCTTGTGTATGATGCCATAGTCTGTGAGTTTGTATGTGCACCAGTCCTGCTATGTCTATCCTTCTGCCTCCTCTTGCACATAAATCCCTGAGTTTGAGGGGTTTGATGAAAACATTGTGCTAAGGAGTGAGTGCTCCAAAATCTCTTATCTCTGCACATTATCCCATTGTGAGTCACTGTATGTTCACTCCTGATGATTGCAAGCAACTCCTCTGATGATGTTTGAGAGATGCATTGATCAATTGGTGTGGCTATGTCACTAGGATACATTTTATTACTAAGTAGAATAATAATTTTAGGCTTTACCTTAGGACCATAACCTGTCTAGTCTCAGGTTCTTAGCCAATCCAGTAGTGCCAGGTATGTGTTCCACCTCATGAAGTGAACCTTAATTCCAATTTTTAAAGACTGATCGGTTAGTCACATATCATTTGTGCACTATTGTACCAACATATCTTGCAGAAAGGTCACTCTGTGGGACACAGGATTTGTAGCTACATGATTTTGATGACTATCTTTCTTCTATAGGAGCATGCAGAGTAACTTCTAGCATTATGAACACTAGTTAGTAGGGTTGAAGCTTCTAGTAGGGCACCAGATCAGCTTCTCCATACTTCACAAGTAAGTAGTATTTTTGGCAACCAGGCCTTACCATCAAGTTTTGAAGGGTAACCTATAACTTTGTCAATACCCTGTGGTGTTTTGAGGGGTCTAGGGGAACCCTGTGGCCAATGACTCAAGAAGATGTAACCCTTTCTTGACACTAGTTGTTTTACTTGGTGGCAGAAGATGTCTAGTTGGGGTATTGTCTTACCCATTATATGATGACTCAATTTAATTTCTTTTCATATATGTATAAAATTTAGGAAGCTTCCACAGTAGCAGATTTCCAAGTGACTTTTCAAAAGACCTTTAGTGTTAATTATCTCTCTCCTTTCCATATTCCATTCTTTATTCTGTTCTCCCATTCCTCTTTCCATTTAATCCTTCTATTCTAGTTTCCCCTTTGTTTCTCTATAATGTTATATTTTATTTCTCTTTCCTTGGGAGATTCCCACCTTCAACTAGTCCCCTATTAGACACCTAACATCTGTGGTTATTCATATTTTAGAAGTCATATTGAAAGCTTAAATGCTAACTTACAAGAGAAAACAGACAATATTTGGTTTGGGGAGTCTGGGTTGCCCCATTCAAATTGATAGTGTCTAGATCCACCCATTTACCTGAAAATTTCATAGTTTAATTTTCCTTAACAGAAGAATCATATCCCACTGTGCAAATGTACCATATTTTCATTATCCATTCATCAGTTAATGTATACCTTGGCTATTTCTAGTTTCTGGCTATAATAAATTTAGCAAGAAAAACAGGAATGAGCAAATATCTTTGTAATAAAATACAGAGCCTTTGCATATGTGTTCTACAATAGAATAGCTAGATTGAGGTAGATCAATTTTTAACTTCTGAGATACCCGCACAATGATTTCGACACTTTCTGTACCAGTTTACACTCTAATCAGCAATGAAGAATTGTACTCAAAGTAGTTTTAATATGCATTTCTCTGATGTATATGGGTGTTGAACATTCTTTAAATGTTTCATCTTCAGACAACTCTCTGCTTATTTCTTTATCACATTTTGAGTGGAATACTTGTTTTTTATACTCATTCATTTATATCTATATATTCTAGATAGTGATACTCTTATCAGATGTATAATTGGTAAATCTTTTCCCACTTTATGGGCTGCCACTTTGTCCAAATAAAAGTGTCCTTTGACATAAGTAAGTTTTTCAGTTTCATAACATCCAATTACTAATTGGTGGTCTTAATAGGCTGTTAGCAGGTGTCAAAAACTGAAGATGTGTTAGAAAGAAAGACTCATTTCCAAAAAATAATTCTGAGTGTATGACCCTTAATTGTATTGTTAGCAAAGTTTCTACTAAAGCCTCCTTGTGTAATTTCTACATATTGATGCAAAAAAATAAGGTCTTAGAAATGTTAAATGTTGCAAAATATTTTCACACCAGTCACACCAGCTGGTAAGACACAAAATGAGTTTGTCTGTTTCAACATTTTCTTCTCCCTTTTTTGTTGCTAATTTTCTCTCTAAATGATTCATTTCCTGACTTCTTTCTGACATTCAATTTGATCTGTTAAAAATAATCTCCTTAACTATAAATATTGCCACAATTTTCTTTCTACAGTAAGAACAAGATTACTTTTAGAACTATGAAAAGCTTGATGAATTTTTAAAAGTTTATGAGCAATGGAAATGAGGAATATTATCTAAAACTCTGATTTCCATATTAGCATACCTAAGCATGTTCTGGGATATCAATCACTGTCCTGCTTGCCAGCATTTTCACTTTACTTGTAGTTACTATTTGGTCAGTCACCATTTGAAACATGAGGGTTTTGTACTATTATTAAAATTGCATGGAATTTTACTCTACTCCTCCATTCTACATCTCCTTGCTGAATTTACCATTTCTCATGATGTTTGAAAGTAATTTTCATGAGATTCTCACTATTGCATCTACAGAACTTACATTAATTGCCTGGCATATTCATAATAAATAGTACATATTTACTACACAAATGAATGAATTAATTAACAAATAGTAAGACCTAGTTTCTATTACTGTGTGCTTTATTTATGGACATTTAATTACTTCTTTCTCATTGAACTTTTACACTTACTATCTTTTCAGATTTTGCTTTACTCTCTAACTGTCACACTTTTATTTCATTATTAAAACTTGGTTAACTATAAGAAGAAAATAACTAATCAAAAATTTTTCCAAAATAAATTAATTTGACATGTGGAAGATTTTTTTTCCAAAATTCTAGATAAGTCACAGTTGATAGTACCATACAAACATGCTTCAATATTTTAGTACACAAACAAAGAAGAATAATACTTTAGAATGAAAATGTATCTAAGTAGCCATGATTGTTTCATGAATGTCCTGATGCTTAAAAACAATTTATAGTCATTTTACATCTATGCTGTTTTAGGGTAACCATAAGTACATAACTAAACAGTAAGGGACAAGAATATTTTTCTCTTATATGTTTTATGATACATATTGAAAAGAGCAAAATGATAACTTTTATTATCAAACAAACATGTCACAAATCTATTTATTTTGTAAATGCTATTCTCTCATACTTAATGCAGTTAAGTTCATCAGAAGATTTTAGAAATAACAAGATTACTAATCCTGATCCAAAATAATGAAGTACAAAATACTCTCTGATTTCCTCATCACATGTTGTATTTCTGGACTTAGAAAACAAATAAGAAGTAAATTTTGTTTTTTATAAATGTGATCATCAACCGTGTAGATTTGCTGTATTTTAACAATAAATAATGCTCAAATTTTTGTTGAATAGATAATTCAGAGAATCAATCAGTATTACATAACAAAGTTCCTCTAATTTTACTTATTTTCTAATATATTTTTACAATATATATTTCTGATAATTATACATTTTCTGTTAAATATATATTAAAATATTGTTGTCTTTTTATACAAAATGAGACAATTAATGATATAAGTATGATTTGTTAAACTGAGGTAAGAGAAAAATATGAAAGTATTTTCTGTAAGAAGGAATATACTTCTTTTTTTTAGGTTCTTATTTTATTACTATTTTTAAAGCCAGTCAATATTTGTATGTTACTATTTTACCTTCAATAAAAATTTTATAAACATGATTAACAATATTGAAATAAAAACAGTTATAATATCTCACAGAATATAATGCACATTGTTTTCAGTTTTTTGACATTTGTTTCTTCTCATAAAATACCTAACCCTTTTTTAAAAAAAATCAAGGGCAAATTTCTAGAAAAAAGCAGTTACGTGTAAATAGTTAAAATAGTAATTTAATTATTTCTTTCTCATCTGTTACCTGCATAACAGGGGCTCTATGAAGGGAAAAATCAGAACCTAATTATTAGAACACAGTGAGCTATTCACCTTGTGAATAGCTTTGTGAGCTGCAATTAATCACAAATTGATGTTTGTGTGCTTTCATGAAGTGGATTTATTGAGCCTTGACACATTTTTTTTCTTCATAAATGGAAAAATGGAAGTACATACTCCTGGGGAATCAAGGTTAGACCCCAGAAATTTAATGGGATTTTTGTATCCAAGTTGCCATGGAGATTTGCTAAGCACTATGGTTCTGTGCTTCTGTGTACTGATGGCCTCTGGTAAAAGCTTCACCTTCTTTTTACTCAAAGGTGCTAACAGGGCATTCCTTGAAAGAGTGAGGACTTACTTCATTCATTCTGCCCTGAAAGATATTAAATCACACTTTTCTCACTTCCCCCTTGCTTCTTTGTTCCTTCCCTCCCTCCCTCTCCCCCTAATTTGTCCTTTAACCCCACATAAAACGTTTTGGTATTATGAAACACCGTACTGAGTAAGCTGAGCCCAAAGCTAGAACTAACCTACGACAATTGAGAGGACAAGAACAATAGGAAAGTTAAAACAGATTAAATTACCTTTAGTTGTTCTGTTTTTACTTATTTTTCTTAAAATATGTTTATATTCTTGATTCAAACATATTCTGTCTTCTTCTGATCTGTTCAAGTAGGTGCTTTTTTATTCCTTATATACAAAATTTAATATTCAGCAATTTTCTATCTATACAACTGTATGCAGCAATGTTAATATCCAATCAAGTCTATTTTGTCTAGTAACAAACAAAGAGCATACATAATGCAAACAACATGAAAGAAGTACCTAAGAATGTATGAGTACACGTTCTTGGTAGTTTATGGGTGGACAGATACTATCGTGTTAAAAAATATATAAGTATTTATAAAAGGTTTGTGAAGGATGGGGGGTTTAGAAACCAACAGGAATAAAACATTGTAAACACCATAATGAACTTACACTTGGTCATTTCTTTATATACAGTAATCTGACAAAATCTGAACATAACTTAATGCTTATAGAAAACATACTTCGCAGTATCTCATGCTCAGATTTTGTTCCATTTACTTCTGTATGCTGTTGAACCATCTGCTGGATATACACTTGTACTGTTAATTTTTAACTGTAATTATTGTTCTAAGAAAGTTAAAGTACTAATGCATATTTGATGCATTTAAATTGATTTAAATAAAGCAGTATAAGTCCACCAAACAAAACTCTCTCTCTGTCTCTCTGTCTCTCTCTCAACAAATTTCTCTTTTAACCCAGTTTCTTTATGTGGTAACTCATCTTTCTAATGCTTTGCTTTTAAAAATGGAGATAATAGTAATAGTTGTAAATAGTTCACAGAATTATTTTGATATTAATTGAGATTAATAGGAGTGTAAAATGTCAAAATATAATTACAAAATAAATTGTGTTATTTTCACATTGTATATATTCACATTGTAGGCAATTATTTATATCATAGAAATTTGAATGAATTGCTTATCAATAAGTAATATTGTTAAAAGTACCTAACATATGCCATGTATTCAGTGGTGACTGACTTCATGGTCTTTAATTAGATATTCATATCCTATGTAGATATTTGCATTTTTATGAAGGACATACATATTATTTAACTAAGTACAGCAAATGCCCTTGGCATTCAATAACACTAGAATCAATAATAATTTATTATACTTAGTTAATAAATTAAAACAAAATGCCTTTCTATAAATTCAACAAAGAGTACAATAAAAACAATGATCAAATAATATAGGTCGCATCAATTGTTTACCAAGCCTAATAAAATGAATTTTAAAATTAAGACCACAATAAGTTGACAGTTTTTTAATTACTTTTTAAATTACCATTATAAACACTAGGAAAGCTTTTGAAACAAATACAGTAAGATACAAAATTCAATGTCTACAGAGGCAAAAGCCAACCAATGTTTTACAGGTGTATATACTAAGTATTGATGTATTGTAGAGATACAAATCATTTCTATCTTGTAATTACTAGTTTTGAACATTTATTATTTTAAAAACTATTTGATGGCTATTTACTTTGAATGGATCTCCAAGATGGTGCTGGTTTCAACTGAGATCATTTCTTTTTCCCTTCCCATTGACTAAGTCTAGAAACAGAAGTATCCTATTTTAATTAAAAAAAATATGCATGTGTTGGTTTAAATAAGACTCACACCCCACAGGCTCATGTCTTTGAATGCTAGGTTATCAGGTAGTGAAACTGATAAGATTTAAAACATTATGAAATGTGACCTTATTGGAGTTGTTGTGGTTTCTTGGAGGAATTTTGTCACTCTGTGGGGTGAGCTTTGAGATTTCAAAAGCCCTAAAAAGGTCCAGTGGGTCTCTCTTGCTGCCGCCTGTAGATCCAGATATAGAACTCTCAGCTACCATATCTACCTACATGCTGCCATTTTGTCTGCCATGAGGAATGAGAATAATGGACTAAACTTATGAAAATATAAGCAAGCCCCAATTAAATGTTTTTTTGTAAGAGTTGTCATGGTCTTAGGTGTCTTTTCACAGCAATGCATCACTAAAACGATATACATGATGCTTTGCATAGTAACATATTCATTTCACATAATGTTTACTGAAAGACAACACATACTTTACTTTTCTCAACTTAATAAATCTGCAAACTTTATTTCCCTTTTGCTTTTATTCCTTGCTTTTCATTGTCATATTAGTGATCTGAAACCAGAAATGAAACTATACTCTTAGATCAAAATGTTAGGTATAATAAGTAATTATCACAATTTCTTTAGGCACTATAAATTGATAAGCTTTTAACATCAAGCATCAAGTTTTTATATGCCACATGCTGAACACTTTAAATCCTTACTCCACATTTTTCTTCAAATTTTTAAAAGTTGTGAATTTCTGCCTTTTTGCATCTTGCAATTTGGTATAACTTCACAATGAAGAACTTAAATCCATTTTATGTAATGGTTTTCTTTAAAATTCTTAAAAATACTTTGCCTTTTTGAGATTTTAATGATTTATTGTTTCTTCAAGATTTTTAAAAGATAAAAGTTGACTCTATTGCTTTATAATTTTTATGTACTGATTCAATTATTAAACTTTATTTTCATGGATTTTAGTTTTTACATTGTTTTGATGATAAATCATGGTCACTTTCAAAAATGCTTAAGCATTCTTTAGAATATTTCATTATATGCTATTATATTAGATACTCTTCTGTTTCTGTGATAAAATGCCATGGTCAAAAGCAACTTAAAGGAGAAAGAATTTAATTTGGTGTATCTTTTTAAAGGATATGAATATTATGGTGGGGAGAGACTTATTATCAAGACATACACATGGCAGCAGGAACACAACACTGAACAAACACATCTCAACCACAGCACAAAGCAGAGAGCAAACAGATATTAGGGTGAGACTATAAAATGTCAAAGCCTGCCACAAATAATATACTTCCTCCAGCAAAGCTCCACTTCCTATAGGTTCGAAAACCTCCCCAACAGAGTCACCAACTGGAAACTGAATATTCAAATACAAGAAGCTCTGGGTAACATTTTCCACTAAAGGTATCAAAGTCTCCTCCCTGGCCTGTAAGGACTCCTGGCAGTATATTAATAGAAAAGTTCTGCTGTAAAAGTCCTCATAGTCTTTTACAGTTTTCAACAGTGTTCAAAAACTCCATACCCAGTCTTGTTTACCTATGAGTAAAAAAAAAAATATATCAGTTTTCCACACAGGAGAAATTTGGTCCAAGCCAAAGTTTACTGTAATAGTAATTTGCTATTATTATGAAGAATGGGTAGTGCCAAGAAGTGTCACTCACTTTAGTCAATTTACCAGTTCTAATGTCAATCTTTTAGAGGAATATTAATATTAATATTAATTTTTTTTGGTTTTTTGAGACAGGGTTTCTCTGTGCAGCTTTGGAGCCTATCCTGGCACTTGCTCTTGTAGACCTCAGTAAATCAAATAATAGATTATATGCTTCCAATATTTAATTGCACAGAATATGTATTTCCATTCTAAAGTAGAGGCATGGGGACATAGTGAGGAAAAAGACCAAACCAAAACAAGAACCTAGGAGGGTAATTATGAAATCCTGTAAGTCTATGTACAAAGTCTAGGACTTTAATTTTAAAAGGCATACATAACTTTGCTTCTCCAGCTTTGTTGCTCACAATAGATACCTCTGTCTGTTGAGTTGGTTTCACTCCCAGTATACAGCTCTCCATGGTACATGTCTCACAGCTTTAGCATCTCCAACGTGGAAGGCTCACCACTGCCGCCCTGCCATCACAGCTTTATGCAAGGCCTCTCACTGCCTCCTCTCCACCAACCTGTCACCTGCTCTCTTGACTCCAATACTTTCTGAAATGGAATGGACAATCCACAACACCTTCACTCTTGCATCTTTTATGTCTGTAAAGGCAGTCGCACACGGACAACACTGCCAAGTTCCACTTCCAACCTTAAACGGATACTGTTCTCCTTGAATTAGCAATACTTTTCTATTATGATTAATTTATTTTCTAGAAGCAGAAAATGCCTTAGGCTCTCTTTTACAAGTTGGCAGCTTAGCTAGGTTGCCTTGTTCTAGTGCAAAGCAAGTTGCTCCTTAATGGCACTGATCTCCTTAACAATTAACCATTTCTCTTCCAGCACCTGCCTCGGCTGTGACATTAAGATTCCTATTGGCTTCTTTTCTCTTCCATACTGTACATTTTATATTTGTTCTTCCCCTCTTGCTATTGTGGACCTGAATAAACCTTAAAAATAGTAACTAAGCCACATACTCAACAGTATGCAGTCCTGAAATTTCCTCTACAAAAGAAATTAGACCATTTCTTTTACATTTAGACTCAGTCAACTTCCCAGAACTTGAGCAGAATACAGCCATGTTCTTTGACAAAATATTACAGGACTGGCCTCTAGCCCAATTTATGTTAAAGCACTTGTTTCCCTCTGAAACTTCTAGAGCTGGTACTTTATGGTCCTCATTGTTTTCAGTACTGCTGTCTTCCAGGCTTCCATTAGAATGATCCATTAAGCTCTGCTTACAGAACTCTACTGCAGTTCTTTGCAAAATTCTAAACCCTTTCAGACTCTATCCCAAAACATGGCCAGGTTCTTCACAGTAGCAACACACACACACACTAGTAGCAACTTTTGTATTGGCAATTTTTTCTGTTGCTATTATAAAACCCATGACCAAAAGCAACTTACAGAACAAAGAATCTAATTCGGCTTATGATTCCATAAGGATAAGAGTCCATTATGGTAGGGAAATGCACAACAGCAAGCAGCAGGCATAGCTGTAGGAGCAGGAGGCAATGAAAACACATGTCTACTTCCTGCACAAAGCAGAGGGTGACCAGGAAGTGGGCAATACTGTAAGTATTCAAATGAATCTCCTAGTTATATGCTTCCTCTGACAAGGCACCACCTCCCAAAGTTCTGATGCCCAGTGACTTTAGGCAAAACATGCAATTGGGTATTTTCATAGAGAATTGCTTGCATACCTCAATTTTGTAATTATGCATGGCAAGTTAGTTTGCATTTCTGTGATTTTTAGATAGTATGTTCATCCTTTTATATTTAGTCTTTCTAACTGATTTGTATTTCTCCATTCATTTTACAGGCTCTATTGTTTATCTGAAAGGGCCTTTGAAGCATTACAGTAACTTACTGACTCAAAAGACATCATCCCTTATCTCAAAGTGTTTATAGATAGGTAATAGTTTAGGCATAGTGAGAGCATGTGTTTGAGAATAAATTTGGGCAGGAAGACAACAAAATGGAAGAAGAAATAATTAGACTTAAGAAAGCTATGTGGACAACTGATACTGAACTTGACTGAGGGAGTAGAAATGGAAAAAAAAGTAAATGTGGACATGAGAAATTAATGGTAAACTTTGTTGACTTTGAAATAAGTAATTAAAGGTTCTACTTTAGAGGAATATCTATAAAAGTTGCACATAATGAGTGCTATGCAGAATAATTTAACATATGGTTATTTACACTGTGATGTAAATCCATAGTACTGACATCATGTTGGTGCCCACCTGGCTCTATGACTGACAAACTATTGTGGTTTGGACATAAGTACATAAATCTGCCATACCTTCTTCTCCTAATATATGCTCTAATTCCAGGGTCATCCATCAAAGGCGAAATATCAAGTAATTTGAGGAAATTAATATTATCTAAGGAAAATATTAATGCATTTTCCTGTCTCAGGCTCTTACAATCTTTCTAGCCCCTTTTCTACAAAGATCATTGATTTTGTGGCATTGGAGAGTGTAATATAGATGGCGCATTTAGTGCTAAGCATTCTGAAATCTCATATTCTCTATACCTTGGCTAGCTGTGCATTTCTATGTCAATTGCCGTTGTTGCAAAAGAAGATTCTCTGAAGACTGAGAGATGCACTACTCTATGGGTATAAAAATAAGACACTAGGAGTCAATTTAATAATATATCTACTTAGTAGAATAATATCAGAAGGTTCTCACCTGGGACTTATGACTGGTCTAACCACATATTTTTGGCTCTAATAATAGTGCCAAATATGGGTTATATTTCATGGAACAGGCTTTAAATCCAAACGAAGTGTTTAGTCATTCCCATAGCATCCATGTCAATACTGAACAAGTAGGCATATTTTGCCAACCTGTTCATTGGTGTACCACATAGTATTCCCTGATGAGTAAGGTTGTAAGGTTGTTGTTTACTTTTCCCTGGTCAACATTGGTAGACTCTTAGCAATGAGAAAAATGTCCACTAGAGATTAAACTTCAAGGTCAGTACCAGCAAAATTTCTCAATGCCCTAAGTTTAATCTCTCTATTGGACAGAATATATTGATCAAAACACTGCCTTCGTGTCTGGAGGGTAAGCAAGGGAAATGATAATACCTGCAATTAAGTGTCTGAATATAGTGGCGGCTTGAATAAGAATGTCCATGATAAAGTTAAGGATGTTGAATATTTATAAAAAAGTTTTACCCAGCCATTTCATTTCCCTTTTCTTCCTTTCTTTCTTTTTCTTCCTTTCATTCTTTCTTTCTATATAATAGATATCAATTAAACTCCAAAAAGACATGAATAAAAAAGTTACACTTATTTTTAGGTGTAAAAAAATCTATTAAAAAGTCTGCATAGTTTATTATTCTAAGTCAGATTGTGAGATTTAGAAAATGTGGACACAATATAAAGATCAGTGTGGAGACAAATTATTTTTATCAACTAATCTGTGGCCCAATACCCAGATATTTAGTGAAAATTAATTTAGGTGTGTTTTAATGTATATGAGTGTGTGCATTTGTATAGATGTACATGTGCTTATTACTGGCCTTGAGATTTCAAAAGACTAGCGCCATTTCTATTATGGATGCCTGCCTCATATTTGTGGCTCAGGATGTGAACTATCATCTGTTCCATTTCACCACCATCATGAACTTTAACCTGCTGAAAACAAGAGCCAAATTAAACTCTTTCTTTTACAAATTATGAGTTGCCTTGCTTATGGTATTTTGTGAAAACAATAGTAAAGTAACAAATTAAAAACCCTAAGTGAAAAATTAACCATGCTAGGACACAGCAAATAGCCATGTGCACATTAAGAACAGATGGCATCTGTATTCCAAAGTTCACTTCAGCATTTTTAATAACAACCAAGGTGTAGAAACAGCATAAATTTCTATTGAAGAAGAAAACATTAAAATGTGATATATCTAATATATATTTCTCACTATATTTATGTATACAAGTGTATATAATCACATAATAAAATATTCATTCTACAAAACGGAATTATGAAATTGATTACAACATGGGCAGAATTTGAGAATATTATGATAAATGTAAAAAAACAGGGCACAAAAGCATTTCAATATGATCTCACTTATGTTTTGAATATAAAAAATGAATTATCTAAAACACTTGAGATGAATGCAGAGACAGTCCTAAAAATTCCCTGCTTCACTGGAAAATCTATCAGATATGTTTGGCATGTAGGCCATGAAAGGTTGAGGCTTTGATGCTGATCGGCTCTACCTCTTTAAGAGACAGACGCTGCCCCCTGACAACAGTCAGGGCATGAGAAAGAAAACGTGCTACATCATCACCACGTCACCCATCACCCATGATGATTCTGGACAGGAGCGGAACCTCAGTACGCATGTGCAGTCTTCCCTTTAAAAGTTACAACTTTCCTGCTTCTCTCTCTCTGCTTCCTCTCTACTCTCCTCCTCTGTTTCTTCTTGGCTCTCTCTCACCTATGCACTCTCTCTGCCTCTAAGTCAGCCATTACCTCAGTTCCTCTTCTCTCTTGGTCTCCATACTCTGCTGGGCCCGTATAATAAACTAGTCAATATGTCTCATCCCTCAGCTTTCTCTTTTCCTTTTTTTTTAAATGAAAACATAACAGGCCAGACTTGGATGCCCCAACAGTACAGAGGAAATTTGGCTGACTCTCCAGCCAGCCAGATGTCCCTGTCATTAGGTAACATTTTATTCTTCTGGGGTCTTTATGGAGTTAAAAACTAAATATTTAAACTTATAGTTTTCCATAAAGAGCTGTGTGGTGGTGGTGCATGCCTTTAATCCCAGCAAGGATTAAAGGAAAGCAAGAGACACTGTAAGGCTGTATAAGAAGTTATAATAGCCGGTCGGTGGTGGCTCACACCTTTAATCCAAGCACTTGGGAGGCAGAGGCAAGTGGATCTCTGTGAGTTCGAGACCAGCCTGGTCTACAAGAGCTAGTTCCAGGACAGCCTCCAAAGCCACATTGAAACCCTGTCTTGAAAAACCAAAAAAAAAAGTTTTTCATGAAGAAAGCAAATTAGATATAATAATCTAGACTCACCTAGATAATATAAATATTTTTTCTAATTTTGCCAAATTCAAATAAACTAGATATTGTAACTGTAATTATCACTTAATAACTGTTTTGCTATTGATAGTTTTACTATGTTAAAGTTAAAACCTTCCTTTTTATTTAGAGAAAAGGGAGAGATGCTGTGGAATAGTCTTTTACACTGTGTTAGTATATGTTGCTGTGATTGATTTAATAAACAAACTGATGGGCCAATAGCTGAACAGGATGTAGTTAGGAAGGAAAGCCAAATTAGGAGTGATTGGATGAAGAATGGTAGAATCAGTGATGTCACCAGCCAGAGTATGAGTGTGACACATGAAATGTGATGGGCAGCACATAGATTAATAGAAATGGATAAAGTTGTAAGAGCTAGTTAGTAATAAGCCTGAGCTTTTGGCTGAGCATTTATAAATAATATTAAGCCTCTGTGTTGCTTATTCACGAACTGGTAGATGTGAGAGAAACATCTACCTACACAGTACAAGCAGATCATTTTATTAGATGAAAATATTTAGAGAATATACTTTTTAAAATATTCTTTTAATTCTTCCGGGTTGAAATAATTTTGAATCGGGAAAAACAAACTTGAGGAAATTACAGTGTCATCAGGGAGAAAATTATTTTGTTTTCCAGTTTTATAGAGGTAGAATAGAAGTTCATACTCAGCATTGTATGGATTATATAGTATATAATTAAGTAATTGGTTTGGAAAATTGGGAATTAGTTAATAAAAGGTTCTATACCATTTCAGAATTACCAGGTAAGCAAAACCCTAGTGAAAAGATGGGCTTGACTTATAGCCTAAATAGTATTTCTCAGATATTTTGTACTATTGACAGTAAAAGAAGCTTTGCTATGGCTGTGTGATATTGCTTTGCAATGATAGTCTCCATTTCTTTACTGGAGCAAGGTAGCTAAATGTAAAAGAAGTTGAGATGCCATTGTAATCTGGGAGTATAAAGAGTATTTCCCCATTGCTTACCTTTTATGTGGCTTCGTGGGCAGACAAGAGATCCACACCCACTCATGCATAAATACCTGAGGCAGGTAGGAAAGCTGTCCCTGAGGTCGTAAGTGTGAGAGAGCTAGCCCTAAAGCTATATATGTGGAAGATCTGACCCTGAGGACAAGAAAGCAAGAGAAGTGGCCCTGTCCCTTGCTCATCGCTGCACAGGGTGAACTCACTAAGGCAGTGCAGGAAAGCTCACCTTGGTGGTGAAGACAAGGGAGATCTGACAGGATGAGCAACCCTGTAATTACACAGGCCTAGAAACAGCGATATGGGTTGGGTTACCTCAATATCCACCCCATCTGTGATCTGCTGGAGCACATTAAGGGACAGGTCCTCCAGACCCAGACCTGCAGGATTTCCAAAACACAGGGAAACAGCAGGATAACCAAGAGAAGTCCCAGGAGTGCACAGCTTCAATAGTGTAGTAGAAACCAGAGGCCTCGAACCAGACCAATGGCTGTTTGCAATGAACACTTTCAAGTTAAGATATATGGACAAAAGGGTTTACTGAGTGAGTCACTATGTCACACTTCAGCTTCCATTATGAGATTCCTCCCTTCTTTATTTTCTGTTTTTCTTTTCTCACTCAAATGTTATTGGGGGGAGGGCCGCAAGAACAGTGAGGAGATACATAAGGATCAAAAAGAGTATTTCTATAGTAGCTACTTCAGTGCTATTTTGTTCTCAAAAAAATATTTGTTTGTATATTTTGTTTATAAACATTCATTTATGAACAAACATGCCTACAAATTGTTTTGTAATTAAAATAAGCTTAAATGTACAGAATATCAAACTTGTGATGACATTGGAACTGCTAAATTTTATTGTCCACCTAAAACTAATGTAGAAAAAAAACGTGAAACTATAGTATACTTTAGTTCAGTTTCTATAGTATTGTTTATTACTTCATAAAAATTTATAAATACAGGTTATGATTTATATGAAATTATAGACAATTTTGTGCATGGGAACACTCACATGAGTGTGTGATTGTGTGAAAGAGTGTGCAAGCATGTATGTGTATCTAGGCCATAAATCAATGTTGCATATCTTTCGCAAATGTCCACTGAAGTTTTTAAGAGAGAATGCATCACTGAACCTGGAGCTCACATATTATGTTATATTGGCTGACCCAGGGCTCAAGATATCCTAGGTATCTGCCTGTGTCTGCACCCCAACATGGAGTTACAGACATATGCCAGTACACATAAATTCAAAGTGAGCTGGGATGCAAACTGAAATCCTCAAGTAAGCACATTAACAATGGATTAATCTCTCCAGCCCAATTATAGTGCATTTTGAATGCTAGTGTCTTTCTATATTAACATTAAAATAAAATTCATCTCAAAATGGATTATTAGGTAAAATAACTAGTGTAGCATGTTACTGCACTCCATGTTTTGTTTGGTGAGATTCCTAGCGAAAAGATATTTGGAATCTATCAGAGACTCCAATTGATTACACTGAGGCTTCTGGGTATATAAAATATCCTGTAAGGAATTGGAAATAAAATATTTAATCTTTGCTTCATGGAAGAAAACAGATCAGGATTATTGTTAAGCAGTTGGCTGATTTTCTCGGTGTAGTATTAATAAATGTCCTACCAAAGTTAACACTTGAAAATGTGAAAACTCTGTCAATGGAGTTGTTTTCAAATGATCTTGAGCAGCCCCGTTAGCTCAGCTACATTTTGTCTTTATCATCCACATTATAATATTATTCTTCATCCCTATTAATTCAGTTCATCCCAAGGCTCAAAACTCTGTTTGATTATCTATTAAAGCAAGTAATTCAGGGTTACTTCATAGGTTCTGGTTTATTTGTTTGTTGGTTTTTCTTTTTTATTTTCCTTATTTTCTCACCATCATCCCCCCTCAAGCACAACTCACTTCTTCTCTGTTTCTGTTTAGAAAAGGGCAGGTAGGTCTCCCATGAGGATCAATAAATCATGATATATCAAGATGCAGTAAGACTAAGCACTTCCCTATGTATTAAGGATGGGCAAGGTGACCAAGTACAAGGAGTAGGGTCTCCAAAGCCAGCAAAAGTCAGAGACAGCCCCTGTTCCCACTATTAGGAGTCCCACAAGAGGACCAAGCTACACAACTGTCACACAAATGTTGGTTCACACTCTGTGAGCCCTTGTGAGCCCAGGTTAGTTAATTCTGTGAGTTTGCTTGTGGTTTCCTGGACTGCTCTGCCTCCTAAATCCTTTTTCCCCTCTTCGGCAGGATTCCTCAATCTCTAATGTTTGGCTCTGTGTCTTTGAATCTGATCTCATCAGTTGCTGGATGCAGCCTCTTTGATGACAATTGGGATAGTCACTAATCCCAGCACACCCCACATGCAGGACAGACTGCAGGTTGAAGGTTATGTGGCTAGGCTGGTTTCCCACTCCCTCCACTTTAAATATTGCCTGGTTACAGGAGATGGAGTTCAAGCTATATGTCTGCTCTTGTTATGTGTCTCAGCTGGGGTAAGACACTTGTAGATTGCTGGGGGTTATTGTACACAAGGTTTTTACCTGACCCACAAATAACCCCGCTTTCCAGTAGTCTCTCTCAGTGCTCTCCCCCTCTCCCCATCCCAACCTAATTCCTCATGCTACCACCCCAACCTGAAGTCCACTCACAAAATGTCTTCTATTGCCCCTTTCCAGGGAGAATGGGACATCCCCCACACAAACACTAGTCTCTCTGGGCCTGCAAATTATAGTATTGTTATTCTTACTTTACAGCTAATATCCACATAATTGTAAGTATGCATCATATTTGTCTTTCTGGGTCTGGCAGGGTGACTTTTCTAGTTCCATCCATTTGCCTTCAAATTTCCTGTAGTCCTTATTTTAACAGCTGAGTAATTCTCCATTGTGTAACTGTATCACATATTCTTTATCTGTTCCTTGGTTGAGGGACATCTAGTTTGTTTCCAGGTTATGGATATTACAAATAGTGCTGCTAAGAACATAGTTGAACCAGTGTCCTTGTGGTATGATTGAGCAGCCTTCAGATACATGCCCAGGAGTAGTATAGCTGGCGTGTTCAGGCAGATTGATTGCCAGTTTTCTGAGAAACTGCCACACTGATTTCCAAAGTGGCTGTACAAGTTTGTACTTCCACCAACAAGGGGGGAGTGTTCCTCTGCATCAAGGTTGGATGAAGTAACATAGCATGGGGAAGAGGTTCGCAAAATGTATGGCAGTTTCTTATGTAACTTAAAATATATGTAGTATATGAATATGCAATTACATTGTCACGTATTTATCACACTTACATGAACGCTTATTGTTAGTATTTCCTCTCTCTCCTACTGCTCCTGTCTCCAGAGGCCAGTATCCCCCCTCCCCTTTCCCCTTTTTATGATCCCTTTTCCTAATAAAATAAAACACTCTGCTTGAACCTTGTCTCAAGGCATTTTTCTCTCAAGTGCTGCTTTTCTTAAATTACAACACTTATGCCTAAACAAAATCCTGTACATGAATATTTATAGCTGCTTTATTTGTAATACCTTCAAATAGATGGAGAAAGCTTTATGAGTCACAGTAGATTATTAGTTTCATTATGAGTTATTACATGATACCAAATACTATAAAGTTATAAATGTAATATGAAATCTTCAGGAATTTATACTGAGTGAAAAAAATCTCACCCTAAGGAAGATGTATGATACTGTTTGATATGTTTAAATGACAAATCTATAGAAATAAAAAAGAGCATAGTGGTCTCTAGGTGTCACGGCTACAGTCCGTGAGTAGAAGATGGACATTGCATTAGAGAGGCAGGGCGTTACAGACTTTTGTGGTGTCAGAACTGATCTCTTTTGTGCCTCTACCAATGCTGACATTGAATTTTGATACTGAAGTTCACTCATGCAAACAATAATATGGGAAAACATGAGGAAAGACATTCAGAAGATTTCTGTATTTTGTGTTTTTATCCATTCTTTGAGAATTTCATAGAGCATATTTTATAATGTTTTCCTTCCCACACCTCCTTCCAGATTGTCCCCTAATAACTGTAGTGACCTTTGTTTAAAAAAATTAAGAAGTTTAATTTAAAAGTATATGTAAGGCTGGTGTAACAACTCACTGTATGCAGGAACTTGCTGACAAACCTAATACCCTGAGTTTCATTCCCAGGACTCACAAGGTAGAAAGAGAGATCCAATTCTGTCTAGATGGACTCTGTTCTCCACACCCACATCAGATGTCCAGGCAGGTGCATGTGTACATATACCCACGCATACATACAAAAACTGTATAGCACAGGAAAACTGAACTTGAGCATCACAGTCTTCCACATACTCCATATGAAAACAGATTTCATGAGTTAACTATAGAAACACTATAAACCTCAACAGGATTAGCTACACATAGTGGTCTATGCCTGTAATCCTAGTATAGAATTGCTGAGACCAAAGGATAGCCACAATATTGAAAGCAGCCTGGTCAATAAGGCGTGTTTCCAGTTTATCCATTGCTACACAGTGAGCTTCTGTGTGTGTCTCTGTCACTCTCTATGTCTCTGCCTCTGTCTGTCTCTGTTTCTATCTCTCTCACACACACAAACACACACAAAGTGTTTTGAAATGTCATTGTGTTTATTGACAGAAGCAGTCATTACATTTTCATAAGCTGAAGAAAATAACAAATCTTTAGACTTGTATGGATTACATGAAATTTGTATCAGTTTAAAATATAAACCTGTCTTCTCATTTATTTTTGTGTATCCATTTATATTAGAATCCAGTATATATAGTAAATAAACAAATTATTGAATAAAGTAATTAACAAACACAATTGCCCAATAGTTTTATATACTTCTTTTAAGTCTACAATTACATAGTCAATATAAAAAGTCTTTAAAATATTATCCCATCTAAAAGTGATATGCCCAAATAAAACTTACCCTTAAAATTCTAGCATATGAATTTACTATTCCAAGCTTTCTCACAGATGTGTTTGTTCAAGGAAAGAATGGTGTGAAATTCTATCATTAGATAACATTACACCATACTGTGGAAAATCTCATGATACTGTTTTGTTTCCACTGTCAACAATACTCTGTGCTCCCATTGTTCTTTGGTAACCAGCTTTGTTATTTCAGGGAACAGGCAATCAAAGGCTAGTTCCCCAACATATATCCTATGGCAGTAAATCTTTGTCCAAGCTGTCATTCAAGAATTTAAAACTATCCCCTCAAAAACACTTTAAGTCTGCTAGCCAATTAATAATGCTTTCAATGAATTTTCATCAGGGAATTTTATTCCCGATTATATGAAAAAGTGCTGACTATTTCATTTTAAAAGGCTGTCTTATTTCCTTTACTGACTTTAAGTTCATTGGATATAAACAAAGTGCCATAAAGCATCAAGGATTTATATGAAAGCATATAAGCTTTCAGAACTTGGTTTGTACAAAAGAAGAATAGTATGAAAAATTATTTATGCATAAAATTCATGTTAATCATGTGGAAAATAGAGCCACTAAGTCATCATGGAAAACAATATTATGCGAGTTTTCTAGCATTTTATATAAAATTTCAAGTCATTATGTATATATATATATGTATATATATATATTGTTACATAAAATACTTAGCATAATTCAATAACTTGAGGAAAAATATAAAATTCATTAAGATAAAAACAAGTTGTCTTGTTTTCTCCATATTTTTCTTAATTTGTCAAGCTCAATGTAAATGATCTCTCTGCTAAAAATGTTTATTTATTATGTGATCTTTTCTCTTACTCACCTACGTGATTTAATACTGCATCACTACACATGTATTTTGTAGGACACTAAATTTAAAATATTTTATGTCTCAGCTATAAACAGTACCTTCAGAATTTGGAGAAAGAAGAAATGTAGACACTGAGGGTGATGAGAATTAGGTAAGTTATATGTCCTGTCCTCCTCTGACATACAGTGATTTCTTTTAGTTGTGACCTATTGATTGCTTTTGGATTTCATGCAAATTAAAATAATGGGAAATAGAAGTAGTCAAATGAACATAGTGAATTACTGAAATATACAAAAGTCTAGCTATTTTGAAATTTTGGACATTTGTCCACACATTGGAATCTTGTTTCAATAGCAAGATACATTATAGTTGGGGGATATTTTTCCTTATTTTGACCTCACACCTTTCAGAAGTAAACATTGTTTAAATGTTAAATTTTTAGATAATGAAACATCATTTTACCATTAAAGAAAATTAGGAACAACTTATTTGTTCTTTCAGTGTTAAACAGAATAAAAAACTATTATATTGTGTGTTAGTACTTCTTTGAGTCAACTCATTTAAATTCTTATAATCTCTTATTTTGAAAACTATTTAGTAATTGTGATCTTATATTGGTTCTCTTAGTCCTTAGTGGTTATTTTCGTTTAATAAATGGGCGTACTCTGAATACTTTGAAGCATTTCTTGATAAGAAGTATATTTTTTCACTAAAAACTTTTCTAAGAAGATGGAGAGAGGCTGCATAGTTAAGAGACCACACTGCTCTTCCAAATGACTCTACTTAGCTTTCAGCATCCATATTAGTTTCCTCAAAATTGCCTGTAATTCAAGCTCCAGGAAAGTCAATCACCTCTGACATCAGTGGACTCCAGCCATGCCCCCCTTAGTTAAAAATAATAAAAATAAATTTAAATAGAACTAATATTCAGTCATGAACCTTTTTGAATTTTCTAAAAATTTAGAGACAATTTTTTTAAATAGTTATTGACTATTTGTTCTAATTTTATGATGTGGCCTCTTAGTATCACAGACTTTGTTAGTTAATTTTGATACTTCCTTTTCATTTAATTCTGAAGAAATTGTTTTATGAATCTGGCTCAATTTATTCAATCATTGAATGATTAATGCTTTCTTTCATACTGAAAACACAAAGTACTTGCGATTTTAGAAAAAAAACTTTGTTTTTAAATGCTTTCATCTTATAGCTAAAGATTTTGAAATATATCCCATATTTATAGTTCTCATATTGTGTTTGAAAATAAACAAATTTCATGTAGAAGCTTAAATAAGTCAGAATATTTCATCAGATCACCAAATGCTACCAAATAAGAAGTGTGAATTGTAAAATTTCACACTTTGTATGGCAGTAAATTAAGATTATAATTTATATCAGTGTTTTCAAATTTTTCTTATTTATTCAACTGAACATAAAATAGAAGAAACTATAATTTTCTTATTTACTAAAAGTTCAGATATTTCTATATGCTTTGATAATTAGGCAATAACAATATAATGATAATATTACTATGGCATATTGTACTCTCCTTTCATAAATTATTGGCATATCTGTTGTTACATTTGCACAGTTTACTTTAATGAGATACTGTCATAATGTTACGCTCACTGAAACTATTTTTCCTGCTGTCAGTCTGGATAGCCAAAAGATCTTTATAGAGAAAGGTAGTATACATGTTCTTAGATGCATAGTTACAGTAAACAAGTGTATAAATCAGGCTTTTCATTCAGTTTTCATAGTATTTTTAAAATAAAAGTTATATAGACTTTTATGATATCTATAGAATTAAAACCTTTTTGCTCTTGAGCCATACAAGCATTGATATCTGGGAAATTCAACATATATAAATTCAATGGTAACATAGAAAATTATCCTTAACCTCTAAAAAGCAAGTCAAAATAAGTTATCATATGGTGGTGGTGGTAATCTAAAATAAAATAACTAACATGAGTTGAACAAGGATGACACCAATAGAAATGCCAAAGTGAATGGTGAAAGTCCTTGAGGCCTCAGCACTGCACAAAGAACTGTAGACAAATAAAGCATATTGAGAGCATGGAAAATAGCCACCCCTAGAGAAGAGCTCACCAACTGGGAATCCAGCAACAAATGGTCAGCCCATAAAACCATACATACAAGTAACATTATACAAACTGATCAGATTATATATACGTGTGTGTGTGTGTGTGTGTGTGTGTGTGTGTGTGTGTGTGTGTGTGTGTGTAACAACAATTAATGGGAAATTAGGCCATGCATTTGAAAGAGAGCAAGGTGGTGCATGTGGCAGGGTTTGGAAAGAAGAAACGGAAGGGAGCAATGTTATTATATAGGGAAGTGAGGAATACAATTATTTTATAATTTCAAAAGCAAATAGATAACTAAAGCCACCTCATAGGAGTGTATGTAAACTTCACAATGATATAATTTGGGTTCTAAAGATTGAAACTGCTATCTATAAGTATTAGGAGAGAATTTGTAGATATGGTAACATCTCTCTTTTCAAAAGTGTTTCTATAAAGAAAACTCTTCCTATGTGCTCATCTTTCAGAGACCAAAGGAAAACAATGGTGATGCTTCTTAAAGAACTGAAACCTTTATAACTACATCACTACACCCTGGCTTCCAAAGAAAATCCACGGAGCCTGTGAGTATAGGGGAAGGAGTACTTTAGAACAGTAAATAAAAGCTCACAGAGGTTGCAAGAAGCAGCAGTCAATGGGCTCTTTTGTTCCTACAAGGCAGATGTCAGAAATGAGAGGCATCCATGTATTTTACCCAGGCCATTTTCAGAACTGATATATGACCTTGAGATACAAGGAAATATTTTCTCTTCATTGCACAAAGTTTGTGCTTGTCTCCTATGTGACACTACAGGAACAGATTTACTAAGCTCTGTGTTCCCAAACAATATGCAAACTGCATTGTGTGCATCCCTCTGTCTCAGGTTTAAATGACCTTTTAATACATAGAAGAAGTAGAATCCTGTGCAATAATAATAATAATAATAATAATAATAATAATAATAATGTCTGTGATTAGCACTGCTTACTCTGCAAAGATCAATAAATATTTCTTCTTTGTGTCCCAGGAGTTCTAAGTATTCAATTATTAGTGAGTCGGTTACAGAGAAATTTAGGGTATTATCACAGGAAAAAAGAAATTCTAGCCTTGCCGAAACAAAGAATCAACTTTAGGAACTTTTTACATTCTGCTACAGAGACACTTGCACATACATGTTTATTACTGCTCTGTTCTGAACAACTAGGAAATAAATTCAATCTAGAGTCATCAAATGATGAACAGATAAGAACAATACAATACGTATACAGAATGCACTATTATTCATCTGTACAGAAAAGTCCTATTTGCAGAAAAATGATAGTAATTGGAGAAACAGCATTGTAAGAGGCAATTCAGGCTCAGAAAGACAGATATCATAAATTTTACTCATACCTAGATCTTAGATTCCAATATTTTGTTTTATTTTTTAACTTGGACCACAATTGGAAGCCAGGAAAATAGAAAGGGGATTTTGTGGGGATACATTAGTGAAGGAGGGATGTAGGAGGTGATGTGGAGAACAGAGAGATAAGTAGGGGAGTGTGGGTGAAAGGAAGGACTGACACCAAGTAAGGGAAATAAAAATAATAGGAAAAAACTACTCTCTAACAACCCAATTAATAATAATTGAATGGATAGTGAAATATATGTGAATGATAGAGAATATTGAGGTTAAAAAGAATAAGTGGATATTGGATAATGGAGAGGAGAAGAATGTGAATTAACCAAAATTGAAGATTATGAAAAAGTTTTATGAATACTCACTAGTTAGTAAGCTACATTCAAAAGAAAACCAGAAAGAACAATTAAAATAAAATTGTCCTCCTTTGGAGGGCAATCTCACTCCCAGTCTGGGTGAAATTTTAAATGAAAATCATAGTGCAAGGCTTGGGATGCCTAATTATAAATTTTTTCTCAGGTCAATCCAACCATCTCAAGGGCATCATAGACTACTGTTATTGCCCTTGATTGTCTTCCATCACCATGAGGTAAAACTCTATTGCTGAAAACATAGCATCCTTTGATGGAAGGACAGAAAAGAAATAAATCTCAAACCATCCAAGAAACTTCCTCCCTTCGCTAGCTTTGAAAGTTCCAGAATGTGATATTCAGGCTGCCAGTGCTAGTCTTACTCAGCACTAGACCCTGCATGCTGATATACTGAATTGTCTGACAAGATACGCTCACTAGTGTAATAGTGGCAAAAGTATTAACGGGCAACCCATGGATTGTTTTTATTGGCTTAAAACTTGCTTCACAGGAGGGAATTTTATTTCTGTAATCTAGTTCCAAAGTTTACCACAGTGGAGCTCATAGGCCCTAGGGGAGAATCTGCTATTGTTATTTTTCTAAACGGCCATTACATCATAGTACTTTCTAAATAGCAGGCAAAAGTCAATGGAAAGATGCATGCCTAATCAAAGTTCATAGAATAAGAGACTGTTTATCTCTAAATGAGATATCTGTATCCCTACCACTACTATCACCAAAGCTCACTGAACAGCATAGAACAAGGGATAAAAAGGATGTGCGAGATGAAGGATTGAGATGAGTGCTGTGAAATGCTGTCCTCTGGACACAGCATAGCTACTACATTTGTGAACTCATAGCAACCATGCTTACCTGTGCAATGCCTGCAAAGATCAATCCAGCCACAATTAAGATATCCAGGGTAGACGTGTTCTCAAGGCTCAACCCTTCACTGAGAATTTAGCCATTGGCATGATTCCCATGATTCAGTAGATGGCCACACACCCATTTACACATTGGCACACTACTTTAGTGGGTTATAAAATATTATTTTAAAAAACACATGATGATCTAGGGTCCCCACGCCTGTGGTGTACCAGTGTGGTGGTGGGAGACACCAGAGAGGCGCTGGCCCACAGCCAAATGTTGTAGCCACATGGTGAGATCCGCCCCCACACAACCACATGGCACTACCTGGGCATGAGGAACACTAAAGAGTTTGCCCCATGATGATGAGCAAGTATGTGGAGGACAGATGGTAGGGAAAGAGAAGCAGAATGGCTCGTGTACTATGAACGGAGACAGAAATGGAGATGCAAGGGTGGTGAGGAACAGCCTGACATGAGTAGACTACACAGCCACCTGAGGCCATTGAGATATCCTGTCCAGTGCTGACACTGAGGGTCATGTCTGGGTCCGTGACCCTACAATATCAGGGGCCTGGGACAATGTCCGTGACCCATATAATAACCAAAGGTCATGCAATGACCTGTGGTCCAGGCTGCCACCTGGAGCCACGATGAAGTCCAAGGGCTGTGCTAAACTGGTCCTCCTCATCACTGGCTTCAGCACTCTGGAGAATTGGCCTCAACCTTCATCTGAAGCACTCGTGAGGGCAGGTTCTGCATCTCTCATGGGCAGCACATTAGAGCTGGTCCTGATGTCAGGGGCATGGGTGAGTTGGACCCAAGTGTATGAACTCTGGAGCAATGGGCCTGCCCCTCATCAGCTGTGCGATTTCAGGGACACAGGAGAGATACAACCCCTGACCCCAACAGCCTGCATCATTCCCGAGAGCTGGAGAGATGATGTCACTCCTTGCTGGCAATAGCACTCTGAGGGGTGGCACTGTACCTCACCTGGGCAGCACAGTAGAGCTAGCCCTTGTGGCATGGGTGTGGGTCAGCAGGCAGAGGACTAGCATGAGGAAGAGCTTGTCCTGTCCCTCATCTGAGCAGTGCCCTAAAGGCTTAAGTGGAGATGAACTGGGCCTGCCCCTCATCTGAACACAGCAGATCTGGCCCTGGTGGCATGGGAATAGGAGAAACCAGCTACCACCCAGGCCTAGATACACGGCTTTTAATTGACCCTTCTGAACATCTACCCAATCTAATAACTGCTGTAAGATGTGAAAGCACCAGAACCAATGTTGCGGGATCTTCATGACACAGGACAAGTGGATATCCACAGTGAAGATCCAGTATTGAAAATGTACCTGGAACCAGAATCACTCACTGCAATGAACTTTTGCAAGTAAATGCATTTGGCCAAAGGGTAGACTAGATGACATTCTGTGACACACCACAGCTTCCACTTCGAGATGTTTCCTTTTTTTCTTTAATTTGCATTTTATTGTTTATTTTTTAATTTTTATTACATTTACTTTTTTGTTTTCTCTTGGATGAGCGGTTGCAAGCATGGAGGGTAGATGTGGAGGACAGAGAGATGAGGGGGATTGGGATGCATGATACAGAATTCATAAAGAATCAACAAAAAGATTAAAAATAAAAAATGATGTAATTTTGGGAGTGGAACATGTGGAGTAGTATATGGAGAGAGCTGGGATAAATAAGATGGGGTGGTTATGACTATATTCCATTGTACACATAAATTAAATTGTTATTTAAACATGAGAAGAAATATATATTTAAAATAAAAATACAAAGTAATTGAAGTATATATTAAAATAAATTAAAATAATGTTTTATTAAATAACATGGGAGCCTTCCTCAATCAATGCAGGAAGTTTATAAGTCAATGTTGAAAAATTAAGGATATTGTAGAAGAAATTATTGCTACAATAATAATAAGATTGTATCCAATATCCTATAATTAACATCTAAATTTTAAGGTACATGATATTGTCTAAAAAGAAGAATAATATTTGTAGTCTCAACTTTCAAAAGAATTCAAGAAACTATGGAGTAACCATAACCAAAGTAAAGAGCTTATAGTTCATTTTAAATATTAAATAATAGTGCCTCATGCCTGCAGGGGTGATAAATTTTGTGGTGACAATACGTGCATGATTAATCTTTTGATTTTTGTTCTGAAACTCTCAACGACTTTTTAAACCTTCTTATCTCTACTTTCTAATTGTGCATAGTCCTTGCACAATTGAGTAAAAAAAACGTAGCACTACTCTATCAAAAAGATAATTTATTAATTTAATATTTAAAATGGTGATTATATTTTGTTCTACTTAATATAATATAGCAGTCCAACTATCTTATTTATTCAAAACTTACCTGTATTTCTCAGAGTTTTCACATTTGTCTGGACTTATCAAACTTTGGAATACTTACAAAAGGGTTGTGACATTTTGCAGAGTATATGTAAACATTCATGAATGATTGTTAATTTCTATTCTGAATATAGAAGAGTTCTCAAGTAAACAAAAGTTTTCTTATGTACACTGTGAATGAATGATTTATAACTGCGTTGAAGAATATGAATAAGTTTTGCTTAATCATTTCTTTATATAATTTGTTACTTATTACATTAATGCAAATAATTAAATTATCACAATTGAAGGAGTGCATGAGTCAACTGAGAATATAGTAATAGGTTATTTGAGATGAGAGAAAATCTATAATGAAGTATGCTTAGGTCTGAAAGATGTGCTTTAATTGACTATTTCCAAATATAATGGAAAAATTAATATCCTTAATTATTTTCCAGATGATTGTGTTACTATCTAAATCCATCCTGACTATTCAAATCTCAGGAAAATATACAAAGAAAATTTTAAATGTGGTTTTATAGTAATTAAATTTTTCTTATTTAAAATTTTAGCATTATTATTAACAATAAGAGTAACAAAACTAAACTTTCTTGGTTTTACAGACATACATTTTTAGGGACTATCTGAAGTATACATTATCTAAAAAGCTCCAAACAAATTTCAGTATTCTTTGGGGATATATGCCAATCACTATAAATGCCTTTTCCTTTAAAAGTCTGTTAAGCGTGCTTTGGAGACAGCAGAGCCAGAAAGAATGTGTATTTTGTTAAATTATAAGCCAAAGTTACTTTTATAATTTTGCTACCTAACGGACTGTGCTGTAGTGATTAATTATTTACAAAATGCTTTTCAAAGTTCAATATATATATACATATATATATATATATATATATGTATATATACATATTCTAGTATATTCTGTACCTCCTCTGACTATATTAGACATATAAATACAAAACTACATTTTTATTTCAACAGTAAAATACTTTATTTAATAGCTACCTCTTAAATTTTTCATGTGCCAAATAAGTTTTAACAGAAGAACTTTTTCGTATCATTAATAAAGGACTGGATGGGTTTCCTAGTTTCCTTTTTTTATGAAATTGAATTTCCTCTGCTTTGATTTGATTTGATTCGGTACTTACACTCTCATTGCAAATTACTGGTCATCAGTTAATTAAACAAATATTTTGAATGTCAAATTTTTATACCAAGGCACAAGTCATAATACTACTCACACTACATTGTTAAGTATTTTAAATATCATCATAAAATATTTTGTCATGTATTCTAACAAAATTGTGTTATGTTGTCTAAACTTTTTTTCTTTTTTAATGGTTTTTCAGTGTTTAAACATTTTAATTCACGTACTTTCCATAATACGATTATTTAAATAGTATTAATGTACATTGCAATATGTCTCAGGACTTTAAGGAATAAATATTATATGTGATAGTGATGAACAATCAATGAAATCAACCTTTTGACTTCTTAATTTAAAACCAAACAGTCTGCAATAAGATAGTTTGCAAATATGTTCTATTGTTGCAGACAAATATTTAAGTAATATAAATTTTACTTTGATTTTTGTTACTAATAAACATTTTTCTTTCCAGTGACATACTTTTATACAAGTTTCTAATTCACTTCCTGTCTTCGGAACAGTAACTTGCTGACAAATGTTTGCATTTTAGCTTTAAAAAATATTTCTGCTTGCACGGAAACTTCTGAAAAACATTTTCCGTTGTACTGCCTGCAGAAGTGACATTAAACAATTCTGAAGCCAGACATTGTTTCCTGAGTTCTGTGGGTTCTACATTTTTTTTCAAAGAAGCTGCAGTTTTATCATTGGTCTCTCATTATTTTTATAGAGAGATCTGTTCTTAAAAATATAAATTATTTTAACTAGGAAAAATCCCTGAAATACTAAGTAATTATGTGAGAAATATTATTTTAATATTCCTTGATAATGCACTCTATAATACAGAACTAAGGGCATGGAGATTTTCTTCTTATTATAAATGGATGCTTTTATTTCAGAAAATCACATGAGACTAATTCATATGTAGTATATAGTTTTATGTTCTAAATGCCAGTAGGTATGAAACTTCATATTGTCAATATGCTCAAACAGTTCTTTAAAGCTTTATTGTGTCCCAGTTTGCAGATGACATGACTGGATGCCTGAGCCATCCCCCAAAGATCCCAACAGGAAACTCCTAATGCTGGATAAATACTTTCAGCACAGTGGAAAGTTACAAAATAAGCATCCTCCAAACTAGTAGTCTTCATATAAACCAAAGAAAACCAGACTGAGAAAGAAATTTGAAAAATAATCCCATTCACAATAGCCTCAAAAATATAAAAAACACCTGGGAGTAAGTCTAACCAAGGAAATGAAAGATTTATAAAAGGAAAATGGTAAAGCACAAAGGACATAAATTGAAAAATGTGTCAGAAGATAGGGAGAGCTCTTCTACACATAAAGTGGTAGGATTCATATAAAAATTTTCATCCCAAAACAATCTATGGATTCAAAGCAGTCCTCATCAAAATTCCAATGCAATTCTTCAAAGAAATAGAAAAACAATCTTAAAAATCAGATGGAAGCTCAATATATCTCAGATATCAAAAACAATCCTGAATAAAAACACTGCTGGAGGAATCACTATTTGTGCATTGCAAGTTGTACTACAGAGGCCTGGTAGTAAAAGCAGCATGATACTGGCACAAAAAAAAAAAAAAACAGGCAAATGGACAAATGGAATAGAAATAAGAATACGTGTATAAATCAAGGCTCCTACAACCACCTGAATTTTTACAAATATGCCAAAAATGCTCATTGAAGAAATGATAACAAAGGTTACTTAGAAAATTGAATAAGTGCATATGAAAGAACCAAACTTGATCTTTCTCTCTAGCACACAAATGGATCAAAGATCTTGATGTTGGACTTGAAACTAAAATTTCTAGAATAAAAATTAGGGAGTCTATTACAGGATACAGGCTCAGTCAGGTAGAGCCTTTTCAATAGGAAAAAAGGACCCTATTCACCCAGAAAATATGACCAACAATCAACAAGTGGACTTATAAAAGTAAAATCTACTACATTGCATAAAGACTGTTAAGCTACTGAAGAGGAACCTTATGGGGAAAGTAACACATTTTCAACATAAGTGTCTAGAACTTAAAAATAATGCACAAAACAAAGCCTCAAGAAAATAAACAAATCTATTAAAAGTGGGCTATTGAACTAAACAGAAATTTCTCAAAAGTGATGTGAATGTGTTGAAAACACTTCAAAAATTATTCAGCATCCTTAGCTAACAAGAAAATGAATATTAAACTAGGTTGTGGGGTGCACGAGTTTAATCTCAGCACTCAGCAGGCAGAGGCAGGCAGAACTATTTGAGTTTGAGACCACCCTGGTGCACAGAGTTAATTCTAAAACAGCCAAGACAACACAAAGAAACCATGTCTCAAGAAAAAAACATAAAACCACAAATTCAGAATAGGAAATGAAGATTAAAGGTGCATAAATATTCAATTTCTCATCTGTCAGATTGGCTAAATTTATGTAAACAAAGGAAAACAAATGCAATGAGGATATGGGGAAGGGAGAACCCTTATGCACTGCTGGTGCTGATGCAAACCAACTAAGCCACTATGGAAATCAATGTGGTGCTTACTCACAAATACTAGAAATAGCTTGATGATATGAACCACCTTTATTACTACTGTGCGTATACACAAGGGCTGCATTTCCCACTACAGAGGTGCATGCTTCTTCATGTTCATGTATGTTCCATTCACAATACCTTGGACATATAAACAGCCTAAATATCTGATGAATGCAGAATGAAAATATGGTAACAATACAGAATTAAATTCTAGTCATCTGTGAAGAAAAATGAAATTGTGACATTTTCAGGTAAATGAATAGAGCTGGAAACTGAGTGAGGCAACACAGACCCATAAAGACAAATTGTTTTCTTAACTATGTGTGGATTCTAGCATCAAATCTGTAGACTTACGAGTATAATTTGGAACAGCTGTAAAATCTAGGTAACTAAAAGGAGAAAGATAGATCCTAAAGGATGAGACATAGTAGAATTACAGGTGCTATGAAGGGAAGAGTATGGTATGAAACTGTCTTCTAGACATAACAGGATTACTGTACTCAGGAGCCCACAACAGCTGTGATTGCCTGCATAACATTTCACCATGAGCAGGGATATAAGCTCCCAACTCCTAGCTGAGGAGCTTTCAACGGTTGGTGGCTTCTCAAGGAAAGAGAATCAATTTAGTTTAAGAGTATGGCCCCTTACAGATCTGGGTGGCCTGTGCTACAATCCAGGACTATGGTAATGTCCAGGTCTGAACTGTAGTGGGAGACATGTCTGGGTCCATGGCCCTGTTGCAGCCAGTGTCTGTCTGTACTAATGTCCATGGTTCCTGTTCCGATCAAAGACAATGTGTATATGCAGGGTCTGGGCTTGAGTGATGTTGGAGTTCAGGAGCCATGCTGCCACCAGGCGGTGGTGATGCATAACTTTAATCCCAGCACTTGGGAGGCAAAGGCAGACAGATCTCTGTGAGTTCAAGAACAACCTGGTCTATAAGAGATAGTTCCAGGACAACCTCCAAAGCCACAGAAAAACCTTGTCTTGAACCCCGTCCCCCCAAAAGAATAAAACAACGACAATAACAAAAGGCATAAGCCACCACCAAAATAATATCTGAGTGGCTTGGGGCCCTGGTGACATCTAAGCCCAAGTTGCTTCTGGGGGCCATGTCTGGTTCTATGGTCCTACAACAGCTGAGGTTTGTGTTGAAGTCTGTTGACCATGTTAACACAGGGGCCTATGTGAACCATGCCAGGGCCAGGCATAGCTGGCCCCACACTTACTGTCCCTAGGAAAGCTGTCCCCATCCCTCACCACAGGTGTGAGAGAGCTGACTCTTGCCCTCATCTGAGGGGGATGTCCCAGAGGCCTGAACAGACCAAGTCCTTTACCATCCAGGGCTTTGAGTTTAACCACTCTAACAACTACTCCATCTATGACCTTCTGGAGCATGTAAAGGGACTTGTCCTGCAGGAAAGATGGAGGAGTGAATGTTTTTTGTTTTGTTTTTAGTTTGCTTTGTTATTATTTTGTGGTTTTTGTTTGCTTTTATCTTGCTTTTTGTTGGTTTTCTAATTAATATTTTTATTTCTTTTTAAATTTGCTTTTTTGGGGAGATGCTACAAGGTTGAAGGGCAGATGTGGAGGGACTGGGTAATGAGGGGGACTCGGGTGCATTATGCTAAATTCCCAAAGCAACAATGAAAAATTGTGTCAAAAAATAAAGAGCATGGCCCCTGATAGACTGACCATGCTCCATTGGATTACCCTATACCCATGAATAT
The DNA here is from genome assembly GCF_003668045.3 of Cricetulus griseus. NCBI lineage: Eukaryota > Metazoa > Chordata > Mammalia > Rodentia > Cricetidae > Cricetulus > Cricetulus griseus. The sequence goes on from NC_048604.1 coordinate 58,020,008, forward strand.
ATGGACAGCAGAAATTTGCTTTAGTGGGTTATTATTTAAAAAAAGAAAACATAGTGCCCTGGAGAAGGGGAAAGGGTCAAGATCTCCTGAGCAAATTGGGAGCACGGGAAGAGGGGGGAGGGAGCTAGGAGAATGAGAAGAGGAGAAGAGGAGGGATGCAGAGGACATGCGGGAGCAGAAAAGTTGAGTCAGGGGAAGAATAGAAGATAACAAGAATGGAGATACCATAATAGAGGGAGACATTTTAGGTTTACAGAGAAATCAGGCACTAGGATAATGTCTGGAGATCTACAAAGATGACATCAGCTAACAATCTAAGCAACAGAGGAATGGCTATCTTAAATGAGATTGATGACTGACTTACATGCCACCCGATGGCCCTCATCCAGCAGCTGGTGGAAGTAGAAGCAGACACCCACAACTAATCACCGAACTGAACTGGAACCCAGATGCAGAGAAGGACGAGCGAAGAGCAAAGGGGTCCAGTCCAGGCTGGTGAAACCCACAGAAACAACTGACCTGAACATCGGGGAACTCTTGCTCCCCAGACTGATAGCTGGGATACCAGCATGGGACTGATCCAGACCCCAGGAACATGGGTTTCAGTGAGGAAACCTCGGAAATCTACAGGACCTCCTGTAGAAGTTCAGTACTTATCCCTAGCATAGGTGTGGACTTTGGGAGCCCATTCCATATAGAGGAATAATCCCTGAGCCAACACACAGGGGTGTGAGCCTAGGCCCTATCCGAAAGGATATGATAGAGTCTGATGACACCCTATGGAAAGCCTCATCATCCAGGGGGAACAGAAAGGATATGTGATAAGTAGGGTTTTAGTTGAGGGTGGGGTAGGGGAGGATGGGAGGGAGAAGGGAACTGGGATTGTCATGTAAAATAATCCTGTTTCTAACTCAAATAAAATAAAACTGAAAAAAGAAAAAGAAAAAGAAAAAAAGATAACCCAGTAGTGTGTCTGTACATGTAAAAATATGAGAGAAATCAATTACTATGTAATAGAAAGCAAAAAAAGAAAAGATGGAGTTGTGATTGAGTGCTGGAATTAAAGGCGTGCGCCACCAACACCCGGCTACAGTGTTGAATGTTGAATTTCCACTTGGTTGATGTTTTTATTTTTACTTTATCAAAATCAAATTCCAAGAAGAATAATTTGTTTTCTATAAGTGTAATTTCAGAGCCCTTTCATACTTCCTCTATCATTTGTGAAAAAAATTACTGAATGAATAAATTTTCTTGAAAAGCAGAAGCAACTCGGGAGGCAGAGGCAGGCAGATCTCTGTGAGTTCGAGGCCAGCCTGCTCTCCAGAGCGAGTGCCAGGAAAAGCTCCAAAGCTACACAGAGAAACCCTGTCTCAAAAAACAAAAACAAAAAAAAAGAAAAGCAGAAGCAATGCAGTCATATATATAGTGAATCATAAATTTATTTGAGAAGTTACCAAATACTTGTCCACTAATGGATCAACAGATTTTTCATAGTTTTTAAACTGTCAATACGGACAGCTATAAAATGGGAAGGAAATAAGATTAGACTGAAAACTTAATTGTTTAGATTAGGAGAGTGGAAATGTAAGTTTATAGAGGTTTCAGAAAGTATTTCAAAAATTAGCTTGTGAACTAGGATAAAATACAGTTGCATTGGCAAACTGAAGCTCTAGATAAACTAGCAAGTCATTAAAGAAATCAAACTTTACTTACAAGTGCTAAGATTGTATATACTCCTTGTTTCTAGTTTTGAGCATATGACTGCAACTCATAAATCAAATAAAAGAGTACAAGTCCAGCAATGTTGTGGACTGGGTAGAACTTTATAGTCAACTTTAGGAGTTTCATGGTCTAGTTTGTGAGCCATAGCTAAAATGTACAAGTGATGCCATCCAAAGCTCAGTCTTCTAGCTCAGCCTTTTTTTTTAACTACCTATGCCAATTTAAGGAAGTTTATTATGATTCATGTTTCTTAAGTACTTTGTAGGGAAGTAGGAATATCTACTGAAAGTGACCTTGTGTGGATTGTATTAAGGGAAACAGGGAAATCAGTTTAAAATTTTGCTGAAAATCACTATTAATTTCTCATGAATAACTGGCATCCAGTACACTAAATTGCACACCTCCTAGAATTATGATTCTTCTCCTATCTATATGTTCTGTATACTCTCACATCACAAAAAAGGGTCACTCCCATACTTCCTGAATAAGTCCTAATAATCTGTGTATTTTAAACATATTTGTATTTCTACATATGGAGTTTGGATATCTTTGAAAAGACTTTCTGATAAGTGCCTTACTAACTACTCTCTGAATGAAGCTGAGACACACTCCACATTAGAGAACTCATGCCTGCTACTATAAATGATTTTTCTAGCTTCCCCCTCACTGTCATTTGCCCTAGTCTGGGAGTGTTTTATTTACTTATTTATTTGTTTGTTTGTTTGTTTATTTATTTGTTATTACTCAGCTTTATTCCATAATGATATGAGAGCAATCCCAGAGTCAGTTGGCTGAGGAGACAATTGCCATCTGTCTACTATTTCAATATAATCAAATTTCCCTCCAATATTCTGCTTAGAGGATAGTGTCTCTCTTTAAAATTGTGAAAGTGAGCATAGCTTTCAAATAATTTTCCTTTTTACAATATACTAGACCCAGACATTTTCTTGTGTATCATGCTCACCCAATAACACAGTTTACCTTCCCCAAATATAAACATCTAGTCTTCTGTTGGAAAATGTAAATCTATTTTCTGAACTGTAAAACTTTGTTAACTTTCTGGAGTTTATGCATACATTTTAAAGTACAAGGAACTGATGATTCTGAAGAATTATGAGAAGCAAAATATAAGTTGCACAAAGCAAATGAACATTTTTATTTTGCTCTATTTCAACAACTGTGTCAGCCAAAACTTACAATATACCTACCCAAGGAATCATTTTGGCTACTTAGTAGATATTTGTTTAACTAAATGCTAGCACTAGGTGTGGTGGTGCACGCATATAATCACATATCCATGAACTATGGAAGTCGAGACAAGGGAGCCACAAGATAAATGCCAGTCTGGGCTATATAGTGGTATTTCCAAAAAAAAGAGGATGCAGAGATGACTCAGCAATTATGAGCACTAGCTCTGCTGCCAGAGCAGCCCAGGACAATTCCCAGCCATCCACATGGCAGCTGACAGACATCTGTATCTCCAGTTCTAAGAAATCTGGAACTGTCTTCTGCCCTCCATAGGTACCAGGCATACACATATGGCACAGCATACATGCAGGCAAACACTCAAACACATAAAATAAAAACAAGTAAAATTTTTATGACAAAAGGAAGGAAGAAATGGAGAGGGGAGTCAGGGATGGTGGGAGGGAAAAAGAGGGAGAAAGGGAAGAAGAAAAAAAGGGAAAAAGTGAGGGACCATATCCATATGGTCAAAAGTAAAATGAGGGAGAGAGGGAAGAAGAAAAAAAAGGAAAAAGTGAGGGACTATATCCATATGGTCAAAAGTAAAAATGTTTATTCTTACATATCTTTCTGAAACTATAGGAAGGAATAATTTTATTTTATGTTTTTCTGTAAATTGAATTTCTTATAGAGCATTATGCTTTTAGGCACAAAATTCTGCAACAGTATGATTCTGAGTATCCACTCTTCATGTAATGTCCACTTATATAATCACACAGAGAGAATCTGCTCTTGTTTACACACACACACACACACACACACACACACACACACACACACACACACACGATATTAACAAAATAATGTAAAACTGCGGTCCCAAATTGTAGAGAAAATTATTCTTAAACTTCTATTTTTATGTAGTATGGTTTTACTAAATTCAAGCAAAGGCAATGACTTCCTATTAAATGCTGCTGTTGGTTTAAGATTGTTCATCTGAGGAGGGAGGGAAAGTGTAAATAAGAGAAAATAATCAGACAAAACATCACAGATTGCAAAAATATTTTATGGGTAAAGAGAATGATTTTAAAACCTCAAATTATATTTCCACGTGCCAATCATCTTATTAAATTTGTGATTCTAAGGGTTGTTTCTGTTTTATTGTCAAAAGTTAATCATTGAAACCAAAGTCCACAGTAGCTATAGGAAGCATGCTTAACGATGTGCGTTATGGTCATTGCATGATAATACTGACTGCTGCCTGAGAAAATGACTCCTCCTTTCCTTCTTCATTCCAGCACCATGCTGATTTATAACTCAAGATGTCCCTCTGCTGGAGCATTGCATTTTTGAAGCATACAATATATCTCGTACAGGGCATGTTTCAGATTTCTAAAAGGAATTATCTGAAATGCTCTACTATAACCATGCTATGATACTGATGAGGTTTTCTAATAGAAAATTTAAAACATGCATATTAACATATTTACAGAAATCCTGGTTTTTTTTTTAAAAAAAAAAAAACTGTGTTCAACATCAATCACCTTTCTTTGTGCAAAACCAAATTCCATCTATGCCAATCTCACTTACAAGAAATAACTTTTCTTTAAAATATAATTTCAGGGGCCAAGGATATTTCTCAGTGATTAAGATCAGTGCCTGCTCTTACATAGGACCCAGGTTCAGTTTCCAGTACCCACATGGAGACTCACAACCACTTGTAATTCCAGTTCCATGGGATCTGACAACCTTTTCCACATTACATGAGCCCTTGACGCACAGACATATATGTAGTTGGATGTTTTCCTCTGTCTTACCCAGTCCCACTGGACTGGTTTCTCTCCCACCCACTGGGTCCCCACAGACATTTATGAAATAATCATTGGAGACCAATATTAAATCATAATTATTTTGATCAATGGCTCAGACATATTATGGGCTAGCTGACAATTTTTAATTAAACCATTTCTTATAATCTGTTTATTGCCATGAGGCTGTGGCTTACCAGTAATGCTCCAGCATGTTACTCCTTTGGTAGATACATGGCATCTCCCCAACTCCTCCTTCCTTCTTTCCACATCTTTGTTTTGATTTACAGCCTAGATATATTTTGCTTGGCCATTGCTCAAAACAGCTGAGCTCCAAGAAGAAGCCATGGTCCTGTTCAGTGCCATGACAGACTGAGTAGAAAAAGGAGACCCAGCCACTGAAGACCAATAGGATAGGGCTGTGCAGAGTTGGCCCTGTGATGGGTGAGGGAGCTGCCCCAGAGGTGATAAGAGTGGGAGTACTGTCCCTGCCCCTTCCAGCTGCAGCACTGTGCTTTGCCTGGGCAAAGCAACATACCTGGTGTAGGTGTGGCAGAGCCAACCTGAGGGTCTGAAAGCAGAACTGACAGCAATCGGGCTGGAGAGATGGTTCAGTGTGAATGTTCTTCTTCCAGTGGCCCTGAGTTCAGTTCCCAGTCGTAACTACCTGAACTCCAGTTTTAAAGGATCTAACACTATCTTTTGTCCTCCGCAGGCTCCCACCACACAGATGTTACATTCTCTCATTAGCACACATATACACAGATAAACTAGAGTGAATGGATGAGTGTTTTTTTTAAGATAGCAATAAGTACATTAACCATATTGAGAAAAACAAATAAAATAAAGTGAAGTCTTTTAGCAAACTGGGGTTATTTCACTGGAAACTGTCTGGATTAGCATTTATATAAAATGAAAAATGAAATTAAGAGTGTATTTATTTTCCAACACTGTTAACTTTGTTGGATTTGTTGTTCTCTTTTCTATGAGCCCAAGGAAAACTAAAAACAAGCCTTTTTAAAATTCATTTATGATCTTATTTTGCTACTGCATCAGTCCACTCAAATCTCACCAAGGACTTCCGACTATCCAATGCTAGTTGTAGAGAAGACTGTATAGTAGGTGAGGATGTTTTAATTTTCTAAATTGATCTTTATATCACAGTTTTGAAACATCAAAACAGTAGAACATTAAGGAAATTTTAGAAAATAAAACTACAGGCTTATTTACTTTTAGCCACCTTACTGCAAACATCTCATCATTAATATTGAGCAGTAGAAGAAACATAAAGCATTAAAGGAGAAATCAAAAAGACTTTTAGAATCTGCCATCACAGTTTGTTTGGAGCTTTTAAAGGTGATTGAATCTGCATTCATTTCAGCTTTACTGACCTTATGTAGCTACTAAAGTCTATGTGAAGTAGAACTGCCCAAGGGCATGCATTCTTGTTGAAAAACCTGGAGGAAATTCAATAGACTAAATGTTTATTTGGTGTTTGTTTGGTCATCAATCTGAAAGACACTAAGCACAGCTACAGTACATTTTTTCTACTTATTTCTTTCACCTCTCAGCATAATCGTAAGATGTGAGACTGTCAAAGCTGTTTTCTAAATGATATTCAGCTTTCTGTTATTTAATCTTGTTAGGTTTTCCTGTATTCAAAGGCTACTCCCTAATCACCACAGATTATTATCTTGCCCTCCATTTAAAAGATCCTAGGAACACAGCTCCAGGAAATAAATTAATGAGATTTTAGTTCTAAGTCACAGGAGCTCACTATTGACATTTAGATTTAGCAAGTAATTTATTGTAAACAAAGAACTGAGCTTGAAATAATCTATAATCAGTGAAAAGTTTATCTTGAGGAGGAGATAAGCACTTTAAGCTTGGAAAAGCATTTTTATCTTTGCTGAAGGGAACAGAAAGAAGCTGTCACTTTCACTAGGACAAATGGATCAAATAGAGAAATCATAGGAGGAAGATTATTGCCATAAAAAAGAATGTAGGCATCTTAAATTCTGTGGAGATTAAAATCATATATCTTTTTAAAGATTACAAATCCTTCTACTGTGAAGCTACCTGATATTAGGGGACCACAGTCTTGTAAATGAGCGCTGGCCTTAGTTGCAATCAGCAGTAAATAACAACAACAACAACAACAAAAAACGAAACAACAAAAAAAAAATCCCTTATGTTCTTAAACAAACAGAAACCTATTTGAAATCACAGCTCTTGGAGTAAAACACTAACACCATCCTAGTCACCTGAAATCAGCATCTAAATTTGTATCATAAATGGTGGTTTCCATCTGTCCAGAACTGGCTATTTTAAGATAATATATAAAAAGAAATATTCTTTACTCCATACAAGTAAATGCCACTGGCAAATAGTTGTGACTTGATATTGTTGAAACAAAAAGAAGCATATAATGATATTTTTGTTGACTTAGTATTATGATCATATCTTGCAACAGAGAGATGTACTTGGCAATTAGGAAAGCAAATACTTGATGAACTGATTTCGATCTGAAGGACTATTTTGTTCAAAATATACTGTTTATACAAATATTTGTGTGTATATTTGTATGTGTTTGTAACTTTTTAACTGTGAGTGAGATCAACCAACTACAATTCATTTTTCAAGTGATTTATGCTATCTCTATTAGCAGCTAATAAAAAAGTTCTTAAATTCTGCATGGAATTCTAGTGAATGTGGAATTGGAAGTAAAAGTGTTTTTAATGATTTGTTCTTTAGAGAAATGGTGAGATACTGGGTATAGATTTAGAGTGAGAACAGAAAGGTTTTAAAGTTTGGTGATACACATGTGCCTTGAACTTCAGGAAGGAATCAGGGTATAAGACACATAATATTATTCACAGTGTTGCCTTAGAAAAAGTCCTACAACCGTACATGTTTTAGTGAATAAATGATACATATCTTTCTTGATTTAAAAAAAATATTTTTGTTTGGTTTTTTGAGACAGGGTTTCTCTATGGCTTTGAAGGCTGTCCTGGAAATAGTTCTTGTAGACCAGGCTGGTCTCAAACTCACAGAGATCTGCCTGCCTTTGCCTCTTGAGTGCTGGGACTAAAGGTGTGCACCAACCCACTTCCCACTAACAACAGAAAAGTATATCTATTTGTGGAATGTAGCATGATGGTTGTGGATACGCTGAGTAATGAAAATGTCTGTTTTTCCAATGACAAAAATTTAAGATTGTAGATATGTTCATAATACGGTTGCGACTTTTAATACAATTTATTGAATTCTAGTTGAAATTATAGTCTGTAATTTCTCTTTCATAAAAATCTAAGAATGAAATGTCAGGCTCTATTTTAGATGGATGTTAAAATTTCCAAATACCAAAGGTACTCTTTTACATTCCTGTGAGCAGTTTTTGACTGTTCTTTTTTTTTTTTTTTTTTTTTTTTTTAATTGTAGGAGAAACTGCGGTCATCCTACCCAAGCCACAGGTGCCCAGGCCAGCCTGCATGAGCATTCATGGCAGACACTTCCTCCCTGAACCAAACCTCCCTCAATGCCCACAGACTGCTGACAAAGAGACACCTGACCCAGAGAGACCAAGGAGGGAAGCACAATGCAGCAGAGTCAGCCGCCTGAGCCAATAGGACCTTGGGAGGTGGTATAAAGTTCTAACTTCGTTAATAAACGAGTCTGCAGCAGGCTCTGCTACTCACTGACTCCCAGTGCCTGAGCAGTTAGTAAGTACTGTGTCTTAATACTCCTTCCCCAAGGGGTGTGCGAGCAGGGTAACCCACAACACTTCTGTTACAGAAAACTTTCCAAATGAAGCCTCCACTAGTATACATTCAAACTTTACTAGGAATCATCGCATGCAATAAAAAGGTTGATTAACTCAAGACAATAATTAAATATCAATTGTCCGGCTCAAAAAAGAGGAACCAGTTCAATGTCAGTAAATTTAGCAATCCAAAACTAATGGGCACTACTTTGAAATAAACATGGAATCAGGATTATGATACACATGAGAAGCAATACAAGCTGTTAAAAACGGTAACACTGACAAACATATGCATGCATGCAAATATATATGTACAAACATAATATGACATGGATTGAATTGACTGGTTTTCTAATAACAATTTGGAAATATACTGATATTTGTGATTTGAATGGAATTTCTTAATGCTGTTCTTTTCTCCCCTGAGTCAGAAGTTACTACACTGTAGTTTAGTCGCTTAAGTTCCTGGAGTTAGCCAAAAAGAAATTTAATACATCAGTGAGCTGCGGAAAAAACATTTCAGATTTTAGTAAATATTAGTTGAAACATTTGACACAAATATAAATAAATTTTACAGGTTCTTAGAGATTGAACTAAGTGTTCTAATCTGTTCATAATAAAAATTTAGTGCATCCCAGGTTGGACTATTTTGTTTCCATTGTTACACATTAGTAAATTAATTCCAGTGAGATAATGCACCCTGAGAAAATACCTAGAAGTATTGTCCTTTGGTTGGTCTTCTGGACCTCTTCCTTGTAGTGAATCATAACCATTTTTACTGAGTCTTGTTTAAGGAGATTATCAAGTGCTAGTTAAAGCCCACAGAAATAAACAGAAAACAATAACATGTTACGAGGTAGAAATACTTGTATCACATGTCACAGTACTTATAATCTATTTAGTCTAAGATATGTGTAACCTACTTAGTATTTTTAAGCAACAAGGTTTTATTTTAGGCTAAATTACAAATTTCACCACTAGAGTGTGCTAAAGCATTTTGTTAGATTATAAAATTATTTCTGAAATTCATATTGTTAAAAGCAAAATTCCCTAGTATCAATGAATAAATATTATAAATTAGATTTGAGAAAATTAATATAATAGTATGTTATCTTTCTTATTCAGCATATTATATATTTAAAGAACTCTCCCATTTCTTTATGTTCTCAGATTGTAAATTAATTAAAAACACCAGTTGTAACTAGCACTAAGTACAACAAGAAATAAAGCAGTTGATTTCAAAATTGCCTTAAAATAGGCAAAAGGAACAGAAAAAGAAAGTATACCAGAGACAGTTTGTGACATAGGAGTCTAAGACAAATAATGATTTCCTCTTCTACACAGGTGAAAAAAGCCACGTGGATAATTGGTAGCAGTGCCCAAATATCAAGGAAAATTGGCCGAAAATACTTGTCATTTCATTTCAGTGTAAGGAAAAATATTAAACCGAAGCTTTTGGAAACCAGGCAGTTTTGGAGTTGAGTTTACAAGTGTTTAAATTTTTATTATTTTGGTTTCATGGAGAACATCAGTGAAATATCAAAGCATAGTTATACTGATTAGATAAGTGCACCTAAAGTGTTAAAGACTTTGAGGGGACTGGGGAAAAATGCAAGAAAAAATGGCTTTTGTAGGCAAGGTTCTTTACAAAAATCACATAACCTAAGAAATAAAATTGTGTTAGAAACAGCTAAATGCAAATACAATTCCAGAAAGGAACCCAGGGGATATATTGATTTTATTGGTAGTTCCTGTGGCAACTGGAATGTCTCACAAGATTCAGGAAAAGGGTGAGATTCTAATTTTTAGTTATGAACCTTTCTTGTAGCTCGCAAAAGTTCAAAAGCACACAGGGAAAATGTGAAGAGGCAAGTAAGCCCATCTTCCTAGCAGACTCAAACACCTTCGCAGTAGTACCTTCACCAGGATTTTTAACAGGCTGTCTGTGTAACAACTTGAACCTCAGATTGAAATGTGGCCTAAGAATTTACACCCCAATGGAGATTATTGACCTACAATATTAAATAAGACAGTGATGGTACAACTAAAGATAAAAGCAACATTAAGTTTAAAATAGGCAAAATGAACAGAAAAAGAAATTATACCTTTAAAATATGCCAGATAGAGAGGACCTCATAGCAAAATCAACTAAATCTTACATATTTCATTGTATCATTTAATTCATTTCAGAGCATAAAGAATAAAATTGTCTATTTCATTTTAAAAGATGTCCTTGATAACAAACTTAACAAAGGTGTCTGATGAAATCTGAAAGCCAAATTGACTCATGTAAGTGCATACAGTGGCATTAAACCTGAAACAATGGAATTTATTACTTATTAAAACAATTATATACATGACAAAGCACATTTTTTTTCTAAAAATGAGAGCATGATACAATATCAATGTATCTTTTATGGTAACTGATTTCTCTAATAAATCAAGTGAAATAACACACATGCACAAAAACAAACTTTCTCTAAATGCTGCAATATTTGTCAAAATAAACTAGCAATTTCTGGCAAAAGAACCTGAGTGAATTGGGAGTAGAAGACATTTATTTTGTACAACAGAGTACTGCTACTGCTATGCTTATGCTTCATTAGAACACTCTTTCAAGAGAAAAGATGAATGTATGTATGTGAACATGTATGGTTATAATTCAGTTTTAAATGTTTTGGAATTGTAACATTTGTGTAAAATATGTAAAATAAATAACATGAATAAATATGAGAAATGAGGAAAACATTTATTTGTAGCAAGCCATGTAATTGCTGCAGAAAAATTGAACTGAAACAGCTGGAAAATAAATATAATAATTAGAAAAATTTACATAATTGTCCTCATAAAATTGTATGGGATAGAATGTGATAAATCTACCTTGTGTATGTTATCAAATAAAGCATAAGTGATTGAGTAATTTGCTCCAGTGTACATATGTAGAAAGTAAGAAAAACAGAATATAATTTTTATTTAGTTTAAATAGTTAGAAATACATTTTAATAGACAATATTATATATAAATTTATTAAGGAAAACACAATGATGGAATATAGTCATATAATAAAACATAAAGACATTTTCTAAAGAAAAATTAAATTTTCCTGAAATTTTGTTTTACTTGAAATATGAAAAAAAGTTGGAATAAATATTTCATTCCAATGGACAATGACACCATTTTTTAATGATCAAGTTTAAAGTTAGTAATGAAGAATAAACATAAAAAATAAATATAAAACTAAAAGTAAAGTATTATGAAAGAATAGTACCTTAATTACTAAAATATATTTTTGAATACTTTAAGGTGAAACTAAATATTTTAAGATGGTATTTGGTAAATATAGGGTTTGTCAGCATTTTAAAAGTATTCTATAAGATTTAATCCTTAGTACTTTCTTTAATTCATTTTCATATCTTATGTAATCCTTTTAGGAATCTAAGGAGGATATATAATCTATATATCAATTTTCCAAGGGAAGATGAGTTACACAACATCTTGCGCATTGACTTGGTTTGTAAGAACACCAAGCTTCTACACAATGGTCTATGTAGCAACAGAAGCTGCAATTGAACCATCACATTGTTTATTCAGAAATGGAAGCTCACAAACAGGCCAAAGATTAGAAAAACAATATACAATGACAATCACATTTAAGATTGGTATGAAAGAGTTGGCTAAATTTCCAGATTACCAGAATAGTGGTGAAAGTGAGGCTTTGGGAGTTGACTAATTACTTGTAACATGTTGCTCATTGAAACAAAATCTGAATAAATTCAGGAGTTATATTTCTTAAAGTAAAATATTGTGGAGGAAAATATACATAAATCTTATATGATTGGAGTCTGAGTCACTTTCCCTAAACACAAAAGGAAGAAACCATAGATAAAAGACAAAATAATGGTGACAAGCAGCTTTATAGGCAATCATTCAGCTTTAACTAAAAAGCCCAGTTTTACTAAAACCTTATAACAATAATTAATAATGACAGACATTAAAAATTTGTGAATTCCCAAATAAAGCCCTAAGTAAAGTAGGGTTTATTCATAAAACAGTATATTACAATTGAGATAAAAATAAATATACATATTTTACAATAGACAAAATTGCAGTTGCAATTATTTGTTTGAATTGTCAAGCCAAAGCCCAGAGAAGATAACTTTATTTTGTACATTATCAAAATTCACCGAGTATTTTGTGTTTGTATGTATTCATGTGGATCTGTGTAAATGTGTGTATGGGTGTGTGTGTGTATGTGTGTGTGTGTGTGTGTGTGGTGCAGTTCAGAGGTTGATGTCCAGTATCTTTCCACCTTAGATTTTGTTGTTTTTGTTTCTTTCTTTTTTTAAAAGATTTTATTTATTATGTATACAGTCTTCTGCCTGCATGCCAGCAGAGGGCACCAGATCTCATTCAAGGTAGTTGTGAGCCACCATGTGGTTGCCAGGAATGAACTCAGGACCTCTGGATGAACAGTCAGTACTCTTAACCACTGAGCCATCTTTCCAGCCCTGTTGTTGTTTCTTTTATTTTACATTATAATACAATCACATCATTTCCACTTTCCCTTTCTTCCCACCAGAGCTTCCCATATATACCTGCCTGCTCTCTTTCAAATGTATGGCCTTTTTTCTTGTTGTTACATATACACAAAAATATCTTCATTTGAAAGACACTGCTTTAAAATAAAAGAGACAGAAAATACAATCCCTAAAGCACTCGTGCAAGGTGGGGCAGCTCCCAAAACAGCCTTATATCATACAGTTGCCTGTAGAGCCATTGCTGAGGTGCAAATGTGTTGAACATACATATATGAGCCTACCTTGTTTGGAGATTGAGGATCACACCATTTTAGTTTTTTGAATTACAATGTAATTAAGGGCTCATCAGCATAATGTGGAACTTCTCAAAATAAGTTTGAATTTTAAGTTCTGAATATTTAAAATAGACAGACCCCCTTATCTGAATCCCTGTCTTGAAGGCCATGTAAGTAACCATCCTGCTTTTTTTTATTCAATAAATGTTATTTTCCCACTAGTTGCTTCCTGCAAATCTACTGAACAATATATACTGTGCATGGCATGAGTAAATATTGGGATATATATATATATATATATGTATATATATATATATATAATTTGGATGATAAGTATTTCATAATGAAAGGTAAATGCACATAAGTAAAGGTAAGGAAAAACAAATCTATCCTATCTGGGTGTGATGCTGTGTACTTTGAATCCCAGCATTCAGGAGGCAGTGCTGTGAGTTCAAGGTCAGCCTAATGTACACAATAGGGTACACAATAGGGTTCCTTGACAGCCAGGGCTATATAGTGAAATCCTGTCAAAATAATAATAATAAAACTAAAAATGGAAATTTTGATATATGTCATTTTATTGTTTGTATTAACAATAAAAACTGGCATATATAAGATATAGCTGTGCATAGCTGGTAAGATTATGGTATACTACAGGTACTTCAATATAAATATCCTGGCTTTTGCAATTTCCTAACAACAACATAATTTACAAAGTAAAAAAATTAAATTGTTCTACATCATCATAAGCATTTTTAAAATGAAAAGAAAACAAAAGAAAAACATTATATGACAACCAAGAAAACATCAAATTATATACAAAAGTCACTGAGAGGTAAAAAGTTTAGGTCACTTCCCTTAAAATATTTTTCTGGGCCATCCATTTTCCTGTAATTTTCACAGCTACTTTTTTCTTTACAAATGAATAAAAATGCACTATGTGTATTACTACATTTTCACTAACCATTCATTCATTGAAGAACATCTAAACTGCTTCCATTTCCTCACCAGTGTGAAAGGAACCACAATGCACATGGAAGTATAGGTAACTGTGTTATCAAAATGAACTAAACTCAGAGACATAAAAATCTAGTTCTTTCTATAATGTGTGGATACTAACCTGGAGAGAGAACGAGACAGAGAGAGACCAGGGTGGGGTGGGGTGTCCAAGCATGTGATAGATGGCAAATGTGGGTCAAGGCAAATAAACTGGAAAAGAGACCATGACGTGGACAAATTAGATGCTGAGTGTTAGACCTCAGGAATATATATATATCCAGAAATGAGCTCTGGAAGAAGCTCAGTTAAAATGGTAAATAAAATTTTTCCTCAGGATCTTGAGAAACAGGTTCCCATCCCCCACAGGAATCATTTTCTTTATCCTCTGGCAGAAAGGACATGAGATACACCAATGGTTGCATATCAAAGCCCATGCTGGCATCTGGGCTCCCTCAGTTCCTACACACAAGAACTTCTTATATATTTCAAAGCCCCCATGCTAGCCTCCTGGCACTTCTCACTTCAGATCCTGGTTCTCTCATACTCCTTGCCTTCTGGCCACTGCAACTCACACTCTCACCTCTCTCACAGATAGCCCTGGTGTTTTCCAGTCAACATCTCTTTGTCTGTGCTCTGGACTCTTGCAAATGCTTCTGGATGTTTTCTCTCGTATACATAATAAAACTTCCCTCCCTCAACCATGAAGCATCCATTTCAGCAGTTGCTTCACTGCACCCCCTCATACAGACTTTGTTGCTTAACTATTGACCAACTACTTGTGCTGCTAATTTACCTTGGCCCAAACGAAATCCTTTGAAAGAGAGGACCTCAATTTAAAAAATGCTCCCACAAGATTGACTCACAGGAAAGCCTGTGAAGCATTTTCTTGATTTGTGATTAATGTACAAGGGCCCTGCTTATTGTTAGTTATGCCGCCCACAGATTTGAGGTCCTGCTTGATATAAGCAAACCATAAATGAGAAAGTTAGTAAGCAACATTCCTCCATGGATTCTGGTTCAGTTCTTGCATCTAGCTTCCTGCCCTGCTTGAGTTCTTGCCCTGACTTCCCTAGGTGAAGGAAGGTGACCTGAAAATTGTAAGCTGGGATAAATCCTTTCCTCCCTGTGTGTGTGTGTGTGTGTGTGTGTGTGTGTGTGTGTGTGTGTGTGTGTGTGTGTGTGTGTGTGTATGTGTGTATTCATTCTATCAGTTCTGTTCCATTAGAGAACTCTAACTAGGTTGGACTTTGTGACAGCACTCCCCAGCCTCCACCATGCACATACTTTTTGGCCTAGCTTTATCTTCCTCAGGTCTTGTAGATACTGTTAAAAGCACTATGAGTTCATACACACAAGTGCTCTGTCATGTTCAGAAAAACTATTATGTTGTACTCATCTACAACTCCTGGCTCTTACAATCTTTGACTCACACTTCCACAAGAAGTTTTGGGTCATGGGAGAAAAGAGTGTGATGCAAATAACTCATTTAGGGCTGAGAACTCTGCAGTCTTATTCTCCACATGTTAACTATAGCATCTGCTATAGTAGGTTTCTACAAGGCTCTCTCAAAGATTTAAGTGTTAGTTCTTCCTTCCCATAATTTTTCCTTTACCCTGACCTCCCATATCTCACTCCACCTGATGCTCCCTGTTTCATTATTCCCTGTTCCTCATTCAGAGTACCTGCACTCTATTTCCTGCTTTTCAAAGCCCTCCCCATAGCCCACTATGGTTTCTGACCTCTATGTGCACCCCAGTTTTAATACACATATCAAAAGAGTCAAAGAATTTAGTCCAATTCTTCTTGGAAATTTCACTAAGAACAAAGCTATATACTGTGAGTTTTCTTTTAAAACTGTATATCAATTACACATGATGAATTTCTTTATGACATTTGCTTATATCTGTATAAAGTTTTGATCATATAAACACTCCTTGGTTACAGTCTGTTGTACTCCTCCAACTCATATTAATCCTTTTCTTACTTATAACTACACCTTTGTGCTTTGGTGTTCATTTTTTGTTGTTTATCTGTTTGGTTGGTTCTTTCTTTTATATGGTGAATTTCATTTGAGTGACTTACAGTACCAAAGCAGAAGAACTGTTTGTAGGAGTTCCTTTCCAGTGATTCCATCACGAATGAAACTGTAACTCTGTCCTCCAGCAAACAGTTATTAGAAAGCCTTGCTAATTTAAATACAGAGAATTCAGCTCCAGTTTTACTTCAGTGAGTTAACATTTGAACTGTGAAAAAATTTTAAGGAAAATTTGTATGTTGAAACGTATTTTGCACAATGGCAAGTTTAGAAAAAATAACCTAAATATGTTTTTTTAGTTATCTACATTAAAACATAGCTTACTTGTCATACTTAATGACAATTTTGCAGACATTGTGATAAGAAAATTTCCAAATAAAAAACAGCTTAAAAGACAAGAACTTAAATTCTATTCCATTTCTACACATGGGATCTTACATGCCGATTAAAATTTTGATAATTTTGCATTTAACAGAAAACCAGGAAGAAAATGATTGTAAGGTGTTTCTTTATGCAATATAAATTATGAAAATATACTTGTGAATAGTCCCAAATATATTACAAAAGTGAACTGAAATATAATTTTGATGGAATGAAGCAGATCAATTGCCCACATGGTTAAACTTGAAGCTCAGCTTAAAATAACCAGATCTTTTGTGAGCTCCAAATTCCATAGCTAGTCAACTCTTACATTCCTGCAATTTAGATAGAATTGACAAAAATAAGTCCTTTAATTTGAGATTTTCAAAAGAGCAGCAGATCATGGGAGAAACAAGCATAGAAAAAATGAATAAACAAAAACCCAGAAGCAAAATATAGTAGATCTTACATACTGAAACCACCAAATTACAAGCCCTCAGATATACATATTTCAAATTAGATATACAAATAGTAATTTAGTGTGATATATATATATATATATATATATATATAAATTAAATGACATGAAACATGAATTGATCACAGGTTTGTTATGCCACATTTGCAGGAATTACAATGGTAGACAATACCTTGCTATTTTAGAATCAGAATTGATTACATTTATGTAGAATGTAGTTTTAGATGAACCACTTTATGATTACAAAAAAACTAGTCAGAATTCTCCTTAGGGGTTACCAAGTAATTGTAGAATTAAGTACTCTCTATGGTTACACAAATTACAATGGTAATCTGTGTGTAAATTGTGTCCCCACCCTGCTGGATACAAACACAATCTTGTTTAAGATTCTCTGTACCTTTAACACATGCCCATATAGTTACAAAATACTACAGATTGGCATGACTGAGCCCCCTATATCAAAGAACTCAACTTCATACCTGGCAAGGGAAAGAAATTCAAATCAGTTCCCTGAGAAACCAAACCTCAAAATAGTCTCCCAAGTGGCAAGCAAAAAGGACAAAGTTTATGGTTCACTGATCAGAATTGAGAAAGATTCAGACTTTAGAAAGGAGCCATGTGGCTCAAAAACTAATTTCTCTGTCTTATCAGATAGAGGGATATGAAAAAAGACTGTGGAATAAAACTGATTTGATCAGCTGCAACAACCCACTTGGTCTTCTCTCTACATCTGGAAGTCAACTTGTTGTGACTGCCTCACATCAAAAAGGAGTCTCTTTTCTTTGGTCAGCTGAATGAAATTTTCACTTGAACTTTTAGTGTAACACCAAGTCCCTAACTGCTCCAACAGGGTAGCCTAAGACACCTGTCTCCCCTTTACGTCAGTTAGGCTAGAATCATGGTGAAAAGCAGTAAGAGGAGTGTTCTTTTCAAACTGGACATACTGGAAAAGGAACATATTAATGGTCCGTCTTCCCATTCAACAAAAGAAACGAAGGAAAGGAAGGAAGGGAAAGGCAGAGAAAAGAAAAAAGCAACCAGTTGAAATATTGTCTGGTTTACAAAAGTTTCCATTGTATGTAGCATGGCAATGCATGTAGCACACAGATGTATGTGAAGGCAAAGCATCCATATGAATAAAATAATGAGGTAATCTAAAATTTGTTTAAAAGTTTAAATTATTGCTTATAAAAACAAGAAATACATAGCCAAGTATAAAAGAGCATAAGGTATATTGAATTTGCTGATTTGGGGAACCCTAGCACATGTATAATCAGCAAAGTTATATGTTAATTATATCTTGGTTTATAAGTAGGCATTGTGCATTGTTCAAAGCAAACTGCCATTTTAGGACAATAATATTCTTGGAGCTATGAAAGCACAATTGCACTTCTGAATCATTTTCATATTCCCCTTATTGGCCCCAACAACAGTTCGAGTAAATCATGATGTGAATTCATAGCTACATTTTCACCTACTATATAAAAATAAAATAAAATAAAATAAAATAACGTCGTATCATATCCATGAAGTTTACTTTGAAAAAAGCATAAATGACCAAACACAGACTATTAAATTAAAATTTTGGATGAAACTTAAAATATTTGGATTCCTACAAGAGAATGCTTCTTGACATTTTTTAAACAAACTAAAAAACTTACAGATTTGTAAATCCTTAGTTTTATGCAAACTTGTTTAACCTTCATTACTTCATAATTTTCATTTGCTACTTGTGCTTTATTCATTGATAAATTACAGTCATGAACTCATTATTTGTTACTCCTGAGTGATTCTATAAAGCCTTTTAAACTGCTTTATCTCCTATTTCATTTTCTTTAATATCTACACAAACTGGGAGCTACACCAAAATGACATTGTTGCATTGACAGATTACTATAAAATAGACATCAATAATTCCTAAAGCCCATCCTCACTGTAGTGATTGAAATAGCCAAAATGATATCATTGCCACTTAAAAGACCTGAAAAAGTGATAGATTGTAAAGGTTGTACTTTAGCAATCTAATTCAGTGCCATAAGGACATGAAATAACTCACGAGCCTATCCTTGTAAGTAATCTAACAATCTAAGTGACTTTTTAAAAACTCAAACTCCTGTTGGATGACTCTCTGAGGACACAATGTTATCTGTGCTATTCAAACACAGAAGAAAGCTAAGATAAAGAACAATTTAGTGAACTGTATATAAATAAACAGCATATTTGTTAAGTATCTATGAACTTTATAGTACCAAAAAGAGTATCACACTAAGCACCTTTTAAAAAGTTTATGGCTAATATTGGGTACATTTCTCTTATGGAATAAAACTCTTATTTTAATAAATTAGATATTTTTGTATATCGTTTAAGATGTTTTTCACTTGAGTTTATCAATGCAGGCCACAAATTCTTGAAAATTAATCTAGTAATTAATTTATTTTATGTCAATGGGTATTTTGCCTACATATATTTTTGTGAAACACTTACATGCCTGAGGGCCTGAAGCAGCCAAAATAGACCATTGAATACCCTGTAACTGGAGTTACAGATGGTTATAATCTTCCATGTGTTAATGGTTAGTTGCATTTATAGATATGATTGTGTTTCAGATATGTGTATTTTACAATGTTGTTGTTTTTCTTATGCTTTCTATCTTTACAAAATTTTACAAATTTAGTTCCTTTCATTATATTCTGATCAAGGATAAAAATGTCTTTCTCTAAGTTTACAATGATCAAAATAAGTAAATGTTAGATGTCAAACTAGACATCATAAAACATATCTATGAAAATAGTACTTCCATGATTAAGTATTTAACACAAAGTTAAAATAACAATTACCAAAATCTACATAATTTTGATGCTCATATGTTTTCAAGACATGCATTGTTCACTTATCAAACTGAATATTATGACTTTAAAGTAAATGCTCAATCATGTTGGTAAATATTTCAATTATATAGTAAATTTCACTCTTTCATTTGCATTAATAATATTGGGGCCTTCCTTCCCTTTCTGCGGACCGATCTGAAACTAAGTGAGTGAGTCCCTGCTCTTACCCAACTCCTGCCCAAAGCATGATTCACCCAGATCTCCCCGGACTTGTGCCTGCTTGAAGTAGACATGTCCAGGCAGCGAGGAGATGTCTGAACCTGGGAACAGGCCAATCTACCTTCCCTTTCCGACAATCGATCCGAAACGAGGTGAGTGATCCTCTGCTCTTACCCAACTCCCTTCCAAAGCCCCATCCACCCCGATCTCCCCAGGCCTGCTCCTGCTTGGGGTAGATCTGCCCAGGCAGTGAGGAACTCCCTGAATCCAACATCCCTTCATGATAAAGATCTTGGAGGGAACAGGAATAACAGGAACATATCTAAACATGATAAATGCAATATACACCAAGCCAATAGCCAACATCAAAATAAATGGAGAGAAACTCAAAGCATTTCCTCTAAAATCAGGAACAAGACAAGGCTGTCCACTCTCTCCATACCTCTTCAATATTGTACTTGAAGTTCTAGCTAGAGCAATAAGACAAGAAAAGGGGATCAAAGGGATAAAAATTGGAAATGAAGAAGTCAAACTTTCACTATTTGCAGATGACATGATAGTCTACATTAGTGACCCGAAAAACTCTATCAGGGAACTCCTACAGCTGATAAACACTTTCAGCAAGGTAGCAGGATACAAAATTAACTCAAAAAAATGTGTAGCCCCACTGTATACAGATGATAAACCCAATGAGAAAGAAATCATGGAAACATTACCTTTCACAATATCCACAAGCAACATAAAATATCTGGGGGTAACACTAACCAAAAAAGTGAAAGACCTGTACAATAAGAACTTTGAGACTTTAAAGAAAGAAATTAAAGAACATACCAGAAAATGGAAAGATCTCCCATGCTCTTGGATGGGTAGAATAAACATAGTAAAAATGGCAATCCTACCAAAAGCAATCTACAGATTCAATGCAATCCCCATCAAAATCCCAACACAGTTTTTCACAGACATTGAAAGAGCAATACTCCACTTTATATGGAAAAATAAAAAACACAAGATAGCCAAAACAACTCTTTACAATAAAAAATCTTTGGGAGGCATCACCATCCCCGACTTCAAGCTCTACTATAGAGCCATAGTTCTGAAAACAGCTTGGTACTGGCACAAAAATAGACAGATAGATCAATGGAATCGAATTGAAGACCCAGATATAAACACCTTATTTTTGACAAAGGTGCTAAATCAATACAATGGAAAAAAGATAGCATCTTCAACAAATCGTGCTGGCACAATTGGATTCAGACATGTAGAAGATTGCAGATAGATCCATACCTGTCACCATGCACAAAACTTAAGTGCAAATGGATCAAAGATCTCTCCATAAATCCAGCCACACTGAATCTTCTAGAAGAGAAAGTGGGAATTACCCTTGAACAAATTGGCACAGGAGACCGATTCCTGAACATCATGCCAGTAGCACAGACACTGAGATCTGCAATTAATAAATGAGACCTCCTGAAACTGAGAAGCTTCTGTAAGGCAAAGGACACAGTCAGTAAGACAAAACAACAGTCCAAAGAATGGGAAAAGATCTTCACCAATCCCACATCTGACAGAGGGCTGCTGTCTTAAATATACAAGGAGCTCAAGAAGCTAGCCACCAAAACACCAAACAATGAAATTAAAAAGTGGGGTGCAGAACTAAACAAAGAATTTTCAGCAGAGGAATCTGAAAATGGCTGAAAGACACTTAAGAAAGTGCTCAAAATCATTGGCCATCAGAGAAATGCAACTCAAAACAACTCTGAGATAACAGCTCACACCTGTCAGAATGGCTAAAATAAAAAATATCAATGACAATCTATGCTGGAGAGGATGTGGAGAAGAAGGAACACTCCTCCATTGCTGGTGGGAGTGTGAACTTGTAAGACCACTCTGGAAATCAGTATGGCGGTTGCTCAGAAAAATGGGAATCAGTCTACCTCAAGATCCAGCCATTCCTCTCTTGGGTATATACCCAAATAGTGCATGTTCATACAACAAGGACATATGTTCAACCATGTTCATAGCAGCATTGTTTGTAATAGCCAGAACCTGGAAGCAACCTAGATGCCCCTCAACTGAAGAATGGATTGAGAAAATGTGGTACATTTATACAATGGAGTACTACTCAGCAGAAAAATGCAATGGAATCTTGAAATTCGCAGGCAAATGGATGGAACTAGAAGAAACCATCCTAAGTGAGGTAACCCAGTCACAAAAAGACAAACATGGTATGTACTCACTCATATATGAATTTTAGACATAGAGCAAAGGTTTACCAGCCTATAATCCACTTCACCAAAGAAACTAGGAAACATGAAGGACTCTAAGGGATAAATAGAACCCGGGAATGGGAAGTGGCATGAAATCCTGAGCTAATTTGGAGCATGAGGGTAGGGGATAGGGTGCTGCCACAATAAGAGCATGAGAAGAGGGGTAGAGGAGGGGAAATGGAGGAGCAGAGATATTGAGTAGGGGAAAGAATAGAGGAGAGAGAGCAGGATGAGAGATACCATATTAGAGGGAGCCACTAGAGGTCCAAGAAGAGATCTGGAACTAGGGAGAACTCCAGAGACCTACAAGGATGACACGATCTGACAATCCAGGCAATGGAGGAGAGGATAACCTAAAAGCCCTTCCCCTAAAATGAGATTGATGACTACTCTTTATGTCATCCTAGAGCCCTCATCCAGTGGCTGATGGAAGCAGAGACAGACATCCACAGAAATACACTGAGCTGAAATCTGGAATTTAGTTGAAGAGTGGGAGGAATGAAGATTGAAGGGGTCTGTACCAGGTTGGAGAAACCCACAGAAACAGTTGGCCTGAACAAGGGAGAGCACATCGACACCAGATGCTACCTGGGAGGCTAGTACAAGACTGATCCAGCCCCCTGAACATGGATGCCAATAGGGAGGCCTCTGCACTCCAGGGAGCCTCTGGAAGTGTATTAGCATTTTTCCATGGTGTAAGAAGGGACTTTGAGAGCCCATCCCATGTGAAGGGATACACTCTGGCCCTGGACACATGGGGAAGGGTCCAGGCCCAGCACAGGAAGATTTAGTGGACCTTGCAGAGCCCCTGTTTAGGGCCCTACCCTGCCTGGGGAGTGGTGGGTGGATGGGGTGGGAGGTAGGTTGGGGGTGGGGGAGGAGGGATGGGAGGGAGGAGAGGGAGAGGGAGAAGGGACTTACATGTGAAACAAACATGTTCCCTAACTTGAATTAATAAAAAAATAATAATAATATTGGGGCAATGAATTCTGGTTGACCTGAAAGAATGCATGGATTATTTAAATTATTTACTATATTGAATGTGTAACCCAAAGGTATGCTTACTTGAAATGTAGTTTGTAAACTTTGGCAAACACATAAATGAATAAAGATTTTATAGAATCTGTAAAATAATACCCAATAATCATTATTTTCATTTTGTCTGCACCAATCACAAATGAATGAGTTAAAAGAAAGGTATTTCTAACACTTCTTTATTTACTTTATTAATCTGAACCAGTAGAATATGTATTTTATGTTGAAATAATTATTATTATAAAAAAGACCATATTCTAAAAATTATATCAAAAGTTCTAGCACTGTAGCCTTTTCTTAAGCACCCTATTTTTCACTCTCTATAATTATATCACATTAAATCTCTTTATTACAAAATACTTTATTAACATCAAATGACATGATCTATGGCTGATCAATTTTCCTGAAAGCTATTTTAATACTGAAGAATGTTACTATTCTCTAGAAAGAATAACAGAATGTAGTAAGGCATTGCTTCAATCATTTTACATTACAGTGAATTTAAATTTATCAGTTGATATTAGCCTAAATCAGATGTTGATCCTTGGTATTATAAAAAAGAAAAGGCAAAGATGACTTTCTCATTTTCAGAACCTCTCAGAACCACAAATAAATAATTGCTAAAATATGGTGAAGTACATGAAAATCATTTAAACTGGGTTGGCACAGTTCAGCACTCCTTACCTATCCACTGGAACCTACTTCAGATTCCCTATGAGATAGCAGTCTTAATGTGTTCGATGATTAAAAAAAAAAAACCCTTCCACTAAGTAGCAACAATTATAAACAGTCAAAATTTATTTCTCACAATTGCCTAAGGAGGGTTAAGCAAAACAGTAGGATGTCAGCCGATTCACTATCTTGTAAAATTTTATTTTTCTCTTCAAAAAGGGGTGCTTTTTTTCCTCATCCTCATGTGTTGAAAAGGCCACACAAATCCCTCTGGAAGATCTTTTACAAGGGCAGAATCTCATGACAAAAGGCTTCAGTATTTTAAAGGAAATTTATTGGGAACTAGTTTCCAATATGAACTTTTAGGCTATGAAAACTATTTCTTCTCAAAGTTGGGCTTTCCTAAATTTGATGGCATAATATTCAGCATTGTTTCAATATGTTGATAAGATTCTTTCAGCAGAATGAAATAGTTTATATTTTCAAATTATTCTGATCATTGCATAAATCAAGAATTTAAAAATCTGTCTTTTCTTTAAATTCTTTGGCAACTTCATACACTTTTATAGTGAATTTGGTCATTTACAACCCCCATTACACTCTCCCAATCCCACTCCTGCTGAATCCCTTCTTCCAAGTAGCTTCGATCTACTTTGCTCTGTGTGTGTGTGTGTGTGTGTGTGTGTGTGTGTGTGTGTGTGTGTGTGTGTATGTATATATGTATGTTTAAATAAAACCTGCATAATTTCTTGCATGAGCATGAGTAGAAGGCTATTCACGGGAATATAAGCAATTTCTCAATGTTACACCACTAACAATAACGACAAATTCTCCCTTTGTGCATGTTAATTTCCAATAGTCTTTCAGTTATCTGTGAAGCCTCATTAACTTCTACCACATCAGTGACAAAATGGTGACAGTTGCAATTATCCACTCTAAGTCTTCCTCAGGTAACCACAGTTACCCATGAGTGTAATGCCAATAAGACACTGTTTTGCTGTACTTCTCATTTATGGCTCCATATTCTTCTGTCTTCCTCTTCTGTGATGTCCCCTGAGTTTGGTGGAGGGTGATATAGTGTTCCACTTAGGGATGAGTATTACACAGGAACTTGTTCTCTGCATTTTGACCATATCTGAGTCTGCATTAACTTCTCTCCACTAATCTAAGCTTATGTCTTGATTTTTCCCATAGCATATTCTAAAGGTTTAATGATCCTGTCAATGCTTCTATTAAAATGTGATCTCCATTGTGAGCTCATAGGATATAGAACAAGGGATCTGGAAGAGAATATTAGATATTTAACGTTCTATATTAATGAATGGAATAGTGAGTCAAGGAGCTACCTACAGAACTGATGTGATATAAAAACTACTTTGACTTTGTGTCTTCTACACAACCTTTCTTGCCTGTCATGGCCTGTTGCAACTTGGAATACTGTGGAAAGACCTCATCTGGGGCTGAACAGATGACTCAGCCATTAAAGGCTAGGTTCACAACCAAAAATATAAGACCACATCTGATGTAGCCTCTGAATTGTAGGCTTCTAGCATCCCTGACTATACAGAAATAAATTAATATGAATTATTAAATTTTAGGTATTCTCTTATATTTGAGAGATGAGAGGACAGAAAGTATTTGATTAAAATTTAAGAAAATTAACAAAAATCATGAAAAAAATATTTAAATTTTAGAAAGTTTTTTTTCAATATGACATAATTTTCCCCAAGAGATTATTTTTTATTAGTTCAAATTAGAAACAAGCCTGCTTCACATGTCAATCACTTCTCCCTCCCCTCCCCCCAGCCTCCCCCACCAGACTCCCACCTCATCCACCTTCTGCTCCCCAGGGAGGATAAGGCCCTCCATCGGGGTTCCCCAAAGGCTATCATATCATCTTGGGCAGGGCCTAGGCCTTCCCACATGTGTATAGGCTGAGAGAGCATCCCTCCATGTAGGATGGGATCCCAAAGTCCCTTCTTACACCAGGGATAAATACTGATCCACTACCAGGGGCCCCATAGAGTGCCAAGGCCTCTTCATTGACATCCACGATCAGGGGTCTGGATCGTCCCTTGCTGGACTCCTAGACATCAGTCTGGGGTCCATGCACTCTCACTTGTTCAGGTCAGCTGTTTCTGTGGGTTTCACCAGCCTGGTCCAGACCTCATTATTCTTCACTCCTCCCTCTCTGAAACTGGGTCCCAGAGTTCAGTTCAGTGTTTAGCTATGGGTGTCTGCCTCTGCTTCCATCAGCCACTAGATGGGGGCTCTAGGATGGCATATAAGGCAGTCATCTGTCTCATTATAGGGGAAGGGCATTTAGGATAGCCTCTGCCCCATTGCCTAGATTGTCAGTTGGTGTCATCCTTGTAGGTCTCTTGAAATCTCCCTAGTGCCAGATCTCTCCTCGAACCTATGATGGCTCCCTCTGTTATGGTATCTCTAATCCTGCTCTTCTCTATTCTTCCCCCAACTCAAACTTCCTGCCCCTCCCTTTCCTCCTCTCCCCTCCTCTTTTCCCCCTCTCATTCTCCCAGCTCCCTCTCCCCTACTCCATGCTCCCAATTAGCTCGGGAGATCCTGCTCCTTCCTCTTCCCCGGGGTCCATGCATTTTTCTCTTAGAGTCCTTCTTGTTTCCTAGTTCGTTTGGTGATGAGGATTGTAGGCTGGTAATCCTTTGCTCTATATGACATAATTTTTAAATTGAAAAATAACTTACTTTGTGTTTGTATCTGGGGAAAGTTTTTGAAATACTTATACTTATCTACTCATAGGCCAAAACAAACTCACTACATTCTGTATACTCTCTCATGTACTTTACTCTGATAGATTAAAATAAAGTAAATAAGATGGTATAGAAAATTAATTTTTGCCTTACCAGACCAAATTCAGGCAAATTGCATATATATATATATATATATATATATATATATATATATATATATATGCAACATTTTGAATTATGTAATTTTGATTATCAGAGTCCCCATACTGTATATTTGATGGTATTAAATAATATGTAGTTTTGATCTCCTATCTAACTGGAGTTCTGTCTGACTGACAAGCATAACAATGTGTCCATAATTATAATAGTATTGATGGCAATTTCTATGATTTACTTCCAAGATTTTCTTTCACTCCAAGTAATAATCACTGATTCTGTCAAATGCTTCTAATTTCACTTCTAGAATAGTGAGTGAATTTGCTCAGAAGTCACAGTAATCTCTCGGAGCTCTCTGCAATAAATTTAGTATTCTGAATCCAGCCAGAGTAACTCCATTTGGTAGCAAATCACCACTCAGCTGCTTTATATATCAGATTTTATGAAAACAAGCTGCCTTTCCTATGGCTAGGCAGTGTTTGAAGCCCTTGCTTACATAATCCCTCCTCTCTCTGGACTCCTATAGCTTGCCCTGGTGTTTGGATGTGGATCTCTTCATCTGCTTCCATCAGTCATTGGATGAAGGTTCTAAGATAACACTAGTCCACTGCTGGTGGGCATGCAAATTTGTACAGACACTTTGGAAATCAATATGGTTGTTTCTCAGAAAATTGGGAATCAATCTACCTCAGGACCCAGCAATGCTGCTCTTGGGCATATACACAAAGGATGTTAAATCATAACACAAGGACACTTGCTCAACTGTGCTGACAGTAGCATTATTCATAATAGCCAGAACTTGGGAATAGCCTAGACGTCCCTCAAACAAAGGCTGGATAAAGAAATTGTGGAACACTTACAGAGTGGAGTATTATTCAGCTGGAAAAAACAATGACGTCATGAAATTTGCAGGCAAATGGATGGAGGTAGACAAAAAATCATTCTGAGTAAGGTAACCCAGACCCAGAAAGACAAATGCAGCATGTACTCACTCATAAGTGGATACTAGGTGTAAAGCAAAAGATAACCAGACCATAATTTGCAGCTCCAAATAAACCTAAGAGGGACACATTGATAGTCCTGAGAAGGAGGAATAGTTAAGATTTCTTAGGTAAACTGGGGGAGGAGGTGGTAAAGGAGAGGGAAGAAGATGGTAGAGTTGGGGGAGGCATGAGGTGGGAGAGCAAGGAAAGAGATATCTGGATAGAGGGAGCCGTTTGGGGCTTAGGGAGAAACCAGGAGCTAGGGAAACTGCCGGGAATCCACAAGGATGACCCAGCTAAGACTCCTAGCAATAGTGGAGAGGGTGCCTGGACTGGACTTCCCCTGAAATGTCTTACTACAGAAGCACATGCTTTACCAATGAATTTCAGTAACTTCTACATCTAATTCATAAATATTTTTATTTATCTCATCTTATAATTTGGGGTAGCTCTCCAGGAATGCATCTTGAATATACTAGCTCTAAAACAAAGTTTGTATTTTAATAAATAAAGTATTTCATCTTATAGTTTGTATTGGTTCTTGGAATTGTCACTTTAAATATGTAATTATACTAGGCACCTAACATCATCATTTCCATGTTATCAACAGGTGATCAATAACACTACTATTACTATAATATAGTTAGTTGCTCAAAGACAATAGCATGCCTCCTGCACTGTCTGGTTTATCACTATCCTCAGCTGCTGAAAGATCCATATTCTCATTCTTCTTCTGTTTCAGACTCTTCACTCTCTTTCTCATTCCTCATCTCTGCTTCCACCTTTCCAATGGTCTCACCTTCAATGAATTTCTCCTTATCAGTGTGAATTTCTCTGGCCATTTCTACATTTGCTGTTCATATTGTTTCCAACTATTTCTTCAAGCTGAGATTCATGGATGTTTCTGTAACCTTCGGTTTCAGAGATCAAATCATTCTTTGCAATTCATGGGAGGTGTTTGCACAATCTGACCTCTGCTATCTCTTGTGTGGCTTCCCTCTGAGAAGTATCTCTAAGAGTAGGTGTAATTCATCTTTTCTCAGTGGTTCCTCAAGGTGCTACTCTTCACTGGGTTCAGCAGACTGATTCCCTTCCAACACTGCTGGAGAGTTGGTATCATTGGAAATTCTTTCTGAAACCTGGAATTGCTCTCTGCCTGTCTTTTTCCAATGTCTCTTGAAGACTTCTAATTCAACTTTGTTTACAAACTGACAAAAACATACAAGTCTACAGTGATTTAGTGGAAGTTTGTGCTAGTAATAGAGGGCATGACTTGTAAAAAGGCAATGTGTAGTTACAATAGGCTAGGATATTCTTATCTGAGTGCAATTTAATGTGATAAGAAAGATTATATGTAAGATGTTACACTAAATTTTAGAAGCTAAATTGCAAGGGACCATTTGAATGCAGAATTCTCACTATGAAAACTTTGATAATTGACCAAAAGAAGATAATTAAAAGTATATATGTTATTCAGAATCTTTGTATTTACTGAAGTGTAGCTGACAAGACAAATGGGGGCTGCCATCACAAGAGTTTGAGCTTACAAATATAGGTTTACACAAGAAAGAATGTTTTTTTAAAAAGGTTCACTGAGTATATTCATAAAGAGTAGCTACCTGTGAGAGGCAATAAGATGCAGACAATTAAAATTTCTAATTTTGGGTCAGGAATAGTGGCACACACCTTTAATCCCAGGGCACATATGAGGCAAAGGCCGGTGGATCCCTGTGAGTCCAAGACCAGCCTGTTCAGCAAAACTAGTTCCAGACTAGTTATTGACAAACCAGTGAGATCCTGCCTCAAAAATGCAAACCAAAAAATTATTAGTTCAAATACTTATCCAGAAAGAAATGTCACAAGATTTCTCCATAGTTAAGTACCCGAACATGAAAATGTGTACTTCTCAATCCCTAAAATTCCCAATCATTTCCTCTGCTCTTACAGACACCCTGTGCCCTAAGGAGACAGTGTCTGCATAATCCTTCTAAAATAGTAGCTGCCTTGTTTCCCCTATCCAGTAAGCTTTGGAGAGATTTACATACTCATATGATACAGCTAAACTCCCTATTTTTCTTTTTTATAAATTTTATTTAAATTAGAAACAATCTTTTTTACATACCAACCCCAGTTCCCTCTCCCTACCATCCTCCCATGCCCCCCCATCCCATCCTCCATCCACTCCCCAGAGAGGGTGAGGCCTTCCATGATGGATCATCAAAGTATTTGTGAATGATAAGCACACTATAACTAAGACAAATCTCCAATTTCTCCAGTTAAGTAAAATACAAATCTTATTAAGATTAATTTCAGTTATATTTTTGTAAATCCTATTGTTGAAAATGAGTGCAAGATAATGTATAACATAGGTCACTATATTATACTAGAAAGATTATTGTTTACATTCTAGACCTAGTATTTTATATCAGAACCTAGAAGACAATAAAAGGATGTTTAAAAAGGGAAAAGCTGGAAAATAGGTATATTAGTGCATTTTCATCTGAAGACTATATTTTGTTGTATCATTGAAGTTCCAAGATCGAAGTCCAAATATCAAACTAAAGCACCTAATAAATTTTAAAATTTTCCATCATTTTTGAATTATTACATGAAATGTCCCTCTTTGACAGATCTTGAAAAGGTCATTCTGTAAAAAAGGTACTATTCCCTCAAGAAGAATACATAAAAATAAGATGTGAAAAGCTTGTAAAACTAAGTTGAGTTTTATTTTTTTTCTATTGAAAATGGGGAACAGTGAAGAATGAAGATGAAAATATGGGGGATTTTATCAGAAAAACTAAGGTGCGAAGTAATCCAACTATTGGAACTTTGTAGGTGTAAGAAAGTGTGTAGTTCAGGTTCAAAGTTTAAATTGTAATTCTGTAACATTTCACAACACTTCTCACCAAAAATCAAAACCGACATGTATCAGTGAAAAATGCAAGAAATGGCCCTTCACCTCATACACTGTGTTTTACCAAGTTAAAAAGTATTAAATAATGAACAGAAGAAACAATGGGAGTACATAAGGAAATATTGTCAGAAAAGAATTTCAGGGAAAGCAGCAAGCTAATATGTATGCCTGGAGGTCAGAGTGATATCTGCATGTTACATACCACATGATGACTAAAAGAGATGAGTAAAGAAGACACTAGTGAAAGATAGCAGGATAGAGAAATGCATGGAAAAAGGTGAGAAGATCTTGAGGCAATTTGTATGCATTGCAAAGAATTTGAATTTTTTCTGGACTAAATGGATATGACAAGATTATTCTAATTGCCCTGTAAACACACGCTACAGGAATAGGTAGTATTAACAGGGTTTACATATAATATGATAGCAACTCAGACTGGTATGAGATAAAATTAAGTTAATGAAACATAGTGTGATTGAAGATATGATTTAAAAATACAACTTACTGATTTTCTATTAGATTGTATGTGGATGCTTTGCACACATAGATATGCGTATCCACAGGAAAATATATTGAAAACATCATAAAGGTATTTAGTATGAACTGTGGGAAGGTAAAGTCACCATAAGATGAGATATGGAAAACTTTGGGAAATTTTCTACTTGAGATATTTATTCTGCATGAAATACAATCAAGTAATTATTTATGTACTTATTGCAAAAACTTCATTTCTGGAAATACACAGCAAAAATAATTCAGCTATTGATATTAATATAATTTGTATATAAATTATTTTAGGCAAAACTCTTCAGAACTTATTTAAGTTCCAAAGAAAATTAAACCATGTAGTTTAAAACATGTAGTTGGAACACTACATCACTTCTTTAGTTAGTTTACCAAAGATAAATTCACTGCATGAACAATTTTATTTTGTTAAAGTTTTTAGCATCATTTTGTTTTTCAGATTCAAATCTATACACCTTCCTATAGTGAATAAACTTTCTAAAAATATTTGATTACTGTGGACATTGTCCTGTTGAGTTTTTCATTGTTATCACTATGAATTTGGAGTAAGTCATGTTGGATGTTGTAGCAACTGAAAAATGCAATTTGACATTTTTAATATGAATACCATGATGGTATTTAAAGATGAACTTGAGCTCTGCTAATTCTATTAAACTACAGCCTGCCAATGAGCTATAAAGGATAATTAATCATTTTGTCAGGTTTGCTTTCTGAAGCTAGTCAATATAAATTTGAATAAATAGGAAGCTGCTGACCCAAGAATCCTTGAATATTCTAAATAGAGATGAAGCAGCTGTAAAATATTGTTCTTAGAGTTTCCTTGTATTGCAACATATGCATACTTCTGTCAGCCTACAATTCTGATTCATCAAACCTGTTCTCTCCCATTTTAAATGTTCCAGTAAGAGACTTGCTAATTCTGTACACTCTCTCTCTCTCTCTCTCTCTCTCTCTATATATATATATATATATATATATATATATCAAATTATGAAAAATTAGGTTTAAAATAAACATCATCTTTCACTCAAAATTATGCAGATGACATTGCTAGGTGACTTGTCACATCCAAATGCATCAAAATGTCCATGTTATAGCACAGTAATGAAAAGTGATGAATGATATTCAAGCAATAGTAATGTCCTATAGTGAGATGTGTCAGCATTTCTATTGGTCACTTTCAAGGAATACTTATTTTATAAGGATGGTAAGAGAAAACAATCATGTGGACTATAGGGAATTTGCATAATAAAAGGCAATAGCTTATTTATTTATTTAAGCATTAACACCTTTTGAATTAGCTACCTCACCCCACTTATATGCATTAATTACTTACCAAAACACTATAGCCTTGAAATTCTCCCTCTGTTGTGCTGTCTTTGCCTAGACTGTA
Organism: Cricetulus griseus; assembly: GCF_003668045.3. Lineage (NCBI taxonomy): Eukaryota > Metazoa > Chordata > Mammalia > Rodentia > Cricetidae > Cricetulus > Cricetulus griseus. The sequence continues at coordinate 58,052,892 of NC_048604.1, forward strand.
CAATTCACAATAAGATCGAAGACTCAAAACACCTGAACTATTTGTCATCTCCTGTTCAAGAAATGCAAAGCACTTTAGTGATAATCACAGGAGAAGGTAAGAATTTAGTCTTAAAATGTAATAATTATTCAAATAAATCCTCTGAAACCAATTTGGATTTCATTAATAGGCTAATAAAATATGTTCTTCTAAGGAAGTGTTGGCTTGAGGCACTGCTTACTATTCTAGCCAGTTACAGATATTGACTTCATTCACACGATAATGGCTTTGGTAGCATACTCAATTGTAGGACTTGTGTAGAATATGGAGGATGTGATCAAGATCTAGGCAGTATGTAACAGTGTAGGAATGCGTGGAGGCAGCCTTTTAGAGAATTCTTGAAGGTATAACAATGAAATTGAGGGTGTCATACAAATCCAAGATGTTTAAAGATGCTGGCAATATACAGGAGTGTCAGCTAAAAATAAGTCACAGGCAACCATCAGGGAGGAATCAAAAGACAGATCATGTGAACTGTATTTGCCAAGGTTATAGAGATAGAACAAGTCACGAAGGATCCGGTGACTAGATAGCATTCAAAGGCACAGCTCATGTTATCTAATTAATGTTTCCAACACAGCTCCACTTTAAAAAAAAAAAAGATTTTATTTATTTATTATGTATACAACATTCTGCTTCCATCTATATCTGCACACCAGAAGAGGGCACCAGATCTCATAATGGATGGTTGTGAGCCACCATGTGGTTGCTGGGAATTGAACTCAGGACCTCTGGAAGAGCAGTCGGTGCTCTTAACCTCTGAGCATCTCTCCAGCCCCAGCTCCACTTCTTAATAGATCATTCACTTAGAGCTAATTGACAATGACTATTTAGGAAATTATCTTCCTGATATCACACTTCAGAGTTCACATATGCCTATACATGTCCTCAAAGATAGGCATGGAGCTGTAGAACTTAAAGTTGTCTCTTTTGGGTTTAGTCTTGTTTTGAGAATGTTTATCATATATCTGTTCCACTAGTATATGTTTGAAGTACATATTTTTTTGAATTGCTTAATATCTTACAGTTAAAAGCCAGCTTGTGTCTCATAAGAGACTTTAGACTTGTTTTAAACAATGTTGGGCTTTGCAAGACTATAGAGACTTTTTAAGACTAACAAAATTTGGCATTGTGATTATTGAATTAGTCACTTTTCTTGTCATTACTGTAAAACTCCTGACAGGAAAAAATCAAGAATAGAATGATTTAATTTGGCTCATGATTTCAGAGGGACCAGTCCATCTTGACAAGGAAGTCTCGTAGCTGAGAAAAGTTTGGTCTACATTTACAGGAGTTTGCAGCAAAGCTTGTGTACACTGAGGAGATCTGGGAGCAGAAAGAAGCAAGAACGAATGAAGGCTGATCACATAGCTTCCATTTTTATAACTAGGTCATGGTCTTAAAATCACTACAACATCTTCAAACAGCATCACCAGATAGGGACATACTGTCCAAACATATGAGCCTGTGGAGAATATTTCACAGCTGAAACAGATAGTGATGGTGGTTATAATAATAATGCCCTGGCTCCTCCCAGTCTCTCTCTGTCTCTCTTTGTCTCTCTGTCTCTCTGTCTCTGTCTCTGTCTCTCTCTGTCTCTGTCTCTCTCTCTCTCTGTCTCTCTCTCTCTCTCAACTTCTCCAGCATCATGTCCTGCTACATGCTGACATGTTCCCTATAATGCTGCTAATAGACTAAACACCTAAAAATGTAAGCAAGTCTCAACTAAAGACTTTCTTTTATAAGAGTTGCTGTGGTAATGGTGTCACTCATAGCAATAGAACTCTAAGAAAATAGTCGTGAGCCTTTAGGTATCAGAGGTGGAATTTTATGATTTTGCTGTAATATATAATATGGCTCCACAGGCTCATGTGTTGAAAGTTAATTTTTAATTCTTTTTTATTTTGAAAATTAAATTATAACACAATTTCTGTTTGAAAAAGAGCATATGAAGTATGGATCTTTTTCTAAGTAATTCTAAATCTATAGTGTACTCATCATATAGATTTAGGACCTTGACAAATACATTATTGCTTTTCTTCCAGCTCTATCATCCATTTGTACAATTAAATCATTAGCCAGAAACAAAAGATATGTAAATTTAAGTGACACAGAAGATTTTATCCCTAACTAATGAAAATAGAAAAAGATGATTTGAGACTTCAGAGAGCTAACTTTCTTAGTGGGTTACTAGGGGGTTAAACTGAATGTTGACCTAGTAAGAAAAGCAGTCTGGGGATGGAGACATGACTCTGGGGTTCAAAGCATTTTTTTCTCTTCTAGAGGACTTACATCCATATGAGGGTTTACAACCATCTCTAATCCCATTATCTAAGACTCTTCCAGCCTCTGCAGGCACCAGGTGTGCAAGTGATGCATGTGATTCATAGACACGCATGCAAAACAAACACCCATAAGCATAAAACTTACAAATAGAAGTTAGAAAATAAAAAACAGTAACAAAGAAGAGGGCCCTACTTGCAGGAACAAGATATACTTCAAGATATTCTAAAAGTTATATCTTGTTACTGGACCCTTTTTTTTTACTTTCTATCTTTACTTCCTGTCTGCCACAAGATGAGCAAATCTGCTCCGACATACTCTCTCTTGCCACAATTCATTGCTATATGACAGGCATGGAAGCAATAAAGCCAAGAGATAGTGAACTAAAACCTCTGAAATCCAAAACCTGTCTCCCTAAAGTTACTCTCCTGAAGTATTTAGTTGTAGCTTACTAACACAGCAACCCAGTATAACAGACATGATAACTACATTAGAGCTTATTCTTGAAACAACGTTCCTAAAATCTCTACATCCATAGTAAATTTTCAAATCTAAATCTGGAGTTTTGTAAAGAAGCTCAGTATATTTACCCCAAGGACATCCACCCATTCATAAGAAAAAGGGTACATGTTCATTGCCATGCTTTCACCATTGAAAAATATTTCATATTACATTTGCAATAAAAGTTGTGGGAATACTTTGTGATCTCTTCAATGATATCCACTTTTCTACTTTTTCAATATATAATGAAAATCCTGCAAAGTTATAATTCTTTCAAAATGATGCTGAGATTATTTCAAATGAATAAAAATCAATAAAATCTCTCTCCTTGTGTGTGTATGAGCGAGAGAAAGATGTTTAGATAGGAAAATGGTTGGACTTTGAAGTGATGGAATGTTCTTATTATACAAGAATTCTTTCCCGTTGATTTATTTTCCATCCTTTTTTGCTAATATGATCCTGATTTTCTTTATACTACCTATTTTTAATTAAGTCAGAGAGTATCTTTACTGCAAAATCCAACATGCTATATCAATAATAATATAATTAGAAACACACTTTGTATTCCTTAACGTTGTTCCCCTGGACATCAGTAGAGAGTATTGCTTAGAAAATGCAACATGTATAGCCATCATTACCACTGACATGCTCTCACTGAAGAGGAAGGGTAGAAACTGTTTATCCTCAGTTTATCCTCAGGGGGTTTGTTTTGTGTTTCTGTAGCTGGTCAAGGACTATTACAGTCTAGATGCTCTGAAGAAAAGACTTGTTGATTTGAGCACATTCCTATTATAGCTTTAGATAGAATGTTATAGATTTTGTTATCATTGAGATAAACTACAACCTGTGTTCTTGCAATATAAAAATAAAGAACTACCAGATGTGTTTCGTTCAGCTACTTAACCATTAACAATGAAAGCTTCATTTTGAAGGGACCAGCTCCCCTTTCGGCAGCCATAACGGCCAAACACGTGCTTGTCTGACCTTGTCCTAGACACTAGAAAGTCAGATGCCTGCCTCGTGACAAGGAACCAATCAGAAGTTAGCTGGTGGCACTATGCTTTACGACCCTGGGTGTACTTTACGGACATTGCACACAGCAATGACGCACAGAGCATAGCAACCACCCTGGGAGGGCCTATGGGCCATAACAACCAGTTGGCCAATCAATGCAGGGCAAACCCTCCAAGCCTGGAGGCACACCAATCCTGAGCCTGCGCGTACCCCTAGACACTCCCCTTACGCTGCCCTACAAGATCTCTTGGGAGCCCCTAGCAGTTGTCTTTGCTAGCCATCAGCCATGGAGGATGGGTGAAAGACCCGAGCTAACATGGGGTTAGCTCGTTAAAAAAACAATAAAGCCTCATGCAGTTTGCAGCAAGCTCTCGAATCTGCCTCGTGATTGGGGTGACCGCGGTCGTGGCCTGGGACCCCGGATACCTGAGTTTTCCGGGGTTCTAACAATCTGAGAAAGTTCTGATGATATGGACCACAGATGCCCAAATGTGTGGGGGACCAAAATAATTCCATTACGGCATGTTTTAAGGTCCAGCCTCCGGTTTCACTAAACAGGAGCACCCAGAGCTCCGGCCCACTATTGTATTGCTAATTTGAGCAAGTCTGCTGTCTTTTAGCATAGCCTCAGCCTCAGTATGGAATGCCTCCTAGTTTGCATCTCTATGGGCCTAAGCAACTGAATAGGCCTGCACCTGGACTGAGAGGTGCCAGGGGTGTGGGTAACAATTGAGGAGAGAGGGTGAAGGAGCAATCTAGGAGAGAGGAGTCAACAGAAGGACAGCAGTGATCTATCTCCTAGTGGCCATGGAGGCACGGTTAAGAAACAGCTGAAAATATGGTAAATAAAGAAAAGACTCTAGTTTTACAACATGGAACTGAGAGATCTCTAAAGATGACAAGATGCCTGTGTTTGGTCTTTATTGCCGCTGGGTTACTAGGAGTTTCCAGGTCCACAGCCCCCCACTCAGGCCGAACCTCATGGGTTAAGGCTGAGACATGCCAGGTCTCACAAATGTGTCTATGATTTCCTTTAAGTAGTCAGTCTTGATTCAGGCTGAGAGCTAAATTTTCTAGTATTTAATTACTTAATATTCACAGTGTCAATTATTCTCCCAATATTGTCCATTCTTTATTATTCTGCTTAAAGATATGTGCCTATGATAGCTCTTCTGGTGAATCTAAAAATCTGGTTATAATTGCTTTGTCGATAAATAAAAGATAACATTCATTTTGCTGTTTTTTTCATATCTGAAGAAACAGAGATGGTAATTTTCCTCTTTACATTTTCTACCACTGCAAAAAAAAGTAATTTAGTAAAAGGGAAAAATATAAAATGAAAAACAATTGCATCTACAGATTGAAATAGAGTTGATTAATGGATTTTGAATTCATAAACATAAAAATGTTTTATAGGTTTATAGAACTTGAAAGGTATATTTCAAGGACAGATGAATAATTGATAATTGTCATCTTTTATTAATTTTATTCAAAAGCTTTTTATATATTACTCTTTCTGTCATACCTATCTTTTCCTTCTTACCTGTGCTGTAGCATATTATTGGGTCCTTTATTTTGTTCCTAACAGTAGCTACCCAATTTCCAGTGAAAATTTGTAAGTTCTCCAAACCACTCAGCATATGTTTCCCTTACTCTTGTTTGCTTTTGGTGGTGGCATTTGATGCTGCAGACAGTGGATTGTGGGTAGAAGTTTCTTAGTATTCTAAACATCTTTGAGACTCTGAGACATCCCTGTGATTTTATTGCACATCTGTAAAACCCTTTGCACCTCTGCTTTTACTGTAAGAATAATCTTCAGAAAGAATTGTTAGTGCATCAACAAGGTGTCTACAATGGAATCAATGTTACAGAGCAAGATCCATGGCATAATCCAAGTCAAAGCCTGCAAGCATTTCAAACTCTTACTAGTCAACATGGAGAGTACTCAATAATCACTCCAAACATTTACTAATTACCTGGAGGTATCATGGTTACAAAGTACACACTAGAGTAAAGGATATTTTATACCTACCTACAAATATTAAAAGCAGTTTATAGGAACTAATGTATAATGCATTTCAACTATATCTTCTAGCACTCAAATGAAATTACTAACAAAATAAGACTTACAAACTAAATAAAGCCATCCAATGGAAAGATTCCTTGTTGAGTAACCAATAAAGAACATGAGGATTTTAAGTTGCTTGTACCTGTAAGAAGACTGCCTCCTGATTGATGTCCTTTCCTGTGATGGAAGATGAATCATTTTCTTTTTTTTCAGAGACAATTAGTTCTTCAAGGCTACCAGGGTACTCTTCCTTTGTAGGACACTGTTAATAGGAAATGTGATTCAGCTTACAGAACAGTTTAGAAGACCTTAGGTCTGACCTGCAGCCATTAAACAAAACTCATGAAATAAAAATGAAAGCAAAACAAGTTCACAATATTCACAAAAACAACTCACCAGAAACATTTCTGATTATCAATCCAGACTCTGGCTCCTGTCCTTATTACAATATCGCATTTATGTCTTCACCCTTCTTATGTATCCTGCAATTTCTTTCTGTTTCTTCTCATGTTGTGGTGGGCCTAAGCCATATGGTGATGGTTTATTTCCTGAGGTCCCAGTATAAAAATTGCTCCTCCTCTGTTTATTGTGATTGGTGACAAATACTGGATCATGTCCAGAAATATATTGGATTCTGATTCAGATGATTTATTCTTGTGCGCAAGTTTGCTTTGCCACTTATGTACTTGTAATTGATTTGAAATTTGATGAGGTAGCAAAATAAAGTGTAACTGAGACTTACCATGAAATGGAATCTCTTAAGCAATTTTTAAAATTACATAATCTACACCTTCAAGACAAAATTATGTCTTGATAGTTTTTCTTGTTTCCATTTGGGAAGGAAGACGATTCAACAAAGAAGAACAGGGCCACTGTAAGACCAACAATTGTTTATAAATCCAGGATATTGAACATAAATATTTACACATAAATATTAAGTCTAAATACAGTATACAGGCCTACAATCAAGGACTCCTTAGTATAATTATAATGAACATAGCAGAGGAGTCTCAGAAATTCTGGCCCCAGGGGTTAGTGGAAATGGGACTCGGGAAGGATGCTAATACACCCATCACAAAGTACTCACCAGTCAAGGGTTGGTACATTGAGTCTTCTGAGATTCTTTTGAATCAACACTCACAGAAAGAAGATGAAGGTTTTAAGACAGGGAAGCTGATGCACTAGCCTCAATCGCCAGTCTTCAGTCCAGTCTGCAGCACAGTCTCTTCTCTCACGCTGCATCACTGTTTCTAGGGGGGAAATAGCTATCTGCTATCTCTCAACCAGTTGTGTAGAAAAACAGACTCGTTTTGTGTTCTAATCTGGATTTGCAGGGTTCCCATATAAAGATGTTTGGCTCTTTGTAGATTTTGACTGCTTTCTGCATTTTTGTATTCTTGCTATGCAATTCAAGGCCATTTGTAAGCATTTTTTATCTTGGCCAGCACTTTTAGGAACATAATATTCCCTAACTCTCAGATTGTTATTCCATGAGAAAATAGTGTGCAAAGACCTTTGCAATGAAATCATTGTATTCCTTCTTTCAGATATTCATACGCACACACACACACACACACACACACACACACACACACACACACACACACTGTATTGAATCATATTCATCTACTGCTCCTCCTATTAACCCCTTGTATATTTACCCCCTACAACCATACTCCTTCCTTACTTTATTTATTCTTTTTTTTCTTTTAAAAAAAGCCCACTGAGTCAAATTTGCACTGCCAATATATACACAAGTGTGGAGTCATCCCACTGGAGCATAGAGGCTATACCCTTAATGAAAATTGACTCTCTCTGCCCTAACAATCACCAACTTTAAATAGCACCTCGGTTGCAGATGGAGAATTGTGAGTTGTTACATGTGTGATCATGTGTAGGTCTTTTGTGGGCAATCACATTTGCAATGACTTTATATGTGCAGTAGCCCTGTCATAGCCAGAAAATATTATTTTGCCCTCATCCTCCCTGACTTATTCTTGAAATCTTCCTGCCACTTCTTCTGAAATGATCCCAGAGATAAACAGTCTTTAAAACTAATTCAAACAGCCATTCAATCTGACTAGTATTTGCAGTAGTAGATAAGAGCCTTGTAGTTTAGCAGTGTGTGGACAGGTAATATTAATATTTCCATCATTATATATTATTTTGAGGCAACTCTCTGAATAAATTGGAAGTTTGTTATATTACCATAACACATGATGGTGTCTTAAATATATAGCACATTTTATATTAATAAATAATAATTGGGCTTGTGTGATGGCTCAACAGTTAAAGCAGCCATGCCTCTTGCGGAGAGAGGATCAGAATATAGTTCCCAGAATCCACTCAGTTGGCTCACAACTACAGCCCCAGGAAATTCCTTGGTCTTTGTAGGAATCTAAATTCACATTCAAATATCCATAATTAAAAGTGATAAAAATAAAATTTTGAAAAGAAATATGTAAAGTGAAAAATGAACTACTAAGAGATATAAATAAAGACTAGCAAATAAGATATATTTTTAATAAGGAGTGTTAAAAAGAGAGGAAGATAGTTTTGGAAGACAAATTTTTATGAAAAAAATAGGGTTTTGTTTTAAGGTAATATTACAGGTGTTACCAAAATGGTAAATGAAAGATAAGAACACAACCAAAAAATGTAAGCACACCACAGATAGCTTGAAAAAGCACAATAAGGTGTATAGATTAACATTTAAAACAAAATCTGATGGTGTAGGGATGCCAGGTGTGTAAATTATGATATTTTTAGTTGTTTGAGGATTTTGTATGTTTTTGATCATATTCAACTCATCCCAAATTTATTCCCCCTTCTCTATCCACCCATTTTGTATCACTTTCCCCCAGAGACAAATTTGTTCTGTCCTAATATTCTTGCTCATGTGTCCTTCCATTAGAGCTTCTCCTATGTTTTTGAAGTTTAATTTCATTAATTCTTACTATAACCATAGTTTGTACATAGTGTTTTTACTTTATTCACTACAATAAATCTAATTTTGTATTTTCTTATTTGCAAATATTATTGAATTATGTTTTTGTTGGTCCAAGAATCCACTGGAAACCTGAGAATAGTGACATGTTCAGGACTTTGTCAGGAAGCAAAACAATGTAAAATTATCACTATGTTTAAGATAATACTAGATTCCATTTGTGAAGATAACACTTCATCCACTTAGAATCAACATTTCTGTTCAAAAGAATTAATGGAATACAGCTAGGCAGTGGTGGGCCATACCTTTAATCCCAGTACTTGGGAGGCAGAGTCAGGCGGATCTCTGAGAGTTCGAGACCAGCCTGTTCTACAAGAGCTAGTTCCAGGACAGCCCCCAAAGCCACAGAGAAACCCTGTCTCAAAAAAACAAAAAAAAAAACAAAAAATAAAAAAAGAACTAGTGGAATTTAATCTGGATATAGTAATATGCTTCTTTTCCTACCACAACGAAAGGTATCAGCCTTAGGAAACAAACAAAAATTATTCTCTCATATTTTATTCTTTAAATCTAGTCTGTACATCTATATTTATATTATTTGATTAAAATATGACTATTGAAATATTGAATAACATTAAGTATACCTATACTTTCAAATTACTGTCTTTAGAACAAAAAAAAGATAAGTTTTACAGGTAACACCTCTCTATGAAACTCCTTTACTTCATCATTGAGTACTTATCATTGTAAGACTATACTAGTCATGGTATTCCAGATGTCAGAAAGAATAATATGAAAACTCATGTAATGTGTTATATATAAAATAAGACAACAGAATACAAGGAAGTATCCCAAGTTTCTGTTTAAGGCTGAAGGACATGAATTAATTGACTTCTTAAGTAACTAGATTTATATATTTTATAAGATGGCAAATTTTTAGCTAATGTTCAAATATTCTTTTTGTGTTTTTGGTTTTTATCACTCTTGTGAAATAAGTTATTTATTGATCTTTTTGTCAATATACCTGAGAACTATTTAAACATTATACAATAACAAAATGACTATCAATAAAGGCCTAGCAATGATAAAACGAATCACAAAAATTCTGAAATGGAAGACATAATTTTAGTAAAAAATGAATTGAAATGTTTCAGGAAAGAAATATAGAAAGCAAAAGAAGATGTATAATATAGTTGAAAATAGAAATATCACTATTAATCTGAAAAACAGAAGCAAAAAGGAATGAAGAAAAGGAAACACATTTGAGAGTTATCATAATATATAAATATATTCATTTAACAAAGTCAGTTAAATCCAAGTATTAAAATCTCTAAAGGACCTGCACTAAAACATGCAATAAAATCATCAAAAATAAGTGTTACTTGCGTGAACCAGCCCCAACAACATAAGCATGGGAAATCTGGCCCCACCCCTCACCGGCATATGCCCTCCCCTTTCCCCTTGCCACTTGTGGCCAATTGGAGAGCTGGCCCTGAGGTCATAAGAGGAGAACTGGCCCCTGATGGTGTAGGAGGGAGAGCCCAATCCAGAGGGCATGTAAACAGGACAATGCGCCCCGCCCCTTGCTCATTGCAGCAAGGGGTGAACTAGCCGGGGCAATGCTGGAGAGCTCAACCTGGTATTGTGGACAAGGGAGAGCTGGCAGTCCGATTAAACCTGCAACTACCCAGAAACCAGGTTATAAATTGTCCCACCCCAATATCTACCACATTTGTGGTTTGCTAGAGCATGTGAAACAGCTGATCCTGCAGTCCCAAATCTGCAGGATCTACATGACAGAAGGTAACAGCAGGATATCCATGAAGAGTCCCAGTGAGGGTCCAGTATCAACAGCATAGTAGAAGTCAGAGGCCTTGAAACAGACCAATGACTCTTTGCAATGAACACCTGCAAGTAAAGCTGTATGGACTAAAGGGTTTACAGCATAACTGACTGTGCTGTGCAGCTTCCACGACAAGATTGATTTTTCCTTTCTTTTTCCCTTTGTTCTCTTTGATTTGATTTGATTTGATTTGATTGGGCGGGGGGAGGTTGCAAGGTCAGAGGGCAGATAGGAAGGAAGGTATGGAGAACTGAATGGGAACGAGATACATGTTGTGAAAAATACAAAGAATAAATACAAAGAAAGTTACTCTTCAAAGTAGAAAGAAAAAGGTGGCCATCTGTAAGAGATGTTAAATAACAACACATTAATCTCTCATAATTTTGTCCTACGATATAAGAATTGTTTCTGAAATAACTAATAAACAGGAGGGAAAAGATTTGTAGGATAACACACTTTTATGTTGCATCCCCTATTTTTATAGCCTAGTGCATCTTTCAGTAGGAATTAGGTGTGTATCTTGTTGCCTAAGCTGAAGGGTAATGAAGAGACACATCCGGTTCAAATGAATGATATAACAGTTAGTAGTATGGTGTTTATCTCTAAATAAAACATTAATATTACTACCTCTGTAGCCCAGAGTACATCACAGACGTGGGGGTAGAAATAATCTAACTGCCAGAGATGAAGAAAAACGTTATGCCACATTGTCTTCTGGATATGGTATGACCAGTGCTATCATGAAAACACAGCAGATATGGCCATCCCCATGTGACCTGCACAAACAATCAAACATGGATAGGTGAAGTAGAAGTAATTCTGAGTGAATGTGTAGTAGTGACTCAGTCACAGCCATCAAAGGACCTCAGAGCCTCTGACCCATGGAAACTCAGAAGCCATCCTCTGATCCAAGTAGGAGTACTTCCAATGGACCAGCGAATGAAAAAAAAATAGCAAATTCAGGTTCCTCCTCCTGAATAACTGTAACCTGACTGTTCCACTACAGAAACCTCTACTGAGACTAGCTAACTCTTTCTCCTAATGATAAATGTAAGTTTTCTGGTTGCATCTCCACAAGAGTCAACACAGCCCACCAGATCCCAACTGTTCTTTGTATTTACATTTCTTTGGTGTCTGTTGTTTCTTCACTCCCTCATTGTCCCAGGCAGGTTAGCAGGGCCAAACCATGTAGGCTGGGGCACTTGGGATCAGGAACAGGACTATTTGAGAAGGCAACAAAAATGTGAGACAGATAAAAGAGAATAGTGGTAGTTAAATATGGTCACAGTACAATGTATACATGCATATAATTGTACAAAATTAAATTTAAGAAAAATATTGTTTATGCTATAAAATTAAAGTGGATATAAAGTCAAATTAATTTTATAACTTTAGAATATTACAAGAAATGTAGATGATAACCACAAAATACTTACAGAATACATACATAAGAAAATAATAATTGAATCAAAATCTGAACACAAAAGAAGATTACATAGAGGGACTAAAGGACAAAAAATGTTTTGTACTATGGAAGGCAAACAAAAACAATGTACAGTTAAATAACAAAATCACAGGGGTTCTTCCTTCAGAATATTATTTAAATAGAATAAATTAACCTCACAAATCAAAGAGAGACACCATCAATAATAGCCAAAATGATAAATTGATCTGGTTGCTTTCTATAAATGTTTTACTCTACATCCAAAGGTACAAAGATTTCAAATATGACATGAGAAAATAGATGTTTCATGTAAATAGTTACCAAAAAATAGTACTGAGATGCAATTATTATTTTTTAAAATTTAAAATATGTTACAAGAAACAGGGAAGTACAATAAATTATTAATAAAAATAAAGAAAAGATGTTGTAATTACAAATATTTAAATGCCTAATAACAGATCTCTGAAAGCATAAATTAAACTGATATAATTAATGTCTATTCTATAATTCTTGGGGAATTTGTTATCACACATTAATTAAGACATACATTAGCTAAACAGATTGAAAAGGGGCTAAAGACATACATTAGCCAGATACATAGGATATAATCTTAATATCTTAGAATATGACTGTATTTTACTAGAGGTATGTTGAAAAATAATTAAGATAAAAGATAATTGCATTGGATCCTAATTCAATATGGTTGCTTTAAATGAGAATTTTAGACCAAGTTCTGTACAAAGACTGAAGAAATATAGAGGAAACAGCCATCTACAAATCAAAGGAAGATGTAGTGATATATTATTTATGATTTATTAAAGCTTGTGGAGGATTCAGAAAGCAAAGTCAGCCACAAGTCCTAGAAGCCAGGCACACACCTTTAATCCCAGCACCCAGAAGCTAGGAGGTGGTGGTACACACCTTTAATCCTAGGAATTGGGATTAAGAGGTAGACGGATCTTTCTGAGTTCAAGGCCACCCTCGGATACCTCGGATTGAATCAATCTAAAAGAGTAACAGATCACATGCCTTTAATCCCATCACTAGAGGGGTTTAAAAGATAGAATCAGGGTCTTCAGTATTCAGTAGGAGGCATTCATTGTCCAGCCATGCTGAGGAGAGGCAACAGTCTGCAGCTTGGTAAGAGCTCTTGGAGACAGGATCAGGCCTTTCCATATGAGGTAGAGGTAAGAAGTTAGTGGCTGGCTGCTTTGCTTTTCTGATATTCAGGTTGAACCCCAATATCTATCTCTGGGTCTTTTATTTATTCATGCTACAGGAAGAAGACTTAGAAGAAACAAATTCTGAAAATCCGTTCTCTTCTAACTTTGACAGTCTATCATTGAGAGAAAACAAACTTCTGTTATTTAATGTACTCTGTCTCTTGTACTTTATATAGCATTCCTGTCAAATTAATGAGGATTTGATTGCAGGAAAGAGTGCAGCCTTGAAAATATCTACAAATGTGGGAATATCTTTTAAACTTGTGGTGGTGAGAGCATGGGAGAGATTCCTGATGAATATAAGTAACAAGCTTGCACTGAAGAAGTGGCTGTGGAAACACAGACTTTAAAAAGCAATTGTGGAGTGAGCTCAGAAAGAACAGGCAAATGCATATATCAACAAGACAGAAGAAGTCAAGAGGATCAAATGATGAACAATACAATAAATCAACTAAGCCTAACAAATCTATACAGATCACTGCCCTCAACAAAAGCAGAATATATTCTTTTCAACTAAACATAAATTGCTTTCCAAAACTCTTCCTATGTCACAAGATAAAAGAAATCTCAATAAATTTAAAAGGTCAATATACAAATTATATAACTATAATTAAACGGATTTATAAAAAATAACAAGGAAAACATTAGCATTCACTTACCCCTGACAATAAGATATGAATTCCTGGTTTCACCACTAGAATTCAGATATTGGAAGTTCTGGACATAGGTGATAGATTAAATATCTACAAAATCATAAATTCAAATTGCACAGAAAGTATCAAACGTTTCCCTGTTCTCAGGTAACATGGTATTATGTTCAGAACTCTGGGGTCAGAGTCCACTGTTGTGGAATATTTGTACACTGTGTGAAGATATATTGTGGTGACTGGTGTAATAAAAAGCTGATTGGCCAATGTCTAGGCAGGAGAGTACACACAGGACTTCCAGGCAAAGAGACAACTCTGCGAAGAGGAAAGGTGAAGTCATGAGCCAGATGCAGAGGAAGCTGGCTGGGCAGTATGTGGATGAGGTAAGGAGCCACATGCATTGTAAATTGGAGCTGTGAGAGCTAGTTGGGAAAGTGCCTAAGCTAGGGACAAGCTTTCCTAATTAATGATGTCTTCTTGTCATTATTTGCGGACTGGCAGTCCTGATGAAAATGTACTGTTAGAGTCTCCAAAATGCTAACAAATTCAATAAATTAGTTAAGCAATTTGTAAGGTATAATGAGTACTTGAAACCAAGTAGTGTCTCATAATGTAGCGATTTCAATTTTGAAAAAAAAATCACTTCCTTTTAGAGATCATGAAGAAGAAATAAATATTTAGTAACAAATTTAAACAATAATGTGTAAAGGTATGTTGAAATAGAAAATACATTCATGAATTAAAATTTAAAGTACCTAAGGAGTTTCACTGGCTTTTTATTGCTTGTTTACAATGATGGTAATTGGACCTAGAGCCTTGTGTATGCTAGTTCTGAACTGTGACACTGAACTCTAATCCTAGCTCCTAAAAGATCTAAATTAATACAAAGACACCCAGTCTTCATAGGCAGTAGCACTTAACACTAACATCAACTTGAAAATTACTAGAATGACCTGAGAAAACAGTCTCAATTGAGTAATTGATTTTGTCATGTTAGTAACCACATCTGTGAGGGGTCATTTCAATTATCAACTGATGAAGGAGAAAAAAGCCCACTGCAGGTGGTATGGTCTCTAGGCAAGAGGTCCTGGACTGCAAAAGGAAGCAAGCTAAGCAGCCAGCCAGACTGTTAGTGTTCCTCCATGGTTTCTACCTCCAGGTTTCTCCCTTGAGTTCCTGCCCTGACTTCCCACATTGATGTAATAGTACCTGGAAATATAAGCCAGATAAATCTGTTCTTCCCGTAAGCTGTTTTTAGTCATGGTGTTTATCACAGGAAAAGAAACTAGAACACTAGGTTAATTAATTTTAAAAACAGTTTGAATTCAATTCAATGAGGGTATCAACAATCTTTGACAAAAAATGGTACAGATAAACATTTGGATATACACTCAGGAGTGGTATGTTTAGATCACATTAGTGGGTTTAAAGATCATTGAGGAGAGATAATCCCCCATAAGTAGCTTTGATCCCGCACTACCATATCCTTGGTAACATGTTGATTTTAAGGGAAAAATAGTGTCACAATTTATCTTTCACTTGCCCCCTCAAGATTTAAAATGACATGAAAATGGGAGGAAGTTTGAGGTAACAGGAATTTCTTGAAGCCCACTTAAGGAATACTATATCTTCCTGGTAAACCTTGACTATTTTACAGCTTTATTGTTTTGTCTTCTTTGGTTCTTTTTAATTTACACTGTTCTATGATTTTTGGTTGAAAGACTGGGTCCTGAATTCTATCTTGGTACTTGGCTGGAGACATGACTTTCTAAACTGCCTATAAGTTCACAAAATTAAGGGCAGAGTGGAAAACAGTGGGGATTCAAGAAGAGAAAGGAGCCCCCAACATAAATCTGGTAGATGCCTTTCCCATGAGCAGAGAATCAGAATTCTGATATAAATTAGCAACATTTGTTTAACATTTTTCTCACTTTACAGCTGTAACACTTAATTTTCCAGGATTTTACCTATAAACTCCATTTATACTAAAAGACACATCATAAACCCTTTGTACGAAGATTTAGGATCCAAGTTTTGCCTTGTCAGAGAGGAAGAACTAATAAATCTAAGTCACCTACAAAGTCACTCTATAATCTCTCTTTAAAATGAAAGAAAAGAAAATTAAAGGTATTTCTTAGAAACCCTTTGAGATGCAACTCAAGAGCCACTAAAATGCTATATATGACTAATACTAAGACACTTAATTGTGACTTTCCCTTGAGAAGCCTGTACAAATTGGTTGGTCTTTCTTGTTTCCTGGTGACTTTTTTCTTTCCTTTAACACTTTTTTTAATATCACATTAAATAGTCTAATTTTCACAGCTAAAAAAACATACAAAAAGTATTTAACAACCTTATTCATCAAAACTGCAAATGAAAGCTACCATATCACCCCAGTCATGTGGCCATCACCTAGGATACAAATGCTACCACAGCTGTAAGGAGACTAATTTAATGGAGTAGAAAATATAACACATATGTAAAATGAGGTCAGGAAGAAAGAAGAAAGACAATGGGACAGTTTCATCAGGGAAGGGGATGAGATAACATCAGAAATAGGGGGACTGCAGGGAGTTAACCAAAACAAACAAGATATGAAAGAAACCACATGGAAACCTAATGTTTCATAACCCAACCAAAAAGGCAGATACTGTATATGGCTAGATATTGGCAACAGGATAAGTTGGTTATTAAACAAAAACTGCAATACCAGGTATAACATTACTCCCATAGGAGGTGTTGTTGCATGAGACCACAGAAGACCCCAAAACAATTCAAGCTCTTGCCATTCTTCCAATTTACATATAGTAACTATTTGATAACACCCCACTGCTGAAGGTATCACACACTGCTCTACAAAATATAGAAAAAAATCAGGCTTGGACTGAGCTGGAAGCTTCTTTCCTGCTGGCCAGCTTTCACAGTATGGGATAGGTGAAATGACAGATTCTAATGGTATAAAGACATCACTGTTGTTATTAAACTGTCAGCTTTATGAACTACAACAATCACCTGCTTGGCAAGAAGTGCCTTTTTATACAATAGTGGGACAACCATTATAGGGGTAACCAATTACTCTTAGCTTGTATTATTTAAGGCCTGACCCACAATGGGAATGAATGTCTAGAACTAAAAACCCATTTCAAAACATATGAGGCTCTTTCTTCAGAGAGCACATACACTGCTAAGTAAATTGAAATAAGCATCCAAACACCATCTAAGTACTTACTTTTTATATCCACAGATAAAAGCTACTATGAGCATTAATCAGAGAATCCATTCTTTGGAATGAATTGAGGTGAATGCAGGGACCCATGTTTGCACAAGAGGTTGAGAGTAAGTGCCAGTTGAGGATATATGATGAAAGAAAATATTTTAGTACTTTTTTAAGGATCAGGGATCATTGAGGAAGAGAAGATGTGATCTTAAAAGGAGGTATGCCACTAGGGGTGGACTTGGAGTTTTCAAAAGCTCTCACCATTCTTAGACTGCTCTCTCTCTGTCTCTCTCTCTCTGTCTCTCTTTGTCTGTCTCTCTCTCTCTTTCTACCTTGGGGATGTTTTTCAACACATAAGCTCTCAGCAAATGTTCCAGTGTCATGCCTGTCTGTCAGATGCCATGGTCCCTGTCGTATGGTTATGGACTAACCCTCAGAAATATAAGCAAGTCATTAATAAAATCTGTCTTCTCTAAGCTGCCTATGCCAGGCAACACACTTTTTTGTTGTTGTTTTTGGTTTTTTTCTGTTTTTTATTTAAATTAGAAACAAGCTTGTTTTACATGTCAATCCCAGTTCCCTCTCCCTCTCCTCCTCCCTTGCCCCCCACTAACACCTTATCCCATTCCCTTTCTGCTCCCCAGGGAATTTAAGGCCTTCTGTGGGGGATCTCCAAAGTCTTTCATAACATTTGGAGCAGGGTCTAGGCCCTCCCCTTTGTGTCTAGGCTGAGAGGCCTCCTCACTGACACCCACATTTAGAGGGTCTGGATCAGTCTATTCTGGTTTCCCAGCTATCAGTCAGGGGTCCATGAGGTCCCCCTTGTCCAGGTCAGCTGTTTCTGTGGGTTTCACCAGCCTGGTCTTGACCCCTTTGCTCATCACTCCTCCCTCTCTGCAACTGGATTCCAGGAGTTCACCTCAGTGTTGAGCTGTGGGTGTCTGCTTCTACTTCCATCAGCTACTGGATGAAGGCTCTAGGATGCCATATAAGGTAGGCCTCAATCTCATTATCAGGGAAGGGCATTTAAGGTAGCCTCTCCACTATTGCTTAGATTGTTAGTTGGTGTCATCCTTGTAGATCTCTAGATATTTCTTTAGTGCCTGATTTCTCTTTAAACCTGCAATGGCTCCCTCTATTATGGTGTCTCTTTTCTTGCTATCCTCTATTCTTCCCCCAACTCAACCTTTGATACCAGCTTATAGATCAGGATACAAGCTCTGAGCTATGGCCCCAATGCCATGGCTTCCTGTCTGCTCTTTTTCATCATGATCATGAATTCACCCTCTGAAGCTGTAAGTAATCTCCCAATTAAATGTTTGCTTGTATAAGTTGCTTAAGTCATGTTGTCTTTTCACTGCAGTAGAAAATATTATAAAGACACACAAAGAATTACTACTGACAATGAAGTTATTTCTGTTACTAATTCTGCCCAGTTTCTGAACTCAGAAAATGTGTGAAACTTTTTTGTTCTCTCCTTTATGTATACTTGACAAAATTCTAAATCAGTAAGGCATAAAATTCTGGGAGACTCTGGGGATTCTCAAGCTCTGTTGAAAAACTACCCCAGCACAACATCAAAGAAGATCCACCCAGATATCTATTGCTTTACTTCTTCCTTTCTTCTTTCTCCTCCTTTTCCTCTTCCTCTTCTTCTTCTAAAGGAACAGTAATATTTAATCTATGTGTGTTTTCTACCTTATATGAAAACATAAACATGTAGAAGCTACATTCCACATAACATATAGTACTTTTATTATTTTTATTGTTTGGACAACACATAAAAGATTATATACAGAATGCAGGTGTGTCTGTGCACCACATGCATACCTGGTACCTGTCATGGTCAGAGGAGGGTACTGGATGCCTTGCCACTGTGAGCCACAATGTGTGGTGCTGGGAATTGAACCCAAGTCCTCTGGAAGAGCAGGTCATGCCCTTAATCACTAAGCAGTCTTTCCAACTCTTATATCCAGAATTAAAAAAAAAAAACTGTGGAAGATTTTGTTACTATAGCAACAACTTCAAATAAACAACTTAGTTATTTCAGTTCAATTGTTATGAAGTTATACCATTTTTATTTTTGAAAATTGTGTGTGTGTGTGTGTGTGTGTGTGTGTGTGTGTGTGTGTGTGTGTGTTTTAATCAATTCTATCATGTCCCTCAACTCCAATTTTTCTGTATCCCTACTGTATATTTTCTCTCTTCAATAAATATGTTCCTTTTTCAGGTCCACCAAGTTCATCTATTGCTGCTTCTTTGTTCATGGTTCTAGAATATTTACTGGAGCATGGGGAGATTTTCCCAAGATAAATTTGAAGAAATCAGGCAAATGGCATTTTATGAAATTGAAAAGCTTCTGTATAAGGAAGGACATCTTTTAAGTGAAAAAGCATCCTAAGAATGGGAAAAAGTTTGACAGCCATGCAGCTAGTAAAGGATTTGTGTCTAGAATATGCAAGTAATGAAACAGCCTACAAACACATTCACACATGCATACACACCCATACAAAAATTAAAAATAGGTCATGAAACTAAATAGAATTCTCAAAAGAAGAAATGCAAGTGGCTGAGGATTTTTTAAATGTACAAGGTATGTACCCACCAAGGAAATGCTAATTGAAACTACTTTGAGATTACAATTTACTGCAGTTAAAATGGTCAAGATCTAAAAAAAAAAAACACATGACAACAAACACGGGTATGGATGTCAAGAAAGAAGGACTCTTACTCATTGTTGGTAAAAGTGCAAATTGGTGAAGGCCACATGGAAATCAGTATGAAAATTACTTAGAAAGCATATATGTCATATGAACTAGCTACACCACTTATGAATATATTCCCAAAGAACCATATAGCATACTAAAGAGACACTTGCTCAGCCATGTTCATTCATAGATGTTCTAATTCACAGCACACAAGAAATGGAAAGAGCATAGACGTGCATCAACTTATAATGAAAATGCTGTTCATAAACACTGTGAAATACTATTCAGCTATACAGAAAAATGAAATGATGAAATTCTCAGATAAACAGATGGATCTAGAAATAATTGTTCTGGGTGGAGTAATCCATATTCTGAAAGACACAAATTACATAGTTTTTTTATATGTAGATGCTGGCTTTGAATATTTATATGAATGTTTTTAAATTGGAGTACCCATAGAAGTTAGAAAATAGTAAATGGTTATAAGGAGCGTTTCATTGAAAGGAGAATAAAGTGCAGGTTGTATCAAGAGAAAAAGGATAATCACAGAACAAGAAGGGCCATGTGGATTATGAGTTCAAAGATGAGGATAGAAAATAGAGTATGCAGAGGGAGAACTAACACTAAAAGCTATAAGGAGAAGTAATCCTATAAAAGCTTCTGTAAGAATATACATATGCAGACATAAAAGGACTTTAAAAGGTGTTACCTACCTGATCCTTCATGTCCTCCTCCCCCATCCTCTTCTCCCCTTCATTTTTTCCTCCCTCCCTCCCTCCCCTCTCCTCCCATACTCCCAAATAGCTTAGGAGATCTTGTCCCTTTTCCCTTCTCTGGTGGACCATGTATGTCTCTCTTAGGGTCCTCCTTGTTTTCTAGTTTCTTTGGCAGTGTGGACTGTAGGCTGGTAGTCTTTTGCTCTATGTCCAATATCCATATATGAGGGAGTACATGCCATGCATGTCTTTCTGTGAGGGGGTTACCTCATTCAGAATGGTTTCTTCCAGTTCAATTCATTCGCCTGTGAATTTCAAGATTACATTTTTTTTTGTGTGTGTGTGTTTTGTTTTGTTTTGTTCTTTTCTGCTGGGTAGTACTCCATTGTGTAAATGCACCACATTTTCTCCAACCATTCTTCAGTTGAGGGGTATCTAGGATGCTTCCACATTCTGGCTATTACAAATAATGCTGATATGAACATAGTTGAATGCATGTCTTTGTTGTATGAATGTGCATTCTTTTGGAGGACATGAAGGATCAGGAAGACTGAGTCATGGAAGGAAGAGAGGAGAGCAAGAAAAGAAATACCATAATAGAGGAAACCAACATAAGTTTAAGAGAAATCTGTCACTAGGGAAATGTTCAGAGATCTACAGAGATGACCCCAACTAAGAATCTCAGCAGTATTGGAGAGGCTGTCTTTGATGTCCTTCCCCTATAATGATGAATACCTTGAGTACCATCCTAGAGTCTTCATCCAGTAGCTGATAGAAGCCGAATCAGGCAACCACAGCTAAGCACTGAGCCATACTCCTGGAATCCAGTTGTAGAGAGGGAGGAGGAATGAACAAAGGAGTCAAGACTGTGCTAGAGAAACCTACAGAATCAGCTGACCTGACCTAGTGAGAGCACAAAGACACCAGGACCCCAGTCATGAAGCTGGGGAACCAGCATTGGAACAAACCAAACCCTCTGAATGTGGGAGCCAGTTAGGAGGCCTAGGCAGTCTCTAGGTCCTCTAACAGTGGAACCAGTATTTATCTCTAGTGCACAAATGGATTTTGGGAGCCCATTCCCTACGGATTGATACCATTTCACCCCAGATACATGGAGGAGGGCCTAGGTCCTCCTGCAAATGATGTGACAGACTTTGCTGATTCCCCCATGGAAGGCCTCAACATCTTTGGGGAGTGGGCGGGGATGGGTTGGGGGGAGTAAGTAACTGCCGTGGGAGGATGGGAGGGAGAGGGAATGGGATGGATTGATATGTAAAATGATTGTAAATTATTAAATAAAAAAGTAGAAAAAAGTGCTACCTAAACTGATACAATGTCTCTCCAAGGTACCATGGACACATTAAAAGCTCATGCTGAGAAATATAGGTTATTTCTGTTTTTAAGTTGATAGCTAATTGTGTCTTATAGTCTTTCCAATGCACTAAAGCATATTGCTGTTCATTTTGCTTACCCTCCATAACTTGATAGTAAGAGCCTGTTGCTGAAGGTAGAAACAGTAGTGATATAGAAAATGGATAAATGAAGCTGGTATTACTCTTAATGCTTCATCCCTACTGGCTAGCTTTTGTATTGCTAGAATGTGCCATCCAAGCTACAGGAGGAGAAACATAATCAATAATTTCACTCTGTCATGTAACCTTCAAGTTAGAGTAGTGGCTGTGCATTGGTGCAGAAGTGACACACATGATCTTGGAATTACCAACCACTGTCTAATTGGACTTTAAAGACTGATATATGAAACAAAACCTACACTTGTTACCATTAATTGGGCCTAAAAGCCATGGCATGTTAGGTTATAAGCTGTAGGGCACAACCTGCTATCCTATTCTGCTATATGGACATAATTATAAACTGCCCCATAAGTCTTAGTCTCCCATCTCATATCCCTCAACAGAAAAGATTTTTGATTTTTGTTTTTTGGGTTTTTTTTTTCTGAGGAGATTGGTCAGTACAGATACCACAGATTGTCAACATTCAGATAATAAAAGACAGTGGGGTGCTCTTCCCTGAATGGGCTATTTCTATGTCACTTCCTTTCCCCAAGGCTTAGGGTTCTTCATGGAAGGCAGCTGAAAAGAATTTAAGTCAGCTGGAGTAAATGACTGTAGCAAAGGTGTATTTGCTTGACATAGTAGGGCAGTTGTATATGTGAATTCAAAGTGTCTGGGACTGCATATACACGTACTGGACTAGATGGAGCAGACATAATGCCCCGAGGGATGGTGGAGGAGTTCATGACGTCTTACCCTTAGCTGAGGAGCTATTGGCGACTGATGCTAGGAAATGGAGAATCAATACTCTGGCATTTGTAGCCTCTAATTCAGAGAGCAGAATTTTATTTTTCTCTATTTGTATATAGGTCTCTCTTAGCAGCTATCAAGATCTTCTGTTTGCCTGCTCTACTTTTTTTTCCTCTCAAACTCCAATAAAACTGCCCTTTATTTCTCTTCCAAGTCCATTTCTAAATTTATCTAGTAAAGTAATAACCCACAAAATCTATGCTATCATACAATAATAGGTATGTTCCTCTTTTTGACTTTTGAGAAGCCTACATTCTGATATCCATAATTGGTGAACTAACTGACATTCCCATCAGTTATCCATAATATTTCCATTTTCTTAAAATCTTCAACAGCATATATTATTTTTATTCTCTTATTTTCTTTGATAAATGTTCTGATGGGGATGAGATGGAATTTCAATGTGGGTTTGGTTAGCAATTTCCCAGTAGTAAGTGTGTGGAAAATTTTCCCTCTATTTATTGGTGATTTGTATTTCCTTTGAGAATTTTCTGTTTAATTCATTTGCCAGTTTATTGTGTTATTTGTCCTTTTGGCCATTTTTTAAAGTTATTTTGACATTAAATTATTCCATATTGTAATAAATAGCACATTTTACATTTATCTCTGTTGATAAGGATACATAGTGGCTTGATTGAGATTGCTCCCATAAGCTTAGGTATTAGAACATTTGGTCCCCAGTTGCCAGTGCTGTCTGTGGAGGTGTTGTGGTCCTGCAGGAGAAATAAATCAATGGAGGCAGGCTTTGATAATCTGTAGCCTACATCCTCTTTCAATTCACTCTCTTTCCTTCATGTTTACCCTTGAAGATGTGGTTTCTCAGATTTTTACTTCTACCACCACACATGGTTCTTGCTTCTATGCTTTCTCCATCATAATAGATTTTTATTCTTCTGGAACCATAACATACATTCAATTTGTTTTCCATAAGTTGATTTTAGTCACGGTGTTTTATAACAGCAATACAAGACAGTATTTTTTAAGAGACTGCTTTAAGACCTAGGAATATCAATCATGTAGAATTTTCTGATACAATCCCTTTTTGTGTTATGTATTTGTGTATTCAAAAAGTCCCTTACTGAATGTAATGGCTTACAGACTTTCATTACTAACAATACCCAATTCCTGAGAACTAATTCAAAATGCATAACTCTTCCCCCGTTGGTTCCCTGAGAACCTAGCATGGTGGGAGAGGTACCAGACAGTCATGCTTACCCTCACAACTCTAGGAAATTTTTCGGTCCACATTGCCACTGAGTAGCATGCTGCCTGCTGCTAATAAACCCTACTTAACTGTTTGTTTGGTAGCAGGCATTCTTAAAACAGCCAAGCCATGTCAGTAGCATCAACCCTCCCTGAGAGTAGGCAGTCATCAGGTAGCAGTGTTTGTCTCTGTGCTTTTAACCAAAAAAAAAAAAAACTATTTCAAGCTTTATGTGGATGCACATGACACCAGACATTGGGCGGCATTTGTCGGTGGAAGTTTTTGTCCTGCCAGACAGCTCCCAAATACCCATACGGAGACTTATTATGATTACAAATACTTAGCTGACAGCTTAGGCATGATACTAACTAGCTCTTATGACTTAAATTAAGCCATTTTTTTGTAATTTATTTTTATTTAAATTAGAAACAAGCTTCTTTTACATGGCAATCTCATTTAACTCTCCCTCCCCTCCTCCCCTGCCCCCCACTAGCCTCCCCTACCCCAACCCCTTTCTGCTCCCCAGTATTATGAGAAGATCTGTAGTCTATAAGATTAAGATATCTTTATTTAGATAAACACCAGCCAAATGGAAGCCAGAGCATGCCAGGTGCAGCAAGTCAGGCAGGCCAGAGAGAAGGGGCCCCTATGTGCCTTGCAGCCCCTTTAAAACCTATCACTCGTCATCCTGAGCTCACCGTCTGGCACACTTGTGGTCAGCTTCTAGCAGGCATGGCTTACACCTTCCCCTACACCCCAGGAAGGGCAAGGCCCTCCATGGGGGATCTTCAAAGTCTGTCATAACATTTGGAGCAGGGCCTAGACCATCCCAAGTAAGTCTAGGCTGAGAGAGTATACCTCTATATGGAGAGGGCTTCAAATAGAGATAAATACTGATCCACTATCAGTGGCCCCATAGATTGTCCAGACCTCCAAACTGACTTCCTCCTTCAGGGAGTCTAGAAGAGTCCCATGCTGATTTCCCAGCTATCAGTCTTGGGTCCATGAGCAACCCCTTGTCCAGGTCAGCTGTTTCTGTGGGTTTCTCCAGCCTGCTCTTAACCCCTTTGTTCATCACTTCTCCCTCTCTGCAACTGGATTCCAGAGTTCAGCTCAGTGTTTAGCTGTGGGTGTCTGCTTCTGCTTGCATCAGCTACTGGATGAAGGCACTAGGATGACGTGTAAGGTAGTCATCAATCTCACTATTGGCGAAGGGCATTTAAGGTAGCCTCTCTACTATTGCTTAGATTGTTAGTTGGGGTCAACCCTGTAGGTCTCTGGACATTTCCCTAGTGCCAGAATTCTCTTTAAACCTATAATGACTCCCTCTATGATAGTATCCCTTTTCTTGCTCTCCTCAATTCTTCCCCTGACTTGATCTTCCTGCTCCCTCATGTCCTCCTCTCCCTTACCCTTCTCCCCTTCTCTTTCTTCTAACCCCCTATCCCCTTCCCTATGATACCAAATAGCCTAGGAGATCGTGTCCCTTTCCCTTTCTCCGGGGGACTATGTGTGTCTCTCTTAGGGCCCTCCTTGTTTCCTAGCTTCTCTGTCGGTGTAGATTGTAGGCTGGCAATCCCCTGTTCCATGTCTAAAATACATATATGATAGAGTATATACCATGTTTGTCTTTTTATGACTGGGTTACCTCACTCAGGATGGTTTCTTCTAGTTCCATCCATTTGCCTACGAATTTCAAGATTCCGTTGTTTTTTATTCCACTGAGTAGTACTCCATTGTGTAAATGTACCACATTTTCTCCATCCATTCCTCAGCTGAGGGGCATCAAGGTTGCTTCCAATTTCTCGCTATTACAAATAATTCTGCTATAAACATGGCTGAACAGATGTCCTTGTTGTATGAATGCACATCTTTTGGATATATGCCTAAGAGTAGAATTGCTGGATCTTGTGGTAGAATGATTCCCATTTCCCTGAGGAATCACCATACTTATTTCCAAAGTGGCTGTACTAGTTGGTACTCCCCACACTCTACCATGTTCAGTACCTTTTTTCAGCAAGCATGTTCATCACCTGCTTCCTCTGCTTCTGGCTTGAAAGTAACTCTGCCATCCTCCTTCCCTACTCTCTCTTTTTGTCTAAAATACCACCTAACCACATGTGCAGCCATTGAACAGTCAGCTCCTTATTAAACCAATGACAACAACAAATATTCATAGTGCACAAAAAGATTGTTCTTCAGCATCGACACTCTTAGATATATACCTGAGAAGTACTTTTTTCCTTCATTTTAAAGTTTGTCTATTCATTCAGGTAACTGCTTTATTTATGGTACAGACTTTTAAAAATTTTATTTTATATCCTGTTGTTGGATTGTTTTTTCTTACTATTGATGTTTTAAAATACTTTACATATTTTAAATATTAACTAACTTATCAAATGTATATTGTTATTCTAATTTCTCAAAAGGAACAGAACTTATTGAATGAATAAGAACAGAAAGATGTACTTAACAAAATAGGACAGAAATAGTCATATAATTTACAAACCCCACTTCTGGAACTGCTCATCTGGCCTTGCGTGATATTTATAACTACCTTCCTCTTCTAGTCATTCTGTATTTTTTGCACCTCCAACAAGCACATCAGCAAGTCTTGGCTCTTCTCATGGAGCCATGATTTTCATCTCTGAAGTGTCTGGAGGTTTTGCTATCCTTCCTGGATTGTGTTTTGGGGGTTTCCCACTGACCTTAATCACAGGAAATAGTAGTACCTGGAGATGTCATAAAGAATCTCCTGTACTCCAGATGTAATCTATCATACCCCAAATTGTGGAGAAGCAGTCCAATTTCCACATGCTATTTTCAATCATTTGACCCTCCTAGCATTGTTGACATAAGGGCATTAGAAACTCAAAGTGGCAAAAGGGAAGTCTTAGCTTTCAGTACATTTTGTTTCTTCTGGCAGAAGCAGTTCCCCTTCTGGAACTTAAACTTCTAGGTCAGGAACATGTTGTACAATGTTTTTGCGCTTTTGGCTTTTGGGGGAACTGTTGCCCATCTCCCAAATAAATGGCACACACTAAGACTTACTCTTATTTATAAATGCCAGGCTTTAGCTTGGCTTGTTACTAACCAGCTTTTCTTAACCTAAATGATCCCATCTATCTTTACCCCTGGGCTTTTCTCTTTTCCTACTTCTGTATATATTACTTTTCTTCTTACTCTGTGGTTGGCTAGGTGGCTGTATGACTGGCCACTGATGTCCTCCTCCCCTTTGTCTCCCATTGCTCCCTCTTTTTCATTTTTCCCTCCATTTATACTGTCTGGCTGCCCACCCCACCTATCCTTTCTCTTGCCTTGCTGTCGACCACTGAGCTCTTTATTAGACCATTGGGTATTTTAGACAGGCAAGGAATCACAACTTCCCAGAGTTAAAAATGCAGCACAAACAAAAAGCACACACCTTAAAATAATATTCTACCACAGGAACACATGTTGTGGAAATAGATAGAAAAGTGTTCCCCCGTGGGTCACAAGAGGTGATAGTGAGCGAACTCATTCCTATTTCTACCCCTTAATTTCTGGAGCTATATATCTTGATTATAGTAAAGATAGTAACATACAGTGGATGCTTATTTTTTAATATATTTTTAAACAGTATAGTCCACTATAACTGGGGTGATGGTGGTCATCTAGGAACTACCAAGCTTATTATAAAGAATGATGAAGAACTGAGTATCTAGGCAAGACATAAGACAGAGAAACAGAGGAAGTGAAAGTTCTAGATTCACTGAAGCAAGCAAGGAGGTCCCTTAAGGGTGAATCCCAGAGTGGAGAGCCTATTAATTAAACTTTGGGATGAAAGTATTATAATACCCCTGTATCTTCCTCTTTTTCCTTACTTGTCCTGTTTAGATACATGCTCTGTGCTTTACTGCTGTCTGCCCATGCACTTTCTTCTGGGAACTAGAATTCATCATTGTAGGGCCTCTGCACTTGCTTTCCATATTTAGCTATGTTCCATGAACTAATCACTTCCCTTCTTGAATTGCCTGTTTACATATGTCCCTTAAACTCTTCCTCAGTCCCCTATCTCAGATGTTGACACTGAATGCTGTTGGTGATGGAACAATAATCACTCTAGTGTTCAGCACTCAAGTGGTCAAGAAGAAAAGACCTCTATAGGTTGGAGGACTTAGGCCAGTTCAGTGGCCTGTAACAAAATATAAGTGGGCACTGTATCAGGGCTTCTATTTGTGTCTGACAGCTTTGATGTGCTAGACTAGTCTACAATTCATTACTGCCAGAATACTATTGTTTAGAACAATCTAGCAAATGAAGGGAGGAGACCTTAGCCCAAAGGTTGGGGTCATTAATTATTCTCCCCAGGATATTATGAGTTTAGAATCAAAGTTGCTGAAAGATTGGAGAGGATACTGTTAGAGGCCAGTGTAGTAAAAAGAAGATAGCACTAAGTAAGTTGGCCATTCTCAGAAAATCTCTTACAGTAATTTGCTGCCTGGATCCACAGGCAGTAGGAAGTGATAATGACACACTGGCCAGGCTCGAGCTTCTGAGACCTCAAAGCCCATTCCCTAGTGACATACTTCCTCCAACAAAGCCACACCTATCCCAACAAGACCACACCTCCTAACAGTGCAACTCCCTATGTGTTCCATTTTAATCCAAACCACCACTGGTCTGCAGTTTTTGGTTCTATGCCAGGTGGTAGACATTACCATAGCTATGTCCTTCCCAGTATTTTCTGTTTTTTTTTCTACTGATGTCAATGTATCTTCTATTACCATGGATCTCAATGTGTGGGTCAAGACTCCTTTGAGAATTGCACATCAGCTATTTATACTAAAATTCATAATAGTAACGAAATTACAGTCATGAAATGGCAACAAAATAATTTTATGGTTGGGAAATTCACCAAAACATGAAGAACTGTTTTAAAGAGTTGCAACTTTGAGAAGGTAGAGAACCTCAGCTCTGTGATGGCCGTCATATCCCCCCAGGCAACATTGTAAAGACGGTTAACAAGCTTTCATAGTTGGGCATATTGATCTGAATTTTCAGTGTATCTACCGAATTCCTTTTTGATATCTTTAGGCTGAGCTAACTAAAATGCTCTCTGGATATAGGTGGATGTAAAGTAGTCCATCATCTCTCCCATTATAGAAACAGTGACCTCTTAGAGTGGTCAGGAAAACCAATGTTAAATTCTTTAAGGTTCACTGGGGTACAGAGAACAGGGTTCTGGGAGAACCAGGGTAGACAGGTTGGGATCTAAGGATTTTGGTGACAGGATAACAAGGTTGAGTAGGTAATACTATGATTTCGGAAGTGTGGGAGTGGAACCACAGATGACTATCAAATTAGTGGAAACAAGCTGAAAATTATGGGCCTGTTCTGGGTGGTCTCAAAGACAAATTAAAAGTTGAACCTTGTATAATTTCCTCTTCCTTTGCAGTAATGGTCTACTTGAAAGATAATATAATTGTAGCTCCCCTGAGGTAGTCATTTCCAGAGTACATTTAGGCCATGCCTCCTGACAAATGAAAATCAGGGTTTGTTGTTTGAATATATAAAGATCTATATCTGCATGGCATTTGAAAAGGCAGTCCAATGGTCACTTCAGAAGAATCTTGAATCCAGTTTGTTCCTTTAGCAACAACATGGAGGAGGAAAGATAGTGAAGTCTTGGGTTGAAGTTTCCTTTTCCCTGCTTTCCTTCTCTACTCCACTTGGAATGGACTCTAAAACCTTGTTAAACAGAATGGTTAGTGAGGTTTAGTCTGTCTTTGGAAGTGTTAGGCCAAGGAGAGGGAGTTCCACATCTATTCATTACTCACCTTACCTCTGTATTCCATTTTCTCTCATTTTCATCTATAGCACTATTTCTTAGGGCCATATTACTCTTTTTGTCCCTGCATTCATGGACTTAGACCCAAGTTTCCTATAGCACTGTTTCTGTACAAGATATTTTTCATTCTTCAAAACACTGGATTTGATAGCTATTTTCTTATAGAAAGAGGTTTGGTCACTAGGTTAAAAATATCATTGATATCCAGAGAGTCCCTAGCCATAATGAGCAGACCAGGGGAATGCTAATGGGGTTGCAACTGAAGTGAAAAAATACCATACATAAGTGATTGGCAAAAAGTCCTACCCTACATACTCTTTATGTGAAGCCACAAAATAACTGGCTAGGGTCAGATCATTGTGAACTCTCTACTGATGGATTTTTTTACCCATTAAATGAGATAGTTAACTGTGAAAAGACCACTTTACCATTTTCTGCATAGGAACTTCAGACATAAGCTAAGCTAAATAATCTCTCTTTAGCCAGATGAGAGAAAAGTGCACTATTCTGTTGTAGCTCTATCCCCTACTTTCCTTACTTACAACAAAGGTGAGTACTGACTACAGATTCCAATCATAATTGTCATGGTTGGGGAAGTCCCCTTGCTCAGAGGGAGTCCTTTAAGTGCTGAACAGGCATGATGAGTTCTATGGATCTATATGAATCAACAAGAATTGCAACAAGGGACCTGATAGTTATCTAGGGGATTGCCGAGATTTCTTTCAGGTGGACAAAGAAATTGAACACCCTGGAAGACAAAAGACCTAGATGTGGGAGAGAAAACAATAGCTATATGGAGGCAAACTACCACCTTGATGATGAAAGGAGAACCTGAGTTGAGAATCTGTTAGATGCTAGGTTGGGCCTCTGTCCTCTCCTTTCCCCTACTGAGGCAGTTTAGATACCTGATTCATGAATTTTTTGTCTGTTCTCACAATGTCTTCTGGGAACAAGAAGTTGCCATTTTAGAAGGCCCATTCACATTTTCCTATCTTCATATATTTCTCAAACTCTCTTTGTCAGTTCCTGGAGAACTCTGCCCCATCCCTCAAGGATATTGCCACTTCTGTAACTGTCTTTGAAAGGCTGTTCCACCATTTGTTAAGCTTCAGGATAGTGGGAAATGTAGGCAAGATCAGTGAATTCCACCAGTACAGGCCTATTAGCACACCTCTTTAGCTGTGAATCAAGTTCCTGGTCAAAAACAGTTCTTTATAGAATATTATGAAACTCATAGTCTCCTCTAATTAGCCATGGAAGTTTTGTCATTTCTTGTCTTTCTTCTCAGCTTCTGACTTTGCCTGTTGAATAACAAAAAGAAAGGTGTTTTTTAACAAGTACTGAGCTAGTTACATTATTTGGGGACCAAAGACTTGTGAACAAACTAAAATTGTCTTATGTA
Organism: Cricetulus griseus; assembly: GCF_003668045.3. Classification (NCBI taxonomy): domain Eukaryota; kingdom Metazoa; phylum Chordata; class Mammalia; order Rodentia; family Cricetidae; genus Cricetulus; species Cricetulus griseus. Next base: position 58,084,299 of record NC_048604.1, read on the forward strand.
TTCCACAGAGATGTTATCTTATACTGGTCTATTTGAAACCTGATCCAGATGCTAGAAGGAAGGATATTTTATGGGGAGACCTGGGAAGTTACTCTCTGCCTGGAGAAAGACAAGCCTTTAAATTCTTTTAACGTGCTTGTATCTCTCATCCGTCCACTATCCTTTCTGCAACCCCAAAAGAAAGACAATACATGCATCTCTGTGTTTGAGGCCAGCCTGGCCTACAAAGTGAGTTCCAGAACAGCCAAGGTTACACAGAGAAACTGTCTCAAAAAACCAAAATGAAACAAACAAAAAAGACAAGACCATCCTTATTTCAACCTAAAAAATGAATAATGGTTACATATCTTCTCTGTGTCTACACAAGGGTTATTTCTTTTGTTATACCCATGTTAATCTGACTTCAGTGTTTTTTTAAGAAATAAAGATAGTTGGGCATTGGTGGCTCATGCCTTTAATCCCAGCACTTGGGAGGCAGTGGCAGAGGCAGAGGCAGAGGCAGGAGGATTTCTGTGAGTTCAAGGCCAAACTGGTCTACAGAGCAAGTTCTAGGACAACCTCCAAAGCAATACAGAGAGAGCCTGTCTCCAAAAACAAAACAACAACAACAACAACAAAAACCAAAAGAAAAAGGAAAGAAAAGGAAAAAGAAAAAGAAATAAAGGTAGGAAATGTTCATATTCAATCCCATAGAGTCCTGCTCTGCTAGGAGATAGGCTTGTTCCTTCACAGAGCTGAGCTCAATAAAGGCAGAAATTAACCAAGTGGCTTTGTTCCTATCTTTTTGTGACCCCGTCAAAATACTGATACCAATAAAACTTCCCAGGACCACTGAGTCTTCAGGAGGCTGCTCTATTTCTCGAATTCCCTGTGCCACTACCAGGCAGTTCATCACATCACAATCCTCTTATGATTTCTGTCTTTTCAAGTTGTACCTCTCTGCATGTCTAGTGCGATTATAAAATTAGGAGATCCAGAGACTACATCATGGGTTCGGTTGCCAGGTGATAAGTTCAATATGTTTCCCATATCATACTAAAGAGGTTTGTTTGATTTTTGCTAATTACATTTGGGTTCAATATTTTTAATAAAATTTTAAGTATTTCAAGCAATGTTTGCACCCTCTTCTAACTCCCATGAACTTTTTTCTTTTTCTTTTTTTTCCTTCCATTGCACTCAATTTGTGTTCCCCAACTACCCTTGGGAATAGGGCCTGTCCTGGCATGTGGACTATGTGCCATGAGTCATATCATTAAAAAAACTGACTTTCCCTCTCCCTGCAGCTATCACATAGCAACAGTTCTTCAGCTTCCGTTGGTGTTGCACGTCCTTCTTTACCCTGTCTATGCTTGGGTTTTGAGTCAATTAAGCTTATAAAGGTCTTCTACAATTGCTGTGAGTTCATATGTGTAATTACTTTTGTCTCTGAAAGACAGGTTCTTTAGTGTTACCTACAATTTGTGGCTCTACAACCTTTCTTCTCTCTCTTCATGAGCAATAACTGCAGTGTATTTTGAAATATTTTAAATGGAGAGTTTATTACATTATATTAGAAATGGGAGATTGACAAAATAAACCATGTGAATAGATTTATTCTTGCAGAGGACATTTATCTGGGAGATAAATTTCAAAATTCTACAAGAATATAGGCAGTAAAAACAACTAATAGTATGGACACAGAATAACCAATGTCAGATGAGTGCAGATTTTTTCAACAATTAATGATGTTAAAAGACAAAGCAAAATGAATTCTCAGATAGGCAACGGCTTTGAGAATATATCACTCACATGACCTTTATAAATATAATTACCTGAAGACATGTTCCAACTGAGAAATTGATTAAATATTAATGTCAAGTCAAGAAAAGTAGTATAAAAGAGCAGCTGATGAGCCTTAAAAATCAATGAATCGTGTAAAATTAAACATATAATATTGCCAACATAAATGAATGTCAAAAAGAAAATCTTGAAAAAACTATTATGTGTCAAAACCCAATAATTTTTCAAAAATGGTTTATATTCCTTGATTAAATGAGCCTTATTCAGAAATAGAGAGTAGGAGGGCAAAATTGAATGCTCTAATCCATATAACATAATGAATACAGTAATATTTCATACTTTCTTCCCAAATGAGCTGCAATATTAGTAATTTCTATACAAATGCATTTGTATTTTTTAAATACTGATATTCTTAAAAAATAAGATTTATAACCTAGTGGTTCTAAATACGTATAAATTGCAATTTATTGGGATAGAGGTAAATAATAATAAAGTCTTTCCAAACCCTTGTTAGAATTATATACTTAAAAGGTAGCATGGAGGTAACATACTTGTGTCTTTTACAAGAGAGCTAACTCTCCCATGTCTTAATGCTTAACCTCAATAAAATATATCTATATTAGAGAAAATCAAACTAGTACAAAATTGTTTGGCAGTTCTGTCAATGTAATAATTGAAACATACTACCTGCCAGGAGCTAGTTTTTAATAGATCAGCTATACAAATATAGTTGAGACTTCAAAAACTACACATGTTGATTATATCACCTTGAGATTAAACTGTGTTCTTGTTATATTCAAACATGCCAGGTACTCAATAAAACTGTTTGTATTTCCATGTCAAACAATATTCTCACCATTATCTTTGCAGTGTGAAGCAGAGCATCTAAATATATTTGACAAGGGAACAAGCTATGAAATTAATTTTAGATTAATTAGTTTCATAGATAATTAGGATAATGTATGACATCTATTTTGTCTTCCATGTTCCCCAAATTCTCTCCTTATTCTACTATATGAAACTATCACAGATTTTTGTAGTTTTGATGCAAACCTAGACATACATGGGAAGAGGGGAATCACAACTGAGGCACTGCCAACATCAGATTGGCCTACAAGCATCTCTGTATTGCATTTCTGGCTTGCTCAGTGATGTAGCAGAGTCCAACCCACTGTGGAGGGTGTCACACTTTAGTCAGGTGGTCCTGAGCAGTTTAAGAAAGATAGATGAGAAAGTGTGTAAGCAGCATTCCTCCATGTCTTCTGTTTCAGTTTCTTCCTCTGTTTCTGCTTGAGTTCCTTCTCAGACTTCCCTCAATGATGGACTTTATTATGAAGAATAAATTCAATAAACCCTTTCAGACCGAAGTTACTTCTGGTTATGGTGTTTATCACAATAGAAAGGAAACTAGAACAAAAGTCCTCCAAAATGATTTATAAGTCATAAGGTTTCAATAACTTGATTTATATGACGAAACAACACAGTTCGTTTAGTCTTACATCTGAAGTTCAATGAATCCTATTGTGAAGATTCCTTTTTACTTTTTCTTAGAGTAATTCCTTTAATCACAGTTATACCTGAGGTTGGATAAAGCAAGTTTTCTTATCTTATAATGTTTATGGTTTTACATTTTATTAGTATAGGAAACAATAAATACAATTTACTACTCAGAGGGTCCTACTTATTTCTGCTGACTTAGTACAACAAAATATTTTGAAGTTACAAATGTTTTACTTGGCATTATAGCTCATTGCTTCATTGCCAGCACTTGTAGACAGGAGCAGCTGCATCTCTTTGAATTCAGGCCTGGCTTGGTCTCCATAGTGAGTGCGAGGCAAGCAAGGGCTATAGAGTAAAATCTTGCCTCAAAAATGAAATAAAATAAAGAAAATTAAAGTAATATTTGTTAAATCTGAACAACATGCTATATGGAACAATGTATGACTAGCTTAAAGTTGACACAAAGTATAAATATTGTGAGACATAACCTAAATATTTTATGTACATTGAGAAATCTTATTTTAGAAATTAAAAGCAAAAAAATCAACCAAATAAACTAATTGCATACAGACTCATCTACAACCAGGTGTGGTTATAGTGTTACTAGAAATGTTGTGGAGCCATGCCTGCAATGTTATATGTCCCACCTCAGATACCCCAACTTACTCAGGAAATACAGGTTTTCCTCTCAGGGTTCTTAGTCTTTTTATTAAAATAATTTCAAAAGAGTCGATAAATAAATAAACAAACTAATTAATTAAAAGCATGAGGACCATTTTTCTTGGAGTGTAAAAGAAAAACTCCAAGGTAGGCAAGATGTAAACCTTAGTAAGTTCCCAGAGGAAGGAAATGGAGAATAAGCAAATGTAATGTTTTTGAGTTATATAACAATTTACAATGGAATTTGGAGAAACAGCCATGTGGAAGATGGTGGAAATGTTCCAGGGGAAGAGTGAGAAAAAAGCATTCTGGTAAAACATGTCCAGGCTGTGGCCAGAATCCAAAAGAGGGTAAAAGAAAAGATAAAAGAAGATGAAAGAAAAAGTTATATGTTTGCATAAGTCAAAAATGCAGGCCGTTTTAGTCTAGGCCTATGGCTGTGACTTCATAAGTGACTACACCAAGGATGGGTTTCTGTAAAAAGAAAGTAATATTTTTACATTAAAGGGATGATTATTCCTGCTTTTTCATGGCTTAAGTCCATTTAGCCTTCCAGAGAAATGGTCTTTTTTCAGGATAGCTTGAACAAATATGTATCTCCACCCAGGACTAGAGATAGAGCTTGTTGACCTGCAAAAGGTAGATTGGTAGAAGGTTCAATATAGCCCTGGTAAATGCATTGTCCTTGCTAAAGAGGTATCCCCTATATCATTTAGGAGATGGGATACAATTGGATAATAGGTAAAATTTGTTTTTTCCTTGAGAATCTAGAGATAAAATTATAAAGCTTTCACTAGAAGGGAGTAGTGCTTGCAATGGAATTTCAGTAGGCTATGGTGCTCATTTAGGGAGAAATAAGAAAGCAGAGCTTTATTCTGTCTTTCCTGACCACAGAGTCAAGGACACTCTGAAATTATTGAATCCAGTGTTCCTGTCTTTACATTTCCTAGTCAATTTATGTTTCCTCATTACAATAATATTAGCTACTTTTCCCTCACTGTAACCTAATGTCTGACAAAAAGGAACTTGAAGTAGAGGAAGTGTGATTTGTCTCACTTTTTATGGACATTGTTCATCATGGCAGGGGAAAGCATGTTTGAAAACATGACTTACTGTTGAAGAAACAGCTTCCTGCAAAATTTTCACCTTTAATTAATATGAGTTCTTTCAAAGAAGTCCTATGTACCTTTGATAGTAACCACCATGTTTAAGGATGTTCTTACAGTATTTCTAGTGCTACAAGATGCTCCCAGATCATGTCTTGCCTTTCATCTGCTGTAATAATATCAACTATTTCATAAGATTCCTGTGTCTTTTTGTTAGAGAATAGTAAAAATCTAGACTGTTGGCTAGATGTCCTGTGGTTAATCATGTTTGTTTGCTAGCAGGTACTCTCAACTGAAAGAATAGCATCTTAGTAATCCCAGCACTCGGGAGACAGAGACAGGCGGATCTCTGTGAGTTCGAGACCAGTCTGGTCTACAAGATCTAGTTCCAGGACAGCCTTCAAAGCCACAGAAAAACACTGTCTCAAAAAAACAAAAAAAATAAAGAAAAAAAAAGAAGAGCATCTTAGAATCTATATACATAATACATCTATAAATGCTCCTGTGTGTAACCATGCCTATACTAATCTAAAGTTGAATATTTATTTCTCCAACTGAGCTTTTATCACATTGGTCATTCTGACATTGCTCTGTTGTTTATGTATGCCATTCTTTGGCAACAGCAAAAACTATGCACTATTTTAAGAAATTATTAAATGGTCGAAGGAATGGGAATTTTGTCTACTTTCATTAAGGTAACTTAATGACATGTAACATTTCAGTATTATCCTGCTGTGAATGAGTTTTATGGTTTTGTACATATAATGAACATCTGGTAAAAGGCACTTGAAGTCTTGTATAATCAGACAAAGGACAATAAAATGTTTGTGTACCTGTTATTCAATGACTTTAAATACTTTTTTCTTAGTCACTAAATCTACAAAAACTTTTCAAATGTTAAATTTTTTAAACAAGGAAAATATGAACTCATAAATATTGAATGCACTAATTATAATGTTTAGTGGAATGTTTATGAGCAACTCATTTAAACAACTAAATTTTTCTTTGATCTGTAAATAAATTATTTAATCTTAATGTTCATCAAGATAGATGGATCTTTAATTCAATTTTATCATTTGTATGGAAAATTTTCAGAACATCAGGAAATATTCTAAGAAAGCCATCTGTCCTTTTGTTTTATGAGAATTATTTATTTAAAATGATTTAGAACATGTACCATTTAATATTGAATTTTGTAATAATAGCCGACTAGAATAACACCTCACCCAATTTATGTTCATTTATTGCTTTCCTGCCAAATTAATATATCAATAATTTAATATTATTTGCATTATTTGGAGAAATACATTCTATGTCTTTAAATGTTGCAAACTTTTAGGGTCATTAAACTGAATTATAGTGACACAGCTCAAAGTTATATGCTATTATATCAAAATTTAAATTTGGTTAATAAAAATTTAATTTGGCTTGCTGTATAATAGTATTTATAGATTTTTTTTACAAATCCAAATAAATGTTATTTCTGCTCAGCTTTGTTTCCTAATTAGATTTGCAAACTGTAGTATTTCTAACCACGACCATGAAGTGTTACTTTTATAACAGGTACCAAATAATCTGGAACTATTTAAATTCATCATGATCACAAAGAAGTGCTTCTTAGAAACACTTTGAAATGTTTAGTGAACAGGGTGTTATGATCTAACTTACTACAGAAATTGCTCATGTGCACCTGAACACCAGCTCTTTTCTTAATACTGTTAATCACAGTTTTAATTGATTTCCACTCAAAAGTACTCAGAAAATCACTAAAGATATATTTTTAGAATTCAACTAGAATTCAAAATATATCAGAACAAATTTTATCAGAAAAATATAGCAATTTTACTATGCAAGAAGCCTAATATTTCGGCACATGCCTTTAATTCTAGCACTTGGGAGGCTGAGACTGGCAGATCTTTGTGAGCTAGAAGCTAGCCTGGAAAATAGCAGTGGAGCCTATATGTTTTCAGCATCTTTGGATAAAGTTACAAAAGAAAAAAGAAAGGTAGCTGAGTTATCAATCATCTTTATGCATATAGAAAATCTCAAGGTTTCTATATGTGCCCTGGAAGATAATCTCTCCAGAAGCCATACAGTTCAAATTACAGAAAAAAATCAAACCAGTATCTCATTAGGTTATGAGATGATTTACAATGCAAACTTAATTCCTAGTCTTGAAAAGTGTCAGTAGTTAAAAGTGGGGAATCTGTGAGGTGTGGGAAGACCCCTACTGGCTCCTGACAGAGGGAATTCATTAAAGCAATGAATTTCCTTAAAGAATGTGTCATCTAACACAAAGAAACCAATTGCCTTTGCCAGAAGACCAATAAGTAGTCTCAAGGCTAAGCAGGTCAGCAGAGATGAGATAAAAAGATTGGTTGATGAGTAATTAGACTACACCAGTATAGAACTCAATGATTTTGCTAATCCAGCCAAGCGAAAATCTTTAGAAAACACGTGGGAATGTATATTAAGAGTGTGACATGATGGTGAAAGAAAGATAAAACTGGGTCCTGCTGAGTTTATTTATGTGGGACCACTTGACAGAGATTCTACATTTAATATTGAGGCCAGCAAATTAAAAAGGTACCGATTTTATTTGATTGGACAGCTAAATTTGTGAATACGTGACCACAGAGAAGAGATAGAGATCACAGAAATTCCTGGTCTTGGTGTTGATGAAGGAATCATAAGACTCAAAACTTGAAATTCTCTACTGGATTTGTTGTTTAAAATCTAGTCCTCTTTCCGTCGACTCATCGCAGACCAGAGTCTTCATCCAGTGGCTGATGGAAGCAGAGACAGACATCCACAGAAATACACTGAGCTGAAATCTGGGACTTAGTTGAAGAGAGGGAGGAATGAAGAACGAAGGGGTCTGTACCTGGTTGGAGAAACCCACAGAAAGAGTTGGCCTGAAAAAGGGAAAGCATATCGATCCCAGATGCTCTTTGGGAGGCCAGTACGGGACTAATCCAGCCCCCTGATCATGGATGCCAATGGGGAGGTCCCTGCACTCCTGGGAGCCTCCGGAGGTGGACTGGTGGACTGGCGTTTTGCCCTGGTGGGTGGGGGGGACTTCGAGAGCCCATCCCACTTGAAGGGATTCGCTCTGTCTCTGAACACAAGGGGAGGGGCCTAGGCCCAGCACTGGAAGATTTGGTGGACATGGTGGAGCCCCGGTTGAGGGCCCTACCCTGCCTGGGGAGTGGCGGGTGGATGGGGTGGGGGGTAGGTTGGAGGTGGGGGAGAAGGAATGGGGGTGAGGGGAGGGAGAGGGAGAGGGGAAGTACATGTGAAACAAGCCTGTTCCCTAACTTGAATTAATAATAATAATAATAATAATAATAATAATAATAATAATAAGAGAAAGAGAAAAAAAAGAAATAGAAGAAAAAGCAAACAAAAAAAAATCCAGTCCTCCACAATAGGGGAGCTCAGAAAAAAAAAGTATTAAAATAACTTCACTTTGGTTTATATATATTACTTTGTTTGCTTTTAATATTTAATGTTTGAGAAGTTTATACATCAGCACATTATTTTTACTGTTTCTTTTTTCACATTTTTAAATTAAATTAAAAACAAGATTGTTTTACATGTAAATCCCAGTTCCCTCTCCCTCCCTGCTTCCCCTGAACCAATTAACACCCTACCTATCTCATACCCTTTCTGCTACCCAAGGAGGGTGGAGGCCTTCCATGGGGGAACTTTAATGTCTGTCACATCCTTTAGGATAGGGCCTAGGCCCTCCACCGTGTGTCTAGAATGAGAGAGTGTCCCTATATGTGGAATGGGCTCCCATAGTCCATTCCTATGCTAGGGATAAGTACTGATCTACTAAAAGAGGCCCCATAGATTTCTGAGGCCTCCTCATTGACACCAACTTTCATGGGGTCTGGATCAGTCCTATGCTGGTTTCCCAGCTATCTGTCTGGGGACCATGAGCTCCCCCTTGTTCAGGTCAGCTGTTTCTGTGGATTTCACCAGCCTGGTCTTGACCAATTTGCTCATCACTCCTTCCTCTCTGCAACTGGGTTACAGTTCAGTTCAGGGTTTAGCTGTGGGTATCTGCCTCTATTTCCATCAGCTGCTGGATGAAGGATCTAAGACGGCATATAAGTTAGTCATCAATCTCATTATCAGGGGAGGGAATTTAAGATAGACTCTCCACTATTGCTTAGATTGTTAGTTGGTCTCATCCTTGTAGATCTCTGGACATTTCCCTTGTGCCTCATTTCTCTTTAAACTTACAATGTCTCCCTCTATAATGGTATCTCTTATCTTGCTCTCCTCTGTTCATCCCCTGACTCAACCTTCCTGCTCCCTCATGTCCTCCTCAACCCTCCTCTTTTCCCCTTCTCATTCTCCTAGTTCCCTGTCCCTTTCCCCCATGTTCCCTTAGGGTCCTCCTTATTTCCTAGCTTCTCTGGCGGTATGGAATGTAGCCAGGTAACACTTTGCTCTATGTCTAAAATCCATATATGAGTGATTATATACCATGTTTTTCTTATTGTGACTGGGTTACCTCGCTCAGAATGGTTTCTTCTAGTTCCATCCATTTGCCCATGAATTTCAAGATTCCATTGTTTTTCTCTGCTGAGTAGTACTCCATTGTATAAATGTACCACATTTTCTCTATCCATTCTTCAGTTGAGGGGCATCTAGATTGCTTCCTGGTTCTGGCTATTACTAATTATGCTGCTATGAACATAGTTGAACAGATGTCCTTGTTGTATGAACCTGATTCTTTGGGTATATGCCTAAGAGTGGAATTTCTGGATCTTGTGGTAGACTGATTCCCATTTTCCTGAGGAATCACCATACTGATTTCCAAAGTGGCTGTACAACATGGCACTCCCACCAGCAGTGGAGGAGTGTTTGCCCTGTTCCACATCCTCTCCATCATAAAATGTCATTTTTGTTTTTGATTTTATCCATTCTGACAGGAGTAAGCTGGTATCTCAGAGTTGTTTTGATTTGCATTTCCCTTATGGCTAAGGATGTTGAACACTTTCTTATGTGTCTCTCAGCCATTTAAGATTCCTTTTCCCTGGATCAAATATCTCTTCTTTCAAACAAATTACATGCCTTACAGTCTTTCTATCTAGTCTGCATCTTAGGGTATTCAAATTAGACTAATATATAAAATCTTTATTTTAGTTCAATTACACTGAATTTAGGCACATAAATAAGAACAGCATAGGATACCCAGATAAAAAGCTACTTCACTGACTTAAGTAAATTTTCCTAAACCCAAAACCCAAGGATGGAAAAATAGGTGTGCTTGAAAACTATATGGAAAATAAAACCTAAAGAAATTAATACTTGATTTAATTTCCTAGGTTAAGGGGAAGCCAACATAAAAAAAAAACAGTTCCAGTGCTAAAGGGGTGCAGGGAAGGTATAAAGGGACTGGGAAATGAGAGGGATTGGGATGCATGATGTGAATTTCCCAAAGAATCAATAATACTTACATTAAAAACAGTTCTATTGTGATATAAATTTACATGAATTGGGGTGGATTATGAGAAAAAGATTAAAATTTAGTCTGAAATATATGAAGCATGAAATATCTGTGAGAAAACGAAGTCTATATGCCTGGAAGCTGTTTGAATACAAATGTCTGCACATTGAGCAAAAGGTGAGAAAAGATAGTATAATTTTACAGAGTGATACAGAAGTGAATCAGATAAGGCACAACTGATAGAAAGTGTATTTAGGTAAAGGAAACAATTTATTAAGATAAAATTCCAGGCAACATGAATGTCAAATGATTTAGTTAGTTATTCCATCCATAAAGAAATAATGAGAGAAAAAACAATCCTCTGTGATAATGTCAGATACTAACTAAGGAGGACAAATTTACTCTTCTTGGCTCACATAGTTACCATTCCCCTAATTACTTTATAGAGTGCTTCAGATTAATGTGACTACGTAGGATGCTATTAAAATATTTCATCTGAAATACACTAGTAGATTGACTAAGGAAAATACCACCTGTTTTATTTGTCATTATTTACTTTTACCTTAATCATTTATGGTACAAAACTGTCACCATTAGTAGACAGATACATCACCTCTACGCTTCCAATTCTAGGTAGAATCCAAATCAAATACATATGTAAATGTGTGCTGTAATTTATTTATCACCTTTCAAAGAAGATGGAGGCTAATGCATATAATGATGCTGTGTATTCTATAATAGAAAAGTACAATAATCAATGTTTAAATACAGTGCATGTTACATACAGAGACTTACTTTACCTATTTTTAGAATCCTACAACAAATGTACTTGCCAATAGCCAAACAATTAAGTCATAAGTATAGAATTTCTTCCGTTTGCATTCCTACTTACTCATCAAGAAATATTGCTTGCAATTTATAAGTAAACAAAAGCAATTTATTTATACATGTGGCTAAACAATTACATTTAGAGGAAGCAAGCAATAAATATTAATACAAATACCTTTTACTTTCACAGCCAGTTTCCCATATATTATTTCAAGCATTAGATGACAAATAAATAAATGTAACATGCATCTTTAGAATTTAGTGAGAGAAATAATGCTTATTATCAATACTCACAATGCCTTTTGAGCTGCTTTACAACCCATCTAATAACGTGCTATGCATCAAGATGATACAAGGTCACAATCTGAAGATGCTGGCTCCTGGTCAAAAATTCCTGCATGATGATTCTGAACACCAGCAATTACAAGCATTATTCTCCAATTAGGACTCACTGTGGATTGTGGCCCTACCTATGTCAAATTTAGAACATAGCAGACCCTGAAATCATAGGTAATTCTATCCTATCTTTATGTTTCTTTACTTGACAGCTTGAGTTCTATCTATCTATCTATCTATCTATCTATCTATCTATCTATCTATCTATCTATCTATCTGGAAAGGGCAGAGGTCTAATTCAGAAACCGTTTCAAAGGGATCCATATAGACTAACGAAGAGGAAACTTTCAGATACTTTCCCCAACACTAACAATCTAGTGCAAACCTTCCTCTTGCCCTTAACAAAATTTGTCACTGGTCTCAAACACTACAAAATCCCTACTACCATCAGAGTCTTTTTGTCTACTGTTCTCCCAACAGTCTCAAGACACTCATGTCTGTGCTGTTATATCTGATTCTTGGCTGGTGAAGCATTCCACAGAGAAAAATGGGAGTCATTATTTACTCAGGTATTAGATGTATACATAGAATACTTCAATATGTGATTGAAATCTTAACTAATTTTATTTATGCCTACTTATATCAATCAACTTCACATACATTAAAGTGTGACAGCTCAGCTATTTCACCTACCTCAATTGAACATATCTAGTTGGTATTGGTAAAGTCAGTTAAAATGATAGAGTCAGCATAAAAGGAACAAACAAAGACTATCTTCAGGAGATGCATAATGTAGTTTATATGCCGAAACCAAATAATTCCTTTTTTCCTGGTGGTGTAATATTATGTGACTTATGCTCATTCCAACAGGTTTGCTACAGTACATCCTGTATCCATTATTTTGTAGTGAAGAAAGCAGTGATGGGAATGTAGTCGAGAATGGTATTGTGGAGTAGAACTGCCTGTACATAAATTCCATTTCCATTGGTTAATGAATGACCAACTGCTGGTAAATTCAGGAATATGGTGTGCCTCTTTGCTTCATTTATGAAGTGAATTGATGATAGACCTGAGGGTTAAATGAGATGTACTCTCACATCTAAAGTGTTCATTATGTCTAAATTCATGTTGATATTCTTGTGATGATATGACGTATTATTTAGCTATCAGTATTGTCAGAATTGATGATCAATCACAAAACCATTGGAGATTTGGGGTTAAATGCAGATTACTAGGACTTATACCAAACTGAGTTAAAGCCCTATATGTAAAATTTATGCATATGCTTTGCATATTTACTGTGCAGAGCAGTAACAATATTTGTATTCAAGTATATTATGTACTTGGATTATATTCACTCCCATTACCTTCTCCTGTCCTCCCTTCCCCACCCACTAGTTCCCTTCCTTTTTGAAAATAGTCCTTTCCACATCATCACCACATATATGTATTTGTTTTTATAACTTAAGTCCTAATGTAATTCCTAATGTAAATGAATGTGATTGATGTGACTAAACATTAGCAAAATAGTTGAGACTTAAATTATATGTATATAATTATATATATGTATAAAATTCTATATATAATGATGTTTGAAAGTAAACATGCAACACTTAATTTTCAGAATCTAGCCATTTTTTTAAAATATCGTGGCCTCTAATTCCATCTATTTTTTCCAAATGACATAATTTCTGTGCAGATGGGACTGACATGTCCTCCAAGTAAAAGAAAACTTGTCTCCAAGTTACTGGTGCTTTTTGAGGGTTTGGGAAGTCTGGAAATGCTGGAAGAAATGTGTTACTTGGGGTCAGTCTTTGAGGGTTTAAACAACTACATCATTTCTAGCTTGCTCTCTGCTTTGTACTGGTTGTTCAAGATGTGAACTCTCAGTTTCTGCTTCAGCCACCATGCCTGCCATGCTCTATGTCTCAGCTCTGCCATTGGAGACTATCTCTCTAAAACTATAAGACCAAATAAACTGGTTTTGCTTATTTGGTGTTGTTCTCTGTGCTTCTAGTATCTCTATGGGAATGCCTTGCCTTAGTTTGTGCATGTTTTCTTCTATGACTTCATTGGAAATATGGCCTATGCCAGAGACTGGGATTTCTTCTTCCTCTTCTATTCCTATAACTTGAAGGTTCATCTTTCAATAATGTTCCCTATTTTCTGCATGTTTCTTTGCTTGTCATTTTTTTTTAATTTTTCATATTCCTTAATTATCTAGATCCTCTATTTCATCTTTGAGTCTTGATATTCTGTGTTCTGCTTGATGCATTCTACTTGAAGGCTTTCCTTTGAGTTTTCTAATTTGTTTACTGGATTTTTCAATTCCATCTTCATTTCAGCTTGAGTCTGCTTCAATGTTTCTACCTCTTTATTGGACTTCATTCTCAAATCCTTCATTGTTTCCATTAGTCTTATGTCTTCGTTTTCTTACACATCACTCAGGTGCTTCTTCTTCTCTGTAAGTTCTTTTTAACTACGGGTGTATTTTAAGCTACTTGGATTCTTTGATAAAGTTCATGATTGCTCTTTTTTTAAATTATGTATCCTAGTAGTCATCTAATTTTCCTTGGCATGTGTTCCCATAGAACTTATGGATCTAAAGAGAGACTGGATGCCAAAAATACTGTTTTTAAAATGTTGGAGAAGCTAAGATGATTTCTAATTAAACAAAAGTTATGGAAGATCATTATACCCTGTGTTAGATCGTTTGTTTTGTTTTGTTTTGTTTTGTTTTGTTTTTTTGTTTTGTTTTGTTTTTATTCTATGGCAAAATACCTGGAGAAAAACAGTTTACAAAGAGGCAAGTTTTATTGGGCTTATGCTTTGAGAACTGTCTGCTCATGATAGATTGACCTTGTCATTTCTGAGTCTGAGGTAAAGCAGAGAGCAGTGGCAGTGGAACCGTATGGCAGGGACACTGCTAATCTCATGGAAACTGCTTGGCATTGCAGTCATTACTGTGAGTCAACAATTGACATGGTCGTGTCTATAGCTCCTAGAGAGACTTGCTGTAGAATCAGAGAGTTATACAATCAAAAAACAAAAATAAAAATAAAAATAAAATATAACCAGACTTGTACCTACCAAGGAGATTGAATCAGTAGTAAATAAATGTCAATAAAGCAAGACTGAAGAAAAAATAACTCTACTGATGAATCTTACCAAATATTAAAAAAACTTGCAACAATCTTCTTTGAAATATTTAAAGAATCGGTCAATAATGAAACATTTTCAAACTTATCTGTAGACTGTATATATGGTTTCTCTAATATAAAATTAAGGAAAATATGCTAAAATAGCCAAATAAAACTAAAAACCAGTATTTACAATAAATGTTTATAACAAAATCCTTAGAGGTGCCATAGTGGCAATAGTATCTTTTATTTTAAATAATTTTTCAGATTATAATTTAATTACAACATTTATCACTTCCCTTTCCTGCTTCCAAACACTCTCCTAGCTCTCTTTGAAATTTGTGACCTCTTTGTTCATTAATTGTTATTATGTTCATATATGTATATGTGTATATTCTTTAAAGTAACCTGTACAGTCTTTATAATGTTACTTGTGGTAATATAATATTTATGATTTATTAAAGCTTTCTTGAGGGTTCAGAAAGCAAAACCAGCCTGAAGCTATGAAGATCAGGCAGCGGTGGTACACAACTTTAATACCAGGACTCAGTATTAAAAGTTAGACAGACCTCTGAGTCCAAGACTACCCTGGGCTAACATAGTGTGAACCAGAGCTCATGCCTTTAATCTTAGGAATTGAGAGATATAAAAGATAGAGGCATATAGTTTCAGGATTAGTCTTTAGCCATGTTGAGGAGAGCACAGCAGTCTGAGTGAATCTGAGGAGCAGTGAATTTGGGAGCAGTTTGAGGATCGTCCCTTTGGTCTGAGCTGAGGTAGAGGTAAAAGCTAGTGGCTGGCTGCTTTGCTTTTCTGATTTTCAGCTTGAAGCTTGAACCCCAGCATCAGTCTGTAGTCTTTTATTTAATCGTGCTATGGTTACTTGTACATATATTCTCAGGTTCTTAGTGATAACCAACAAATGCGTGAATTGATTTAATTCCCATACAATAGAGGGAAACTCCTCTCTGGTGCCAGAAACTTAGTAAAGAACATGAGGATAGAAAGGGTGTATCCTCTAGAGAAAAACCTATTATTATTATTTTGCTAAGTGGATATAGTACGAAACTGCCTTTTAAATACTTTTCCTTATACCTCAAGTTAGTACAACTTACACATTTAATCAGAGAGGCTTTGTTTTGTAGGATGCTATTACAGAGAACCACACTTGGTCTCAGGTATCAAAAAGGCAGCTTTACACAATGAGCCATCTTTTTGAACCAATGAATGTCTTACCATATACAGGTATTGGATTGTATTGAAAGTTTTTCAGCTGTAATTGATATTATCATGTGAATTCTACTTTATAATCTACATGGAATGACAGACACAGTAATATCATTGCCCCAAATCTGCTGCACAGTGGAGTCCACATTTCATCAAACACAAATACTAGTAATAGAACATTATTCCTTAAGTGTTGGTTGTTAGCCTCAAGGCATTTGCACTGGCTTGCCCCTGGGAACAGCAGGAAACATCACCAGGTGATGCCAAGAGGCAACACACTAGTGACTGCAGCTACCACTGAGCCATGTACTCTCCTCGTGCTCATGTGCTACAATCCCTTGTAAAAAGCAACTCTGCACCCCCACCCCAATAAACCTCTCTGATGAGCTCTGTTACAAGATGTGACTTCGTTGCACCACTTTTCTGCAAACTGTGACAGTCCCTTCAGGCATTAAATCATTGCATTGTGATGCACTTGCTCGATGCACTTTTAATGTCTGCAGGTACTTTCAGTCCTGCCATAGCCAAGTGGATGACTCCAATAGATCAATCTTCAATAATAAGATAAATTGGATGAGGTGGCTGAAAATTTATACTCAGTGTATGCTGTATCTCTTGAGCAAACTATCTCTTGTTCCTAAATGTAGATTAGTGTTTTGAATACATGTTAATAAGAAGAGTACTCATTTGATCATATAGAACACTTAAAATATCTACATTTTTAAAATTTTAAGCCTTTTTTTTACATGTTCTATTACATTGTATAGTATCATCAGATGAACATTTCTTTTTAAAAAAATACCTATGGGTATTAACTTGAATATATCTGATGCATTTAGTAGCACACTTAAAAATAATAGTCTTATTAATATTTGAAACTAAAATATATAGCCAATGGAAGATAACAACATAAATATCCTTTGTAGAAACCTGTGAAATTTCAAAGATAGCAACCCTAAGAACAATTTCTCACATAATAGCAACAGGTGAGCCCGGAGTATTATTAGCTATCCTCCGTGGTAATATTTGATCATCCCAGTCCATTGTACTCACTTACTTTCTCAGTTGTTGATATGCTTATATTACCTGCCTTCCTGAAATAGTGTATTTTAAAAAGCATAATCAAATGTATTACCACTTAAGTTCAGGGTTTCCAGTTCAGGATATATTTTTGCTTGTCCATAATATTTTAAAGTTAGATACATATCCTTTTTCACTTATCTCATTTTGGAGAGAATATATTATTTTTTTTACAAATTGTTAAAAGATTCAAAACTCTGCAAAAACTGTTTAAGGACATCATGTAAACCTTTGTTTATCAGCAAACAATTTTAGCTACCTTTTTATGCCTTTAACCAAGTCCAAGTACCTAAAGAAAGTTTTAATAGAAATAACTAGTGCGTTTTGGTACTCAGTTGAACTTCTCTGTGTGTATGAGTGTTTGTTTATATAATTCCGATGTATATTAGTTTGTATTTATATGTACATGTAGTCATTTTGTAACCTTACCTTGGAAATTCTGCTACTCTTACAATACTGTTTTCATTTTTTGTTAAGTGAAAGAAACATTAATATGCAAATGTTAATTTATGCTTACATTTATTGAACTTTTAAAAAAGCATGTTTAGTTGTTCCCATCTTTTACTCGTACATCTACTTTAAAACCCATCAGCTGGAGTAGTATATGTGTGAGTTTTGGAGTTCATTTAGAACATCAGGATGCATTTTGCTAACAGGCATTATGCTGATTTGGATGTAAAATCCCTTCTGCACAATCCAACTTTCAAATCATTTAAATGCCACAGTGTTTGTGTTTTCCCTATACCATGGCCACTTGGAGTTTCTTCCTCTTCTGTTAAATGGCCTCCCTGTTCTCCTGCTGATTTTTTGCTCTTCTCTCTCTAGCTTACTTTACATCTTAATGGGATGCATCTGCATCTGTTAGTGGACAGATTGCGCAAGATGAACATAAGGCAGTATTTTCGAAGGTCAGCTAATTGTCCCATTTGGTTCATTCTGGTTGTAGATAATCTCAAAATCCTTAAATTTCTGCTAATGACAAACAGGCGGAAATATGCGGTTGTATTAGAAGATCATATTTTGTAGTTGGAGATGAAGTCTAAATCTAAAGCCTTCTTAGGAATCAGTCTGACAGAGAAGCAGCCAACAAACAACTGGAGCAAAGTATGCAGCAGTGAAATATCCATTAAAAACTAATGCAAAAATTAAAACATTCAAAGAGTATTTTGTTTGATAGTCATGCATACGTGCAATGTATTTGGATCCAATCTACACCCATTCCCTCTCCTCCAATTTTTCCTGCAACCTACTCCTCTACACTTGTGGTGCCCATCTTCAAGCATCACCCTTAAGATCAGTGGTGTCCTATTCTGATCTGACAACTTGAAACACTGAGGTGAAGTAAGGCACATAGAGGAAGCATCTGAAAACGCACTATCAGCCTGTTAAAGAAGATTCAGATTTACTTTGAAAAAAATATTCATTTTGCTTGATCTCGTAAAATTGAAGCTAGTTTCATTGAATTATTAAAGTCTTTTTGTTAAGTCTCAAACACTGGGGCAAATGGTTAAGGTGCCTATGTAATACATCAAAGCCGCCTGGCAGCCAGGTACTCCCAGCATCCCTCAGCCCCTACCTATTACAGGGTCCTCCTGTTTTGCATACCATACCCACAGTTGACTTTTCAGCTAACCTGTGCAGATCTTGTCTGCTGGACCTGGGATCTGAGGACTCTGAAACAATAGAGTGGGCTAGAGCCTTTTGCTATATACAACCTTGTTGCAGTTTCAGTGTACTTTTATACACCAATGAAACAAAGAAGGCAATGGTATAAAACAGCTGTTTGGGTTCAGAAAAACATGTAAATAAAGGTCAGTAAATACATACTAAATATTAACAGAGCAGCTCTTTTCCAAAACTTCCTAAGGACAGACCAATTTAAACACAACTGCCTGGCCTGTACTATATCTGGGAAAGCAGGAAAGCAAGGCAAAAGACCATATTCGGATTCCAAGTACACTGACCAAATTAGGTTCTGTAGTTACTTTCTGACATCCAACGAGGAAAAACATGTTTTAGGAGTTAGCTGCATTGCCTGCTTTTATGTGGCCATTTGGCAAATGCTATAGACATGAGAGAGGAAGGAGCCTCAGTTGAAGAATTGCCTCTATGAGACCCACCTGAAGGCATTTGCTCAATAAATGATCAGTGTGGGAGGCACAGCCCATGTTCGGTGGTGCCATCTCTGGAGAGTTGGTCCTGGGTTCCAAAGAAAGAAGGCTGAGTACACCAGGGGAAGCAAGCCAGTAAGCAGGACTCCTACATGGCCTCTATATCAGCTCCTGCCTCCAAGATCCTGCCCTATTTGAGCTCCTGTCCTGACTTCTTTCAGTGAGGAACAGCAATGTAGAAGTGTAAGCTGAATAGACCCTTTCCTCCCCAACTTCCTTGTTTTGTCATTGTGTGCTGGGAACCATGGAGTTGGCCTGGCCTAGCTGCCTTGAGAGGCATGAGTCATGGGTTTTGAGTCACGGGATTTTTAGGTTAGAAGCCAAGACTTCTGGGGCACTGTGTGCCTTCCAGTTCCTGAGAGAATGATGCATTCCCTCAGATAGTGATGTATTCAGTCTTCTTTGTATTACTACTCTGTGTGTTCCCTTCATAGTCAAGGAAACATGGAAACTTGACAGAACAATTGGTATTATACAGTAACCTTCTGTACCCTGTATGGCTTGCAAACTTCACTGTATCCTGGCAACTACAATTGTATTGATCCTGTCAATTGTCATTATATTCTGTTTCTTATAAAGGTATAAAAAGTCTGATTGCTCTCAATAAAACTGTCACTGAATTAGTTGTATGGTGGCTCCTCTGGAAAAAAAAAAAACAAAAAACAAAAAACAAACAAAATAAGAGAAAAGAATAACATGTCTTATAAATTGAATGTGAATGTTTGTCACAAGGGGTATGAAATCACCTCCAAGAACAATCCAGGAAACAAACGGCACCTGACATAAAAGACCTTCTGACTTTTTCCCTGGAGCCTCTCTCAGTTCCTCAAGGCATTGTTCCCCGTTCGTCATTCTTTTGACATTACAACACACCCTATCCTGAACCCTCTAGGCCAGGGGATTGTGTTGTTCTTCCCTATAAAATCCAACCATTTTGGTTACCTGCCTTTTTTGGTACCTTGCCCTCTTGACAGTGAAAGGACCAGCCCCCCTTTCAGCAGCCATAACAGCCAAACACGTGCTTGCCATAAACTTGCCTTGGTCACTTAGAGGTCAGATGCCTGCCTTGTGACAAGGAACCAATCAGAAGTTAGCTGGTGGCGCTATGCTTTATGACCCTGGGTGTGCTTTATGGACAAGCACACAGCAATGACCCACAAAGCATAGCAACCACCCTGGGAGGGCCTGTGGGCCATAACAACCAGTTGGCCAATCAACACAGGGCAAGCCCTCCAAGCCTGGAGGCACACCAATCGTGAGCCTGTGCATACCCCTAGACACTCCCTTTACGCTGTCCTATAAGATCTCTTGGGAGGCCCTAGGAGCCGTCTTTTGCTAGCCATCCGCCATGGCGGGTGGGTGAAAGACCTGAGCTAACAGGGGGTTAGCTCGTTAAATTACAACAAAGCCTCGTGCAGTTTGCAGCAAGCTCTCGAATCCGCCTGGTGATTGGGGTGACCGTGAATGTGGCCTGGGACCCCGGATACCTGAGTTTTCCAGGGGTCCAACAACAGCTTCACCTGGTCCCCTTCTCTCCCCTCTCTCTTCCTCTCCTATATGGGCCAGATTAATCTAGTCATGTCCACAATGGACTCTCCCAGATGTCTCTGCCTGTGCCTATGAGCTCCCATTTATCTACAACAAACATTCTTCTCCACCATACCTAGGAGCAGTCATGTTCATTTCCTTTTTATTTCTTTTCTTTTTCATTCACTTTTCATTTGGGGTCATGAAATGGAAAAAGACTGAAAAACATTAAATACTCTAGAAAATGATCTTTTAAATTTAATTATTTCATCAAACCTTAAAAAATATTTACTACTATAGTTGGGGGAGCACAAGTCTGAGGATATTATTAGTAATAACCCCCTGAGACCATGTGCAAATGGACATGGGGCAATCCAATAGACCACAGACAATCTATTAGTGCCACACCCACAAAGAAGAGTGGAATTCCTTTCCTCAGTAGCTATCCATTGCCAATAGTTCCTTTGATTGTGAGGAGACCTCTTAAGTCCTCCACTATCAATGCTAGAATTTTTATTGGCTTGATCTTGAGCAGACAGCCACAGATGCTGTGGGTTGATGCACACACTGGTCATGTCATGTTTAGAAGAGAGAATTTCATAGCTCTCTTCCCTGTCTTCTAGCTCTTAAATTCTTTTTCACCCACTCTCCCTTAATGATTCCCGAGCTCTGAATGGGGAGGAGCAAGCTGGCATAGATGATCCATCTCTGGCTGGGCACTCACAATCTCTTAGTACCAATACTTTACCCAGTTAGAAAATACCTGTGCTGGCCAGCATAAAGTACAAAAAGAAGCTTCTGTTACCTAATCTGAGAGCAGCACAAACTTATAGGTATAAAAATATATATTTAGAAGGTAGCTTGAAAATATGACCCTCTAGTGAAACCACACCAGAAGGTTTCCCCTTATGATCTATGATCTCTCCAATCATGGATTTAGGCCAAGTTTACAGTACCTAGCATTAATAATTTCCTGTGGAGCAGCTCCCAAATCCAATCAAAAGAGCCACTTGTTATCCCCTGTATTAGTTATTTTTCTGTTCTTTGATAAAACATCATAACTAGAGAAACTTATGGAAGAGTTCATTCTGGTTTATGGTTCCAGAAGGAGAGTCTATAACAGCAGGGGAAACATTGCAGCAGGTGGCTAAAACAGGAAGCTAAGAGATTACATTACCAACCACATACAGAAATCAAAGAGAGCGAACTAGAAATGTGATAAGTCATTAAACTCCTAAAGCCTGTTCTGAGTAGCATACATCCTCTAGGAAGTCACCAGTCAGCACTACCACTTGGGACCCATGTTCTAATATCTGAGGCTATGCTTATTTCTTATTCATATCATAAAACTTCCCATAATCAGGCTTGCTACTGTTGTATCTAATTGGCACACCTTGTTAACATAGCATGCAGATTTCAACAGTGGGTGTATTAGTCAGTGTTCTCTAGAGGGCTAAACTGATAGAATAAATGTATATTAAAAGGAATTTATTAGAGTGGCTTTTACTCTATGGTAATGATAGCTTAACAATGGATGTAGCCTGACGTAAAGGCCAAGAATCTATTAGTTGTATAGTCCATAAGGCTGGATGTCTCAGCTTGTCTTTAGTCTACATTGGCATCCTAAAGAAGTAGGTTCTAATAACAGCAAAGGAATGTCTCATCAACAGAACAGAGGAACTTGCCAGGGAGAATGATTGCCAATAGGCAAAAAGGAAAATTTTTCTTCTTTCATGTTGTTTTATGTGGGCTGCTGTCACAAGGTATGGCTGAGACTTGGAGTGTGTACTCCCATCTGAAGTGAGTCAACCAAAAAAAATTCTCTCCAGCTGGTTGGATTTAAGGTGATTCCAGATACAGTCAAACTGACAGCCCCAACAGCCTGAGTAGCTTTTTCTAGCATGACCAAAACTATGTAGCAGGGATTACCTGCAATTTGTAAGTGATTTTTTTATGTCCTGTAACCAAAGTTTGTGGTGTTCCCATGAAATTATTGTGTGCAAACAAAAACAGTAACAATAGCCTGTATTGTTTACTGTGCCTCCGTGGCCTCTGTGACCAATAACAATTGTGAAAAACGCCATGGAGTTTTCTACAAATTACCTCTGTCTTCTGGGAAGAACATTGCTCATTCATGCAGAGTACTTCTGATAAAATTCTTTTTTCATATTATAGTTTTAATTATCTTACAAACTAGTGAATTCCCATAGGACTTCTTTTTACATCCTTAGTTTTAGTTAACTTACCTCCTAGCAGCTGCTCTCCCCTGCCCCCTGCCCCTATTGCAAATTAAAGTTTCAACCTGAGCACTTCCCTCCTTCCATTTTTCATGTCACTAAAGTTCTATCCACTCTCAATATTTTTATTTGGGTTGGAAGATCATAGCTTTTATGTACATGCTTAAGTTTGTTTAATTCTTCCCCCACCTGCTCACTTTACCATCTTCCATCCATCCTATGCTAGAAACATTTTGCAGTATTCATTCCTCTTACATATTTTCATTTTTTCCTAAGTGGCACATGCCTAACTACTTGGCTTCTAAATATACTACAAGTTAAACGTACAAAACTAAATATTCAAAGCTAGCATCCATATATGAAAGAGAACATGCAATATTTGTTTTGATGTGTCTGTGTAACCACAATCAGCATTTTGATTTTGCATCTATTTTTCTGCATTTTTAAGCATCATTTTTCTCTAGAGATGAGTAATATACCTTTGCTCATATTTACCATAGTTCCCTTATTCATTTAGTAAGAGGGCACCATTGATGAAAAACACTGGGCTAGAGCAGATAATTGTATAGAGGATTTCTAGGAGACATTCTCCCTCCAAAAAGTCTCTGTTCAGGCTTTTTCCTACTGGAACCTTGTTAATGATATGCTTAGAGTTTACAATCATTCCCCCGTTGTTCAAAAGGTAATTACTGAGGGAGAAAAGGTCTTACAGTCCCAGTCCTGTTCACCCTCTGCCAGCAGGTTGGTCTCCATTGAGTTGCCTCCAACTGAATCCCCCATCCCCCTAAGGAAAAGGACCCTGATCCTCCCCCAAAAGAAAACCTCTCAGAAGAGGCACTTGCTGTCAGTCTTTATCCTTTTCTCAAGACCCTCGGGGACGCACCCACCCTTGATCCAGATAGGGGTCTCTCTCCAGAGGAGGCTGTCTCCCTAAAGGAGGAGGCCGGCAAATATCATAACCCTGATTGGCCGCCCCTTAAATCTTTTTCTTCAAGACCTCCCTCTAACATATATCCCCCAACATTTTGTGCTCCTGTTTTGCCTTCTGGTTTTCCCTCAGACCCTATAGATCAGGCCAAGCTTATGCTCTCCCAGGAGACAGCCTCCTTAAGAGAGATCCTTCAACAAAAAAAGAGAACACCTTCATTTAATAAAAGAACTCCGTGCCCTTGACTTACAGTTGGCTAAATCATTTCAAATATCCCTCCCAATGTCCCACAGGGAAAATAAAAAATCTCATAAGCCTCCAAAATCCCTCCATGCTTTTCCAGTCACCCGGAGTAAGTCCTCTCCTTTAACTCAAGACTCTAATGTCACTTCCTCTCAGGAGGAGGACGATACTGCCTCTCAAAATGGAGGCTCAGACAAAGAGGAAGGACCTTCGGAGGGTTCAGACTCAGACTCCAAAGAGGTCCAAGAACAAAAATATCGTCGCCTTGGCCTTAAACATCTTAAAGATTTAAAAATGGACGTTAATAATTATTGCCCTTACCAGTTCCCTTACTTAATGAATCCATCCACCCTCTAGACCCATCTGATAATTTTACACTCAATATCCCTTTTAAGGTTCAGCCTATGGGGTTTAATAATTCGGTTTGCTTTTATAAACATTTTTAAAATAATAGTTTTGATATAGATGTAGATCAAGCTTCCTTTACCTCCTGTTATTCCGTGATTAATGTCTCCACGGTTCTCTGTGACAGCCCAGGACAAGTCCTTACCTGAGGAAATGGGCTGGCATATTCAATGATACCTACCAATTGGATAGGACTATGCATCCTGGCCACCCTCCTCCCAGACATAGAAATCTTACCTGGCAATGAGCGCATTCCTTTTCTGACCATTAATTATCTCATTCCCAGACACAAAAGAGCTATCCAGTTTATCCCTTTGTTAATGGGATTGGGAATGACCAGAGCCTCAGCTACTGGCTCCACAGGCATGGGAGTTGCAATACACACCTACTCTCGCCTGTCACAACAACTTGCTGATGATGTCCAAACTGTTTATAAACAAGATCAGCTTGATTCTTTAGTAGAGGTAGTATTTCAAAATAGGAGAGGCCTAGACTTAGTTACTGCAGACAAGGGAGGCATCTGCTTAACCTAACAGGAAAAATGCTGTGTCTACGCCAACAAATCTGGTATTGTTCGAGATCGAATAAAAAAAAAAAAAAACATCAAGAGCGACAGGAGAATCAAATAAGCTAAGCAAGGGACCCAGGAGGGGGAGGAGATAAGCGTGTATCCCACTCCAGGCACTCCACAGGGGCTGATTGCAGCGTTTTTTTCAAGTTCCTCTTGATGTTTTTTCCTTTTTTTTTTTGGTGGGGGTGGGATGGGAGAAGACCTAGGAGGACTGGGAAGTGAGTGACTTGGGGTTCATAATGTGAAATACACCAATAATCAATAAAAATATTATGAAAAAACAGAACAAAAGAAGTTGCTGTTAACATTAGTTTTATTATATTTTGTTTTACTCAATTACTTTTACAAATATTTAAATTAAAAATGAGACATAAAATAAATAATTAAGTAAAATATTTACTAAATTATAAAATTATTTTATTTATCATTTTTCTCAATATTTCCATATCTTCTATTAGTTATCTTGTTTTAATTTGAGGCAAATATTTTCACATTTATGTTTTTTGTTTTTCTGGGTGGTCATACAACTTTTACAACTTTGGGCTTGGTTCAAAACATTTTATGCACATAACAGTGAACATTAGTAATGAATTTTTGTAGATATTTATACACTTCAACATATTTCTCTTAACACTTTTGAGGCATAAGTCACATAGCACACAATTCACAATTTAAGCTAGACAATTCAATAGCTTTAGTATATTCACATGGCTAAGTGTCTATCATGACAAACAATTATTGAAAATTGAGCTTAAAAATAAAATTTTTGCCTTCTATCATTTTATAATATTTTTGAGAATTGAATATGTGAGTACTGTATTTTAATAATTCTACTCCTTTCTCTCCTATCTCCAATTTTTCATTATCCCTCCCACTCCTTCTCAAATTCACTCCTCTTATTTTTAATTGTAATTGTTATGTATATACATTCTTTTATAAAACCAACCTACTAAGATCGTTAAATATTGCTCACATGTGTTTGAGAAAACAAGCAACTCATTTTAAAAATGGACTATGTATCAGAACATATAGTTATCAAATGACCTAATAAACCAAAGCTAAGAAGTAACACAAATAGTGGTCGACATCCTTAACAAATTGAATCACATAGTATGTAATGTTTGTTAGTTTGGAGCATATGAACATAATATACTGGCAGACAAGGGGATATAAATAAGAGACCACAAGGAAGAAGCTACAATGACAATACAGTGAATTAATAGTACTATGGAAGTGATAAGAAGAGTCAGTGTGCCAAAGATGAAAGTATCATTAGGGTCTCAAAACTACTGCCAAGATCCACTACTGAAGTTCCTCTTTTCTTTTGTAACACTAAGAACTGAACAGAAGACCTTTCAAGTGTTAAGCAATACTCTACCACTGATCCATATTCTCAGACCCAGATATCAACATAGGACAAAAAAGGATAATCCTAGTGATTTTGATAACTAATAACAGTATGCAGTATGATCAGGCTCATTTTGCATAATCTTAGTTATACTTTCTTTTTTTTTGGTTTTTCGAGACAGGGTTTCTCTGTGTAGCTTTGGAGCCTATCCTGGCACTCACTCTGGAGACCAGGCTGGCCTCAAACTCACAGAGATCCACCTGCCTCTGCCTCCCAAGTGCTGGGATTAAAAGTGAGCACCACCAATGCCCGGCCTAGTTATACTTTTAAATCTACTTCCACTTTCAATTATTGATATACTATATATATAAGCTCCTTGCTTAAATATGAATTTAAATGTCTGAGACAAAAAAAACCCTTCTTAATAGCTGACATAGAAATAGTATTTCTATAAGCAAGAAATTATTCCAATCATATCTAAAAATATACTACTTAATTTGAATAACACATCAGTACTGTAACATAGCTTCTAACTACATACTAAGCAGCAACATAAGTTATTTGGAGTAAAAATATTAACTTGTTGAATCAAGATTCAGACCACCAAACCTGATTCCAGAGCTGCAGAATTAAAATTCTATGTCTTCCTACTTCATTGTGTCACTTTAAATGTGGAATGAGATTTGTAGGACTGTCTATGTAAATAGGTTACATATAGATATTTCAAAACCAATTAAACTGTACAAACTAGTGAATATAGCTATTTGCTATAGAGCAAATACCAATTCCTATAAAGCTATTTTAATTATATAATAAAATCATATTGTATTGAATGGTCTGTAAAATAAACCAATTTTTATGCTAATGGAGTATATGCCTCACAAAAATCATACATGACATTTACACTCCATTTCCTAAAGAACAAAACTTTATTTAAAACAATTACCTTTTACAGTTTCTACCCATACAATAGCAAGTTGTACATTAGCATAAAAATTTTGACTTTTGGTTGTTTATTTGAGTTTGAAAAAACAAATTCAAAGATTAGTGGAGCTATTAACAATTTTTATGTTCTACTGCCAAACAATTATCTTTGAAGTCCTGTCATCTTTTATCACCTAAATCATCTCACTTCAACAATAATGAAAAATCATATTCATTGTAACAAACACTCCAAACAGATGCTGTATCCAAAAGCAAATATATGAATATTGATCCATTTTTAATTTTTAGTTCACCTTTTCACTGACTAATCCTCTCCTTAGGGAACTGGCAAATGTTTTCATACATAGATTTATAAAGTCAAGATGTGGAACCACTTACTATAACTATTTAGCCAGGATTTTATTACTAACAAAATAGAAGGATTATTGACTTGTTATAAAGGATATCTTGACTCAGTTCACTCAAAAATATCCACCAAGGCATGTGGAATCTATCTTTTGGACCAGAGGTCAATTCCTGCAATGTCTGTTGTGGAAGGAGAATACTGACTCCCTCAATATATACTCTTCTCTCCCTCCATAGGCATACAGTCATTTGTGATGCACATACTCACACACAACATACACACATACTCATTCATACATGTATACAATACATTAAATAAATAAATTTAATAATAATAAAAGCTCAAAGTAGTTGATTTTATTTGCTCTCACACCAAAAATTATATGAGAAATAAATTGTCTTGGATGATATCTGTGGCTTCTTGGGTTTGCAGAACATCTATCCAGGGCCTTCCAGCTTTCGAGGTCTCCATTGAAAATACACATATTATTTTAATCGGTCAGCCTTTATATGTGACTTTTTTTCCTTTTACTATTCCTTCTTTGTTCTGTGTATTTACCATTTTGTTTATTCTGTGTTGTGTAGGGGAAATGCTGACCACACCCTCTTGGGGACTGGCACAGGTGACGCTGACCACGCACAGAGTGATGTAGCAAGGCTTTAAATATTAGGGATGCACACATGAGGCTCTCTTTTCCCTCCCCTGCCTGGCTGAACAGGACTGGCTCCATCACGTGAGTACTTCCTAATAAACCATCTGTTTTCCAACTAGTTCTGACTCCTTGCGTTTCACTTTAGTGCTGTCTATTTGGCATTCTTTATGTCTCTTGCACCCTCCTGGGCATCTCTTTCTTTAGAATTTGAATATTTTTCTATAATTTAAATGTGCATATGTTTTCTATGCCTTTGACCTAGGTTTCTCCTCCTTCTATACCTATTATTTGGATATTTGATGTTTTCATGGTATCCCAGATTCTCCAAATGTTTGTGTCACTATTTTTTATTTTAGTTAAAATTTTCCTTGACTGTACTATCCATTTC
Organism: Cricetulus griseus; assembly: GCF_003668045.3. Classification (NCBI taxonomy): domain Eukaryota; kingdom Metazoa; phylum Chordata; class Mammalia; order Rodentia; family Cricetidae; genus Cricetulus; species Cricetulus griseus. The sequence continues at coordinate 58,113,180 of NC_048604.1, forward strand.
TTTTACATTGTATTCAAAATCTGAAATTCTTTCTTCTGGGTCTGCACCAAGGAGCTGAGTCCCAAAAGGACAAAGGTGGACTGAGAGGAAACACATATTACTTTAAAGGTTTGATCAAAGTCATTAGTCTGAAAAGCTTAGGCAAATTATATTCATATTTTTTACAAATTTTTAATTAATGTCTCTTTTTATCTATTTATCAGAAGATTAAGAACATGACTTTTAACTTGGCTATCATTTCAACTTTCATATATGAAATTTATATTTTATGTAATTATAATATTAAGGTTGTTGTTAAGTATAATTACCATTTAATTTCAAATTTATTCCTCAAGTAAAGATGAAATTTTGATAAAAACCTTCTGAAACTCATTCTACAACTTTCAGTAACCATTATGTTTTTCTCTAATTCTGAGTTTAACTATTTTAGGTTACACACACTATTGAGATTACATATTTGTCTTTCTGACTCATTTTACTAAACATACTTCTTCAGTCTTATCCATGGTATTGTAACCATATATCATCTTAAGGTTGTATAAATATGACATTTTGTTTAACAATTCATTCATTGATGGATATTAAAGTTGACTCCATATCTTAGCTGTTGTTGATAATTTGAGTGCAGATGTCACTTCAAAATACTGATTTCATTTTCTTTTGCTATATACTAGGAAGCATGACTGATGGATCACTGGATAGCTCTGTTTTATTTTGTATTTTTGTTTTGTTTTAGTTTTTTCATGCAACTACCTTCTGCTTTCCGTCTGTAATGGCTGTGGTAATTTGCACTCCTATGAACAGTCTACAACTGTTCCTGTTCTTTTATCTCCAATCATGGCTAAGAGTTAGTCTTTATAGCATTTTACAATAGCTATTCTAAAAGGTTTGGCATGATGTTCCATTGCAATTTCAACAGCAACACCTTGAAAATTATTTATGTTAATCATTTTCATGTAACTGTTGCTTGTAAGCCTCCATGGAAAAATTCTATTTAGCTATTTTACCTCTTTTTGAATGTGTTAGTGAATTTTTTCACAGTTGAGCTGTTTTAGATTGTTTTCTGAGATTTGTGTCTTTACTCACTGTTATTTCTTGACTAAGGCATGAAGAAAGTTTCTATTTGAATATAATCATGCTTGTCTAGTTTTGATTTCCTGCTTTGTGCCTTTTGGTTCCCTTCCAGATAATTATCATTGCTAATAAGTAGGCCATGAAAATTTCCGGTAATAATTTCCTTTTGTGTTTTTTATTTATATTTTTTCCATTGAATGATTTAAGGATTTCATATATTCTAATACAGACTGCAGAATTATGCAGTGAGAATTCAGGTGACAAAATCACAGAGCTAACCTGCTAGCATCACACATTCTGATGGAGGAGGCCCATATGCAGGGTGGTGGGAGCATTTGCTTTATGAATAGTCACTGTCCTTACTGTGAATTCCTTAGGAGACCATGGTACTCCCTTTCCATGGTGGGATTCATCCCCCAAACTCTAGCAGTGTGTTAATCATTTTTCTGGGCACATTTCCCCCTATGCATTGCTATATTGGATGACTTCCCCAGGAGTATGTGATTCTGGCAAGAAAGTAATCACAGTCAATACCTTTATTTGCTCAACCAGCTCTTTGTATAAACTTAGAAGTCTGCCCCTCTGCAGTTATTTTCCTTGGCAGACACTTGGTCACTGTTAGTGTCCAGGCAAAGAGACCTTAATTGAGATATTCATAGATGCAAAAGGACAAGAATTATAGTATGTCTGAAGTTGTTGAGCCATAGGTCTCAGAGATAGGAAACAAGAGTGTCCTGGATTCACTCTGCCATCTGACAGGGAAGCGCTGTTCCAAGCTAACCTTGTATTAACCTTAAAGCAAATCCTTAACTCTTTGTGCTTCTTTTTACCTTGGTCTATTATCTAGTCACATTTAAGAAAATAGCAAAAACACACATAATCATTTCTTAGATTTCTTTAAGGACTTAGTTTCTCTCTTCCTCAATTAATCTCCTTTCCCTTTAAGAAGTTCTTGAAAGATTACTCCACTCTCACATTTAGTCATAGAGAAGGCTTACTGTTACTGCTTTGTGTAAAATTTTCATCTGTTTCTCTGACCCTGAAAATCCCTAGCCTTGTACCTGGACAGAGCAGGAGAATTAGCTGGAAAATTTTGCAGCACAGCAGAAAGAGAGAAAGCTGGAAGAAACTGGTAGAAATGTAAAAGGATAAGAATGTGGAAAGAAAAAGTAGGAAAATGAAGAATGAGTAGGAAAAATGAAAGAGAGAATTAGATACATACAGAGAATTAGAGCTAAGAAATTATATAAAATTAGGATAAAAGAACTAGAATAGAGAACAGTAAAGATAGTACAACAACATGTATAGAAAGTGTGTGAGATTCTTTTCTGTAGCCCCAAGTCTTAGATCTTATGCTTACTGTGGCATCTCCCTTTGAACCATGAGCAAAAGCTTTGTGGCTGGACCATAAAGTCTTCTATGTAATATATTTTATGTGATAATTAGTTTATAAAAATATGAGAAAATGTTACTTAAAATAGGTCAATCTAGCTGGGTGGTAATGGCAAATGCCTTTAATCCCAGCAGTTGGGAGACAGAGGTAGGCAGATCCTTGTGAGTTTGAGGTCAGATTGGTTTTCAGAGCTTGTTCCAGAACAGCTAGGGATGTTACACAAGCAAACTCTGTGATGAGCAAAGTGGTCAAGACCAGGCTGGAGAAAACCCACAGAAACAGATGACCTGAACAAGGGGTTGCTCATGGACCCCAGACTAATAGCTGGGAAACTAGCATAGGACTTTTCCAGATCCCTTGAACAAGGATGTCAGTTTGGAGGTCTGGGCAATCCATGGGGGCTCAAGTAGTAGATCAGCATTTATACCTAGTTATACGAATGGACTTTGGGAGCCCACTGCACATACAGGGATACTCTCAGCCTAGATACACGGGAGGGTCTAGGCCCTACTACAAATGACATGACAGATTTGAAGATTCCCCCATGGAAGGCCTCACCTCCATGGGGAGCAGAAAGGGGTTGGAATGGGGGTAGGGAACAGGGGAAGAAGGGAGGGAAAGAGAATTGGGATTGACATGTAAAAGAAGCTTGTTTCTAATTTAAAATTGGTCTAATTGCAAATTTAAAAATAAAAAATAGACTAACTTCAAAAGCATACATAGAGCTATGCATTTTTTCATAACACCCTCACTTAAACCTAAGTACATACAATCTCTTTCTTAATTAAAAAAGAATGAAAATTCTTGAAAAAATAAACCAACCTATGTCTGTCTGTAAACAAAAAAATCTTGAAATGAATCTATGCCTGAAGAGCTAGATGATGGGTGAAGTCCTTCTGTGTATATGTTTGTCTTGTTGGTTGATAAATAAAGCACTTTTGGCCAATAGGGCAGCAAGATAGGTGGGGCTAGGAGTCAAGGAGGAATCTGGGAAATGTAGTAAAGAGGAGTCGCCATGTGATCCCAAGAGAAGAGGACACATGCCGCTTGCATCTTCAATAAGATAAGTCTTTATAAAGCATATAGATTAATGGTTATGGTTGATACTTAAAACGGAGCTAGCAAATAAGAAATCATAGTCATTGGCCAGAAGAATGGTAACTAATATTAATCTCTGTGTGTTATTTGGGAGCCCTAAAGTGGCAACAGAACTCAGACTGCCAGTAGAAAGAGGTATCGTTACAGATGGATATACATATGAGACTTCCAATACTTTGGAAATATTAGAATATTGCAAGTCCAGATGTTAATTATCTTACCTTGGGCTTGTTTTAACCCTTTAACACAGCCCTCCTCTGTGTAAGAAGTAACATCTTGTGACTTAATAAACAGAAGCCTGCCAGAATCTTCTAACTTGCAGACCATTATCTGCCACCAATTAAAAAACTAAAAATTTTATCATATAGCATCTTGGGCCTACAGGAAAACTTCACCCATTGCTCTGTACCTGCCTCTCTGAAGTACCATACAATGCATTTTTTTTATTTCTAGTTTTTTTTATTTTTTATATATTTGAATTACAAACAAGATTGAATTACATGAAGTTCCCAGTTCCTTTCTCCCTCCCTTCCTCCCCTGCCAGCGCCCCCATACAATGTATTTTTAAACTTGATTCATGACTTTCTTTTCTTTGTTAAACTAAAAACTTCATGAAACTGCTTCCACATTGGATGGAACTTGGGATAGACTAATTCTATATTCCCAGGCCATCATCACTGAAAATGGCTCCAAAGTATCTTTTCCCCTTTAAGATGGGGGATTTTTGCTTGTTTGTTTGTTTGCTTGCTTGCTCCGTGTGTGTGTGTGTGTGTGTGTGTGTGTGTGTGTGTGTGTGTGTGTGTGTGTGTGTGTGTGGTGTGTATCAACAGCACTGAGTGCTAATAGTGGAGTTGAAGTGTGACTGAAAACTAATGGAAAGAAGATCTGTCTGCAAAGACTGGTTGACTAAACTACACAGATGTGTAGAAGTTTGAATGTTGCAGGACCAGAGTCTAACTACATTAACTCAAGCTATTGTCAGATTTCTAAATAGCCATTCCTTTTCTACCTCCATATAGGAATGAACACCCTGTGACTAACATATATATATATCTTCTTTTGGAATCTATTAACTTAGGAGACCACTAAAAATGTAATCAGATACCAACACCTTGGCCCCTAAAAATGTTTCACCCATAGTGTTGCAAATGCCTCTTTGATATACCCCGCAATGAATCTTAGGCTTTTGTTGAATTATAATTTTATTTTTTATATAATTATAAAGCTTTAATAAACTCCTTCCTTGTTGGAACTTGGGGTAACTTAAATCTGTGTTCCCAGGCCATGGTCATTCAAAATGGTTCCAAAATAAATGATCTCTTATTCCTTTAAGTTGAGAGCTGTGGTTTTTATATCAACAGTTCCAAATTGATTTCTTCATGTCCTGAAGTATAACACGTGAAGCTTACAGCCAAAAGGACTTGGAATATGATTCTGTGATTCAATAAAATTAAAGTGGCAACATTCTCTTCAGTGTGAGAAATATCAGGATGCTCCTGGACAGCAAGTCTCAGAGAAGTAGCACATCACCCCCACCCCAACACCCGCCCTGGGTACTGAGCACTTTTTTTCATATTTAATAACCTCTTGGCTTTGAGAAGCACTCTGCTTCACAACCAGAAAAAGAAACTGACTGGAACAGGTTTTGTTTTGTCATAGCCCCTTATTTTATTCACAGTTCCTAGTAACTTCTAAATAAAGATTCATTGGGCTTATTATTTCTTTAACTGTCTTACAAGAATCTTGCTTTGTTGAAAAGCCTCTTGAGCTCTTTGTCCCACTCTAACCTTCTCTCTTCATTATCAGTATAACTTTAGTAAGATAGGTTTGCATCAGTACTCTGAAAACCTTCACAAAACAGCATACATATATGAGAAACTATAAAATCTTTTCCATGATCCTTTCAGCAGGTTTCATGAATATTTTATCTAATCATAAATTTATCCACAAATTTCCAGCTATCCCATAACTTGCCTCTTGTGAGTATTTATCTCCTATCCCTGTTCTGCTGGGTGTAATTGCAAATTCTACTACTATTTTTCTTTGGAGACAGGGTCTCATTGTGTAGCCCTGGCAGTCCTGAAACTCTCTCTGTAGACCAGGCTGGTCTCAAACTCACAGAGATCTACGTTCCTCTGAATTCTGAGTTCTGGGATTAAAGTTGTGTACTACCACAGCCAAATTTCTAGTAAAATTATGAATTTGTAAGATATTCAGGAGTTAGCATCGCATTCTGTAACACAAAAATAAAAGATATTGATATTAATATCGGGGTTCAAACTTCAAGCTGAAGATTGGGGAAGCAAACCAGCCAGCTACTAGCTTCTTACCTCCACCTCAGAATAAATGGGCTGATCCTTTCTCCAGGAGCTCTCACCAAGTCTCAGACTGTAATCCCTTCTCAGCATGGCTAGAGAATTAATGCATCCTATATACTTGATCCTGTCTTTTATACTCCTCTAGTGCTGGGATTAAAGGTGTAAATTCCATTTCTCATTTAGACTGAAACAATCTTGTGTAGAGCTGGGTGGCCTTGGACTCAAAGAGATCAGTCTACCTCTTAATCCTGAGTCCTAGGATTAAAGGTGTATACACCACCACCTCCTAGCTTCTGGGTGCTGGGATTAAAGGTGTGTATCACCACTGCCTGATCTCTATAGCTTGAGGCTGACTTTTCTTTTTGGAATCCTCTGTAATACTTTAATAAATCATAATTATTGAGCAATATTTCATGGTAGACAGAAGAGGTAAAACAAAGGTCTTGAATAGAAGATCTTTGGCAAATGTAAAGAATGAGTATCATCCCGTCAAACTTATGAAAAATAAATCATTTCCAATAAATCTTTACATTGTTTGTTATCTTAGGAAAAACTCCCTATCTTTGTTGTTTAAGTTAGTTTTCATAACTATTCCCAAGAACTGATTAATTTCATAGGAAAATTTCATTAAACAGAGTCTAAGAAACTCCTAATTTTTAAATCTCATACATAGTCTGTCTTTAAGTTTTACAAGTAATTTTCCATCCTACTGGGACCTTCTGCACTGTATGTAAGCATTCTGATTCTGATTTCATCTTACTTAAAAAAATTCAGTCATTTTACCCATTCCATTATACTTCATTTTGTTAATATACTGAAGATTTATTCACATATTCTTAAACTGTTAGGCAAAATTTATGGTTTCTTAGATTTTCAATAATTTTTTATTATTTAAATTTTTAAAATTAAAAACAATCTTATTTTATATGCCAATCCATTTTCCCTCTCTCTCCTGTCCTCCTATACACCCACCATTTCCCCATCCCACCCCCATCCACTCCTCAGAGAAGGTCAGGCCTCCTATGGGGAATCATCAAAGTCTGTCACATCATTTGGGGCAGGATGGAGGCCCTACCCCTTGTATCCAGGCTGAGCAAGGTATCCCTCCATAGGGAATGGGCTCCAAAAAACCAGTTCATTCACTAGGAATAAATAATGGCTCCACTGCTAGCAGCCCCATAAACTAATCAAGCCCCACACCTTGATGCTCATGTTCAGGGGCCCTATTTAGGTCTTATGCTGGTTCCCCAGCTGTCAGTCTGAATTCAGTGAGTTCCCACTTGCTCAGGTCAGCTGTTTCTGTGGGTTTCCCTAACTTGGTCTTGACCCCTTTGCTCATTACTACTCCCTGTATACAACTGGTCTCCATGCTTAGCTGTGAATCTCTGCTTCTGCTTCCATTAGCTATTGGATGAAGGCTCTATGTTGGCAATTAAGGTAGTCAATCTCATTATAGGAGAAGGACATTTAAGGTACCCTCTCTACTATTATGTCAATTCTTAGTTAGCACCTTGAATACACAGGAGACCACTTCCTGAACATAAAACCAGTAGCACAGACACTGAGATAAACAATTAATAAATGTGACCTCCTGAAACTAAGAAGCTTCTGTCCACAGTGCAAAATATTTTTTTATTATATTTTTGCTTTTGGTCCCACATGAGTTTAAGGACTACATAATATGAGATTCCAGACACTAATCACCAGAACTGTAAGACTTTCCAATGATCTTGATTATACAACTTTCTTTAGACAAAAAAGGAAAGGAAAAGTGAAGAGAAAATACACAATTTATCAAAATCATTTTCAACATTAACCATGTAATTGCAGTTTAAGAGACAAAGCATGTCTGTTTTCCTGAACAGCTATGAAAAATATCAAAAAGCTATGTTTTCCTGGTGGAAGGCAAAGGCAGGATGAAGAGAGATAGGAGTGAGAGAGAATCAGTGGCAGAAGATGGATAAAATACTTAGTGTTGGATCCAGTAGTTGAATGAACCTAATACTTTTCCTGTCTGTGTTTCTGCATAGTTTATCTGTGAAATGGGAGGCTACTATGGAGGATTCTATATGGATATTAGTTCCCCATTTAATTCTTCCCTTATGATTGCAAATTCCATATGAGAATACAACTATGACTCAGTGACATATCTTATTGATAATGGTATAGTTGCTAATGGAGCCTTTTTACAATACTTTCCCATATATGCAACTTCCTGAATTGCAATGTTTTCTACTCCATCTGTCATGTTTTGGGGGAATCCTGTACTCATACTTCAGATCTGATTCTTGAATGAGGTTGCATCACACACCACATGACATGGAGAAATAAGGTCACTTCTAGGTTTCCTCTATGGATGGCCTTCACTGCCTTCATTTTTAGGCATATTAAGTTCCTGTTTAGGTAGCAACTGATGTGTGTAAAATTAACATTTGTCCTTTACCATCAGGAATTCTGCTGGTAGTGGCAAACACTGTCCAACCATAGTAAAGAAGGTTTGTCTTACAGAGAATAAACATTCCAATCTGAAGACAGAAGATCATGGGTATATCAAAGAATCATATGACAAAGCAGGGCAAATATACATCATTTGAGGTTTATAATGAAATTATCTAGACTCTGACAGTTTTGGGAAACCCCAAATGTCCAATTCTGCTGTCTGTAGCATGTATAATATTTATTTTGAGGTGGTTCCATTTTATGCTTTCACCTTTCCTTTCTGGCTTCTCTAACATTCTATGGTCATTGTATTAACTTTGGCTGCACTTACCCAGATGCTTTCAACAGCCTCTCTTGGAAAATCCTCACCAGAAATGTCTATTCATCTCTGCCTATATGTTTGTAGGGATTTTTTAGCTTGAATCAATAAATTCTTCTATATTTTCCCACAAATAGATTTCAAATGCTTATTTAGTACTATATGATTAGGTACATCACAACAATGGCACCACTTGGGTTACCAATTTTCTGTATTACTTATTATAGGTGACAAAGACAAATCAATGAAAGGTTTATGTTGGCTTAGAGCTTGAGGTTACAGTCCATTATAATGGCAGCAAAAAAATCAGAAATAATTAGTTACATTCCATCTATAGTCAGGAAGCAGAAAAAAATGCATGCTAGCACTCAGCCAACTTTCTTATTTTCATACAGTCTAGGACACTAGCCTATGTGATGGTGCCAATACATTCAGGATAAATGTTCTTTCCTCAGTTAAGCCATTTTGGAAACACCCTCACGGACCTACACATAACTATGTTTCCACCATGACACTAACTTCAGTCAAGTTCAAATAAAGATTAACTATCACAGTTGTCATACAAAGAAGTAACACTCACATACTGAAAATACTTTCAAAGATGAGAAACATGCTTAAAGTTTACTAAATACTCAATTTGGTAATTTCTTGTATTTTAAGGTGAAAATAAGCTAGAGTATCACTGGTAAAACTTTTGAATGATTTTGATTATTGGTGTTAACCAAATAAAGATATCCATTTTAGAGAAGATTAATTTATAAAAAGGGCTCGCTAAGTATGTATGATATAAAAAAACAACTCTATTAAGGAGTAAAATATTCAATGTGCTGTATGGGAAGTTATTCACTTTCATCAGTGATGATGGATCCAATTCATCCTAGATCATGTCTTGAGGAAAGGAAGTAAGGCCTCTGGGAAAAAATTAAACTCAAAATCAAGTCTTACTTTTAATATGTAAGTTAATGGGGTTTCCCACAGTTTTTCAGTACTATTTTCAACAGAGAGCCTTCTTACAGTAACTGATAGAAACAGATACAGAAACCCACAACCAAACATTAGATCAATTTTGGGGAATCTGGCTGAAGAACGGGAAGAAGCATAGTAGGAAGTAGAGGGTCAAGAACATCACAAAAAAACTCACAGACTCAACTAGTCTGGGCTCATCAAAGAAAATCCATAACTCAACTAACTCAGAGTTCACACAGACTCAACCAATATCCAGGGAGTCAGCATGGTAGAACTAGGGCCTCTGCATATATGTGTAGCTTGGTCTTTTGATGGGACTTCTAACAGTAGGATCAGGGGCTGTCTTTGACTCTTTGATGGCTTGTAGGTCTATTCCTTATACTGGGAGGAGTTGCCCAGCCTTAATACAGGGAAAAGTAACTTAGTCTTAATGCAACTTGATATGCCATGATTTGGGGATATCCATGAGAGTCTTCCCCTTTTCCGTATAGAAACAAGGGAGGAGTTGGGATGTGTGTGAGAAACCTATCCAGAAGAGTAAGCATTACTAAAAGTCCCTAAAGAAATCAATGAGAGTCAGAAATAATTTAGCAGTAATACAGAAATATCTGAAAAATATTTCCCTATGTAGTTATTATAAGATCTTAATTGCCAATTAACCATTTCTCTTGATTCTTCTGTATTAGGAAAGAGGTGGGTAAAATAATAATACTAAGGATGTCTGAAAAATATCATGAGGAATCATACTATTAACTATCTACATAAAAACCCAATAATACACATAAGTTCACATATAAAAATACATAGTTGAAATGTAATTTCCTTTTCTGGGCTGACAATGTTCCCACTAAGAACCAAAGACCATCTAATAAAAGTCCCAACACCAAGCATGAGAAGCCCTCTTTTTGTGTCATTGGTCAGAGTTGTTCATGAGATTCCCCAAACATAACAGACAATTTTTGTTGCCCTTTCTTACCCCACAGAGATGGAAGGTAAGTCCTTAATGCTGAAGATATACTTCAGACAGAAGGCCCAGAGGGCCCTGAGCTAGAAATGACCTGAAAGTGTCCCTACTAAGGACTAGATTTCATGGTACCAGAAGGCACCCTGCAAGCTTCCAAAGGAGAAAAACAACTAATAGTCCCATTATCTATGGTGATTATGAACCACAGCAAAAGCTACATGGCATAATTACCCTAAGCATGAAGTAGTAGCACACATACCTTGACGGTAATCAAAAGCTCTCTAACTGGACTTAAGACCAGCACAAGAGAGAAATCATTCCTAGTACTAGAAACCTAGCTAACTACCCAGGGCTAGTGAAGTCATGGAACTTAGAGAAAATTCTACAACTTCTACTCTATTAAACCAACACAATCCCTAACTGTTTTCTAAATATTTGTCCTTATACACAGAGATAAGTGTAGTCCTCATCCCTTATCAAAGAAATGTCCCTTTTCAATAGACAGAGATCACTACAGAAAACTACAACCAATCAAAATTCAGAGTTGTGGAGTCCAGTAACAATGGATATATCTACAGTACAACCACTGAACCTAAGGTTCAGGAAATCTTGTGGAAGAGGAGATAGGAAGATTATAATAGCCAGAGGAACACGCAATTTGCTGTGAAACTCTGTGTCATGTCAGAAGCTACACATATGAAGTTTCACCATCATGAATTCCAAAGCATAAGCTAATGAAGGACAGCAATAGTTATGCCAAAGTGGACAGAAGCAAGTAGCCCAAATTAAATGTTTTCCTTTTTAAGAGTTACTGTGGTTATTTATGGTGTCTCTTCACAGCAATAGAAACCATAACTAAGACAATGGTTGTAAAAGCATAGACATGAATAATTCAAATATTAATTGAAAATTAAAAAGAGCAATTAGACACCATTATTGATATTCTGGATAATATTCTTTATAATTTTTCTATTAATAGGTTTTCCAGAATAATTGATATTGTATATTTGTGATGGTAAGAAATTCATGTGTTGAGAGCCTGCTATACAAAAAGATGGATGAAGATGAAGTGACTTGAAAGTAATTGTCTTATATGGGTTCTGATATAATTTGATGATATGCATGATAGGTCATAGAAAGTGGGAGACCCAGCTGGTTAAAGGAAATAGATCACTGCTGTTTTATTTTTGAAGAATATATCTTGCTCTCGCCCCATCTCTTTTTTCTCTACTTCCTGGATTTTATAAGATGAACAACTTTCATCCATCATGGCATTCTACCGTGAGTTTTCTGCCTTTTTACAGGCATACAAACAATGTAGACAGCTGACTGTTGAATAAAACTCCTGAAACCATGTGTGAAAATAATTTTTTTTTATTTCCTTAATGCATTTTATCATGTGCTTCACCACAGCAAAAATTTAAGATCATAATAAATATGCACACATAGTCATACATAATTTTCTCTGTTGATATTTTCTGCTACATTAATATATTCAGTGTAACTATCACCTAGGTAAAATACACTTTCATATATAAGTTTAAACTAAGCAAGAGAAGTACACTCATGAGTAAACAAAAAATTATATATATATATCAGTAAACATAAATATTATAAAGTATTATATTAATTTACATGCATATATATTAATAATGTTATCTATACACAAATAATAACATAAATATGATTTTTAAAAGTTTCAAGATAACAAAAACAAAGGTAAGGTTAATCATCTTCATGTCAGAATACATGGAAGAGAAAACCACATGAGATATTATAGAACATGTTATACTATTCAGGTGCACAGTTCACAAAATAAGGAAAATAATTCTTTTTATGCTTCATAACATGACAGAAAAAGTTAGATAATATAAATTTAAAAATCTGAAGTTTACAAAATCAAATCAAATAATTGATTTATATTTAAATTTTAAATCTCAGAGCAGATGATATATATATATATATATATATATATATATATATATATATTTGTGCAAATATCTTGAACATCTACATTATTAAATTATTAGTATAAGCATAAATAAATGCAAATTTGTATATTTGTGTTGGGATATAATTATATATTCAAGAATTATAGAACGTATATGTAAAAATTACCATCTGTTAGACATTTGTTGCACAAAGTACAACCATGTTATTATGGTAGAATTTATTAGATTTACCCCTCTTACCAGGTCTGCTGAATCCTAAACTGTATAACAATTCCCTCAGGAGATTTGTTCATGTATTAAATTTTAATATGCATTTATGAGGCTACATAAAATTCTTAAGGAACAATATCAAACATATCTGACCCCAGTGGTGCAAAACTCAAATATATTGCAAAATCTGAAGACTAAACTATCCTTTTGCTATAAATTAAGAAAACAGCTCCTAATTCTTCATAGACCCAATCCCCAAGTTTTATTCTCTGTTTCAAAAAACCTGCTGCAGTATCCCCAATGTCCAAGGAATCACAAAGATCTCTTTGAACCTGCCTTCCCTCAACTAATTTCAGTATCCCAGTCTCCAACACTAGCATGCATTCATTTGTTACACACCAGCTGAGCATGACCAAGGAAACAGAAAAGACAGTGGCATCACACTATTCAAAAATACAGAATGGAAATAGAAACCAAGGAGAAAAGCACCCACCCAATGAAGACAAGTCCAGAAATCATGATCTAGGCATATAACAAACCGAATCCCAGATGCCTAGGTGCCAACACAAAACAACAGCAGCAAGAACAATATGTCTCCACTAGACCCCAGCTTTCCTACCACTGTGGGCTGTGGATATTCCAACATAGTGGAAACACAAGAAAAAGACCTTTAAAATGTCTCTAAGAAGATGATAGATGTCCCTACAGAGGAAATTAATGAATCCCTTAAAGAAATACAGGAAATCCAGGGAGTGGTTGCACATGACTTTAATATCAGCACTTAGAGAGGCAGAGGCAGGCAGATCTTTATAAATTTGAGGACAGCCTGGTCTACAGAGCTAGTTCCAGGACTGCCAGGGCTACAGAGAGAAACTCTCTTAAAAAAACAAAAACAAAAACAAAAGTGAATCAAAACAAAACAAAATAAAACAAAAACAAACAACAAAACAAAAAAGAGAAAGAAATAAAGAAAAACAAAACAAATATTGTATGAAAATGAATAAAACTGTTCCAGACACATTGATAAATGAAATTTAATTGAACACCCAGACATGAGTCCACACACCATGGCCAGCTGATTTTTTTTATAGAAACAGCAAATATACACTGGAAAGAGATAACATCTTCACCAAATTATACTGGTCAAACTAAATATCTGTATGCAAGTAGATGCATATTTATCCCCCTGAACAAAACTCAATTCCATGTGGATCAAAGACATCAACAAAAACTAGAAGAAAAAATAAATGTACCCAATAGAAGAAAAAGTAGGGAATAGCTTTGAACTTGTTGGCAGAGGAGAGGAATTGCTGAACAGAACACCAATTGCATAGGCCATAATATCAATAATTAAAGAATGGAACCTCATGAAATGGAGAAAACTTCTGTGAGGCAAAGATACCATCATTTGTACAAAGTGGTAGACTATTGAATGGGAAAAGATTTTTTTCTTTTACAACTCCTCATCTGATAGAGAACTTATATCCAAAATATAAAGAGCTCAAGAAACTAGACACAAAAATAAACCCCAAGTAACTCAATTAAAAATGGGGCACAGATCTAAACAGACAATTTTCAATAAAGGAAACTCAAATGGCTGAGAAACACTTAAAGCAATGTTCAGCATCCTAAGCCATCAGGGAAATTAACTTCAAAACTACTTTGAAGTTGCATCTTACACCTGTCAGAGAGGCTGAAATCAATAGCACAAATGACAGCTCATGATAGCGAGGATGTGGAATAAGGAAACACTCATTCACTGTAGTTGTGAGTGCAAACTTGTACAGGCACTATGAAAATCAATATGACAGTCCCTCAGAAAGTTGGGAATTGATTTATCTCAAGATCCAGCTTTAAAACTCTTGGGCATATAACCAAAGAATGCTTCATTGTACCACAAAGACACTTGCTCAAGCATGTTCATTGCTGCTATATTCATAACAGCCATGAATTAGAAACAACCTAGATGTTCCTCAACAGAATGGATAAAGAAAATGTCATACATTAACACAATGGAGCATTATTCAAATCTTTTTAAAAAAATACATCACTAAATTTGTAGTCAAATGGATGGAACTAGAAAAACAATCATCCTCAGTATGGTAAATAAGACCCACAAAGATACATATGGTATGTATTTACTTATATATGGAAATTATCCATTAAATAAATGGTAAACAAACTGTAATCTGTAGACCCAAAGAGGTTAGGTATAGAGGGATGGATTAAGGTGGACACTTGGATCTCCCTGGGAAGAGATAGAATGCATTTCTAAGGTGGGCTGGGGGCAGGGTGGGACCCAAATCTGAGGATCAGTTGGGATGTGGGAGGGTAAATATTTGTTTATAAAGGGAATTCAGGGAGAGGCAGCTAGAATTGAGAAGCATATGAGGGAAACCTAGCACAGTGGAAATCTCCAAAATGTATGCAGGTGATCCTAATGAGATCTCCTAGTAATAGCAGTGACTGAGTTCCACCTTGCCTTCTCTTGTCAGTAAATGAGTCTTCCAGTGGTGTAACTGGGTTGCATTCAATAGAGTTGTTGGCAAAGGAGTTCCCATTGAAATCCTCAAACAACCCAGGCTATAATTATAACAATGGGTTGCTCTCTACAAACTGACCGTGGGGCCTCATTGCTGAGGACAACACTCACACAACTCACTTCATGCCTACATTCTAATGTCTTTGGTGCAGAAAGGTATGCTACAGGCTACCAAAAGGGAAACAGAAACAAGAAACACCAACCAAACTATAAAACCTTTGACCTAAAATATGTCCTACCCACAAGATATGCTAGAGCAATAGTGACTTTGAACTTGTAGGAATAGCCAATCAAGGTCTGATATGACTCAAGGCCAAACCTACAAGATGGAACCCATACCTATCACTGGTACGTTGACCATGAACCAGAGACTACATCACCTAGACTCCTAGAGTAAATTCAAATACTACTGGTCTAAAAAAGAAAAAGTAACCATAAAATTACTCCTTGATTATAGTCTGAAGTACTTATAGATTTGGGCCTTAGTCAGTCATCATCAGAGAGGATTCCTCTTGCAGCAGATGGAAACAAATACAGAGACCAATAGCCAGATATTATGTAGAGAGAAACACCTTGGAACACACAGCTCTGAATGGATGTCTCCATCAAATCCCTCTCCTCAGAGCTCAGGGAACCCCAGAGAAGATAAGGCTTCTTGAAAGAGTATAAGTCAGAAAAGACGGTAAAATAAAATACAAAAGTTTATAATTGGAACAAATAAATAATATATAGCTATATTTTTAAATGGAAGTACAATGAAATTAAAAACATAACACGCTAGGAGAGTGAAAAGCTCTTGTTTGTGAGCAGATATTTTCAAGAAATAATCTGAAAAAGGAATGAATTTATTGCAAAGAACTGATTGCTAGTAAGTCTTTGTGAGACAGTCTCTTCTAGAAACAGCTGCATAAACAAGAACAAACCAATGACAAAAACTAAAAGGTGTGTTAAAGTAGAGTTGGGAATATTTTGTGTGGTCCTAACCCTAGACAAAGAATTACAGACTAAAAATGAGTGCTCAGAGGAGAGTTAGCTTCTCCCAGGGATGATCCCCCTTACTGCTTGTCCAGTGCAGAGTGTTCAGTCCTGAAACCATATACATGCACACACACACACACACACACACACACACACACAAATGCATATATTCATGCACCTATGTATTTGTGTACATATGCAATTATAATAACCAAAGAAAAAGCAGACCATCAACTTGAGTATAGTGGAGGAGACATGGGAGATGTTGGAGGGAGGGTAGCTGGGAGGAGCTGGAGGGAGGAATGGGTTGAGTGAGGGAAAGCGATATAACTCTATTTCAATTAAAACATATTCAAAAAACAAATAAATGGAAATTAAAAATCATAGTAGCAAAATAATCTTTACAAAATCAGTAGAAAAGGACAACTAAATGAAAATGCCTAAAACTATGGAATAATCAGTTCCAAGAACAGGATATTAACATAGATGAAAAACATGTAAAGATACTCAACATCATTCATCAAAAGGGTAATGAAAAATTCACAATATAATCTGGGCCACATGGCACATGCTTTTAATAGGAACACAGGAGAAATTGAGACAGGAAGTTTATAAACTTGAAGCCAGCAAGAGCTAAACAGCAAGATGCTGTGCCAAAAGTAACAAATGAACAAATAAGCAAGGAAGCAGACAAATAGTAATTTTACTACATGTTGACAGAAGCAAATAAAATTCTGTGTTTTGTAACGATGTCATGTTATTGGGAATATCTACTGTTACTAGGGAATTCATAATTTGTATCTTTAGATACTCTCCATTCATATACATGAAGATGTATACAAATGTCACCTGAAAGAAATACATGAAAATATTCATATAACTTTAATCATAAAGGCAACAAAATTGCAAACATTTACACTCACATCAGTACAGCATAACCATAACATAAAACTTCTCAATAAAAAGGATTCTTAACACATGTAGAAACATAAGAACAAGAAAACCATTTATTCTAACAAATCAATTTTGTTGTATTGGTTTCTTTGCAGAGCTTGCAAATGAAGGACAAAGGAAATAAATAATATTAGAATTGAAGATAGCAATGACCTTTGGATTCAAAAAGGGAAGTTTCAAGTGGCATAGATATGCAGTATCTTGATCCATGTACTGATTACTATGAGGTGTTGATTTTGTGAAAATCGGTGATCTATGTACTCATATTTATCATATTTGCATATAGTATGTATCAATTTGTATTTTATTAATGGAATTTTTAAATGAAAATAATGACATGGTGCTTTCTGCTTATCAGACATTATTCCAAGTAATTTACATGAAGGAAGTTCTTTAGCATTTTCAATGAGGGAACTGAGATTTAGTCATTACCTAGCTTGCCTAAGGTTATGTAGCTAATGAGTTGTACAGTAGAATGTGAAATCACTACAGCTTGTCTGTAAAGCCTAAGCTCATAACTACTGTATCATAATATCTTAAAATGTCATTTCCTCCTCTTCGCTATGTAACTTTTAAGATTTTAAAATATGACTTAATCGTTATTTATGCAGAAATTAATTATCCCATCTAGCAGCTTTTGTTTGTGCTGGTGTTGCTTTTCTACATTTCAATTACACAAAATTGGATATTAATCTTAATCTTAGATTTGTATCTAGGGAAATCTCTTGTCATGAAATTGAACTAGATTAATGGAACATTCCTTGTCTACTTTTACTCTTAGGTGTTGTGGGACATTTCCTGACCATATAGGCCATATTTAAGCAGTCCATCTGCCTTTTTCCATGAATTTGATTCCATTGCTTTGAATTTCCTTCAGGCTTTTATTACACATGAAGTAGTATATCAAAATCCTATCATTTATTTTCCATTCACATGAAAACACAAAATGATAGCAAGCTACTAGGGATAACAAGCTCACTTAGTTATAGCAAATTACATCTAATTTTCTTATTAAGAAAACAGGTATTGATCAGACGCTTTGAAAAGTGTCTCATGTAGACTTTCCCAAAGCATTAAATTATGTTTATGATACAAATAAATATACAATTTGTGCTCTTTGTTAAAACAAATAAGCAGTGATCTTTTCATCATTGTGTGTATCAAGTATTTTATGACTATTTATTGTCCACTTACACATAAGCTTTTTACTTTTTGTCATTTTGTTAGGCTTAGTATAACTATGTTATCCTGACTTGCCTGGAACTCACTATGTAGACCAGCATAGCACAGAACCCACAGATATCCACCTGCCTCTGTCTCCTACATGCTGACATCGGAGGTATATTCCATCACATTTGGCATATAGGCTTTTTTAATGCAATAAAATGCATGTAGCATTAAATTTATAATAAATGTTTTAAAGTATATGATGAAGTGACATTAGCACATTGAAAATGATATAAGTCTATGTGTCTTCAGAAATAAATCAATTTAAATTAGTACTTGAATCCATTAAACTAGAACAAAGCTATTCTCCACTTTATCTAGAAACTCATAACTATAATTATACTTTCTCTCTCTCTGAGTCACACTGTTGTGTATATTGCATGTAAGTACTATGCTGTCTAAACTTAGGTCAACTTTACACAAGCTTGGCTTTTTGAGGGTGGGGAAAGGGAACTTCCATTGATGAACCAAAAGGTTGTTCTGTGGGAAAGTGGCAATTTTTTATTGATAATGTGGAAATGCTAAGCTCCTGTCAGTAGTGACACTCCTGTGTTGGTGGTGGTCTGGTTGATAATAAAGAAGTCAGGCTGAACAAATCATGAGGAATAAGCAATTAGGCAACAGTCATGCATAGTTTCTGCTTCAGTTCCTGAATATAGATTCCTGTCTTGAGTTTCTGCCTTGCCTACCTTCAATGATGGATTTTGATGTGGACCTTGAGTAGAGATAAACCATTTCATTTCCAAGTTTTTTGGGGTTATGGTGTTTTATCACAGCAGTGGAAGCCCCAAGACAAGGTAGTAGAAAAATAATTTGTAGTTGTGTATATATCTAACATTACATAGTGTAATGTCTTTGAAGTCTTTTGATGCTATTGTAATATGTATCTGAATTTCTTTACTTCCTATTGGTAAATAATATTAAATTGTTTATATATGTCATATTTATGTTTATCTATTAATCCACTGCAGTACTCTTGTGTTTTTCTACTTTCTGAATATTGTGAATTACAAGAAAAATGATTATGTGACAATATATTTCAGTCTTGTTTTCAATTCTTTGGGTTATGTACTCAGAAGGAGAATTGCTGGGCTATATTGTAATTTAATTATTTTGCACAGTATTTCTGTCATGTTTTTTTCTTACCAACAGTTCATAAGTGTTGCAAATTCTACATGGCAAACTCAAAACTTTTTCTCTTTACTTTGTTTCCTCCCAAAATGTATGCTATAAATGTTATAAATACATTGGTATATCTTTGTTACATACTGGCATAGAATTATACTTATCTCATGCAGTTGATTTTTCAGCACTTTAGAAAATTTGTTGTAAATACAAGTAAATTTGCAAACATGATTTACCTTATATGTTTTCATTGTTCAGAATATAGCAATTTAATGCTCTCAGTTGATGTCCTTACGGAAAGATGTCTAACAGTTTTGTTTACCTTTATGTTACTTTTTTAGAGGATAAAGTAATATAGTAAGAGAAGAAAGTCAGGGAAGGCTTCAGTTAACCAATGTCTTCTGGACATGACTTAACTCTTTCAATCATATACTCACAGCAGCTGCAGAAGCCTGAACATGATCAAATCAGTCAAAACTACAGGATATATGTGGAAGGAGCTCAGGAGTCCCTACCCTTAATTGAGGTGTTATTTACAGTTCATAATTGCTAGATGTGGAAGAGTCAGTTTTCTTCAGAGATATGGCCCCAGATTAATTTCCATGCTCCAGTGTTATGGCCTTAAAACTATAAGGGCAGAACTGACTGGCCTTAGTACGTTACAAATAAAAAAATAGGGCATAAGATTAAGAAAGTATGGGGGAGTGGGGAGTGGATCTGAGAGAAGTTAGGAGGGAAGTAGTATGTGGGTAAGATCAAAATATACTGCATTCATGTATGGACTTTTCAAATTACTAAAAACCTGTTATGGTAAATCTAGTTTTAGCTTTTCTCTTATGATCACTCTTAATTATCTAATACGACTTTTTATTATTTTATATATTTCAATTTAATTTTTAAATAATTTCACACATTAATACTGTATTTACCTAATTTCTCTGTCACCATTGTCCAAGTATTCACAGTCTTTGGTACTAGTTTTCTAATTCTGGCTATTATTGAGTCTATTTAGGACTGCTTTTGTATATGTGTTTAGGGATGACATTTTAGGATTGGATAATTTACCAGGAGACTGATTTTTTCCCCTTTCTCATCAACCATTAATTACATGGGCCTTTTTTGGATAGCTGGGGACTTTTGTGGTTCCATATGAATTTTGGTATTTTCTTTTTCTGTGAAGGATGACATGAGGATTTTGATTGGGATTACATTAAACCTGTAAATTATTTTGGTAGTGTGTTTATCTACACAGTGTTATTTCAATTAATCCATGAACATGAGGGAGGGTAACACAGAGGGAGAAAGAAAGAAGAGAGATAAATTGCACCAAAAATGTTTGTAAGACCATAATGAAACCAATTATTGTATGTTTACATAAAATACAAAAATATTTATTTTTGTTGCTTAAAACACACATAGGTGTGCATATATATGTATATGTAATTTAAATAAAATTATGCCACTTGAGGTGAAAATGTTCTTCCCAAGAGTCATACACTATGTATCAAAACCCCAGTGCTAAGCAAGGGAAAATAAAAAATAAAAACAAGAACAACAAAATGCAGAAATATAGCAGAGAATACTCTCTTAAAGCTATTGGTCAAAGAAGTCCAAGAGACTCCCAAAACAATATAGTTAATTGCCATTGCTCTTGGTTGTCTCTGAGGTACTGAAGGCAAGACTCTATTGTTGAAGGCACCACACACTTCAGAAATAAGACATGGAAGAATCAATGTGGAGCTGACTTGGAAATCTCGCTGAGGATAAAGTTCTCACAATATCTTGAAGGACTTATGCAAGCTTCCAAGGGAAGAAAATATTCAATAGTTCCATTCAGTTATAAAAATTACAAAGTACAATGAAAATCCTAGGAAAATATACCCAGGAGTTTAGTGGTTACCCTTGAGGATAAACAATAGCCATCTAATTGGGCTTAAAGCCCAATCAAAAGGAGGGGATTAATACCAGGCACTGTAACCCTAGCCAACTATGTGGTTATGGACCTTTGAAAGGAACACACTACTGCTATTTTGCTAAATCTATATATTTTTAAATGCATCCTAATTATATATTCTTATATCCATAGATGACTATAGCTAGTATGTCTCATCAAAGCTTTGTTTTGTATCAGACAAAGACTTATTACAGGCATCCATAATTAGTTAAAATGCAGACGATAGCAGGTTGTGGGCAGCTCAACTCAATTGGTACATCTACACCATAAATACTACACCTAAGGCTCAGAGAAAAATCACAGAAATCAGTGAGTCAATGCAAATGGAAGAATCTATCACAAGAATCTACCCTAGATGAAAATATTTATTAGATTTTGAAATCCAATATATGGTATTTTCTTTCTGGTGATATAGTCAAAAGTCAATTCCTTGAAGTTAATTACAAATGGATATTAATATATCAACATATTATTTCCAAACTTTTGTGTGAAAGTACACATTTAATTATAGTAGCAAATGTAAGGTATTTTCTTTTCAGAATCTTTCACATTAGCCCACTGTAGTGGTTTAACTGAGAACTGCCCCGCATGGGCTTGAGTATTTGAACACTGGATCCTTAGTTAGTGTAGCTCTTTGTGGGATATTATGGAAATTTTAGGAGGCCTGGTCTTGAGGTAAGAAATATGTCACTGGGGATGAATTAAAAAGATTTTACTCTGATCTGAGTTTCCAGTTTGTTCTCCCTGCTTGTATTTGCGATTTCTCAGCTTCCTGCTCTGGCCACTTGTTGTGAGGCATTTCTGTTTCAGTCACTTTTCTGTTGCTGTGACAAAACAGCATATTTCATTCCATGGCCACCATATGTTCATGTGTAACTCCTAATGCCAAATGCATTTATTACTCATCTTTCAGTAACAACACTTTAAGAGTCCAAAGTTAAAAGTCAATTCTGAGACTCAAGGAAATCTCTTAAGTGTAAGCACCAACAAAATCAAAAGGCAAATTACACAATTCCAACATCGATAGTACTGAAAAATACAGTTTATCACAAATAGAATTTGGGTATAGTGAGAAAATGGGCCACCAAATACTGAAATCTAGCAGAGAAAGCTCCAAAAGCTATAGATGTCTGAAAAACTGTGTAGCTGGTTCTGCCCTTTCAGGCTTGCCTCCTGAAAGACAAATTCCTCTCCTGGGCTGATTCTACTTCTTATATGAAGCTTTCTTTTGCAAATACCCATGACTTTGGTATCTTTAATATTTTAGTATCTCCAAGTGTGGTAGTTTGAGTGATGATGGCTCCCAAAAGATCATATGTTTGAATAGTTAATCAACTATTTGGGAAGGAATAGAAGATGTGGCTCTTTTGGAGGAGGTGTGCCACTGGGGATGGGCTTTAAACTTCCAAAAACCCTCATACCATTTCCACTCTTTCTTTCTTTCTGCCTTGTAGTTTTGTCTCAAGATTGAGCAATCAGCTATTACACCAGTGACATGTGACCATGCCTGTTGCTATGCCTCTTGTCATGAAGGTCATAGACTCTAATTCCCTGAAACTGGAAGCCCCAAATAAACTCTTCTATAAGCTGTCTTTTTCATTGCGTCTTATCATAGAAATATTATACTATGATACTGCAGCAATCCAGGCTTCACTTTGACAGCTTCATGCCTCCATGCAGAGACAAGGACTCTCAGGCCCTATGCCTGGCATCAATGCCTTCACCATTGAGTCAGATTCCATAATCCCTTCAGTGCTTTATTCTTCATGACTCTAAAGCCAGAACCATATACATTAGATTGTCATGTTTGGTTGCCTGCTTGGAATGGAGCCTGGCTTTCCTTGAATCTCAGTTGGTAGCTTTTTTTTTGCTGATGTCTTTTAGGAACAGAAATTCCTCCTGTCTAACTTTCACAAGTTTGAAGTTATCTGGGTGGAGTCTTGCCTTGAGGGCACCCTTCACTTTAGTCCATTTTGTGTCAGGCCTCTCATTAATGACAGAAGCCAACATTCCAACATTAAAATAAATTTCCGGATGCTCTTTTTCTCTCTAAGTGCATTTTGTACTTCTTTTTGCTCTACTTGTTCTTTTTCATTGGATAACTCCATAAAAGTGATTATTAAGAACCACATTACCGAGACAATGTTAGTCTGTTTTGAAATGTCTTGCAAAAAAGAGCTTAGTCCATTACTTTGCAATTTAGCCTCAAAATCTAATGACAAAAGACAGAAAACAGCCACAGTTTTGCCTAAATATCACAAGAACAGTATCTTGCCCAGTTGCTCATATTCTTCCCCTCTAAAATCTTTTGATCAGGGCCTCCACAGTCTGTTGCTCTTAACACTATCTTCTAAGTGCCAAATAGGATGTTTCATTAAGCTCCACTTAGAATGTTCAACTGCTTTCCGAATGAAAAATGCCAAGGCCTTTCACATCCCTTCAAAATACATTATGGTCAAGTATATTGCAGTAGTAGTCCACTACCAACATTAGTCTTAGTTACTTTTCTATTGCTGTTACAAAGCACCATGCTCTATGGAATGTCCTGGAACTGTAAGCCAAAATAAACCCTTTCTTCCTCCATCAATTATTTATTCTAATGCAATGTTATCATGGCAACAAAAAGATACTGCTACACTGTCTATCCACTAAATTCCTTATCATTCTCTATATTTACTGGTGATAATGTTGGATGATGATGGTGTGCTCCAACGTGTTTCATTACTGTATAAAATTGTTATTTTCCATTTGTTTTCTTTTTGTCAGAAATATATTTTTTCTTCCTATTATATTCTTTTTATTTTAATTAGAAACAAGATTGTTTTACATGATAATCCCAGTTCCCTTCTCCCTCATATCCTCCCCTAACACCCCCCCCCAACTAGAACCCTACCTATCACATATCCTTTCTGCTCCCCCTGGATGGGGAGGCCTTCCATAGGCTGTCATCAGAGTCTATTGTATGCTTTGGGATAGGACCTAGGCCCACCCCCATGTGTCTTGGCTCAGGAAATGGGCTCCCAAAGTCCACACCTATGCTAGGGATTAGTACTAAACTACTACAGGAGGTCCTGTAGATTTCCGAGGTTTCCTCACTGAAACCCAGGGCATTTAAGGTAGCCTCTCCTCTGTTGCTTAGATGGTTAGTTGGTATCATCTTTGTAGATGCCAGACACTTCCCTAGTGTCTGATTTCTCTGTAAACCTAAAATGCCTCCCTCTATTATTCTTGATTTATTTCTTTCTACTGATTTCTTCATCAAAACATGAATATTTGAGATTACATGATTACATTTTCAGCCTTGGTAGCATGTTCTGACAATAGTTCCCAGAAATTTGATTTTTAAGCATTCCTCTGCAATTATAATGCAGGTGTTCCAAAAGTTCAAAGGAAAATTTATGTAACATTGTCTGTAACTTCAGTGGATAACAAAGATAACAATGGTTAGAAGTGTTCTAAGCTGTGGGAGGCCAAATATAAGAATATTGACTAACATGGTAGTAAGAATATATTTGCCAATTTTAGTAAAATCAAACATTCATTGTGCACTACCCCCCAAACATTTGAAGGAGTTTAAGAGGGCATCCAAGTAAAAGAGGGAAAATAAAAAAAAAATCATTGTAGACAAATGTAAAATTATTTTCTCTTAGGAATCCAATTAATACAATCAGAAAATACAACTTTCCTCCCATATAAACCCTATGTATATTATCTGAGTGAAGTAGAGAAAAAAATTTAACTCACTTATCTCATGACTTAATTATATCTAGTTCTATATCTATTTTATAAGGTCTAATTGTACTCATTATAAAATACATGATACAAATATGTTTAATAATTTGGGTTAAATGATATTAGATACCATTAGATTTATAGACATTTTGCAAGAGCTACTATGAGGATAGGAATTCCTTTATTTTATTGATTAGCATTTGAATTTTACCTTTTATTTTTAATGTAGATCAATTCTGCATCTTACAGGCTTTATAATATCACAAATATTTATTTTCCACAATCAAGTCATTTAAATAGTACACAGGTACTTGAGAGATTTTTGTTGTTTTTTTGTTTTGTTTTTTGTTTTGTTTTGTAGCTTTTGAGACAGATTTTCCCTACATTACCCTGGCTGTTCTGGAACTTACTATGTAGAACAGGTTGGGTCTCCAACTCAGATATCCACCTGCCTCTGCTTCCTCCCAAAGTGGAATTAAAGACATGTACCATCATGGATGGATTACTGTTTTTTTAATCATATACATTTATATGTAAACTATTTTATGTACTAAAAGAATCTGAAGCTTTAAAAAAAACTATCCATATTGTGCTTTCTATAATACACTGTCCTGTCTCCTCCATTATTTTTATCAAATTATACTCTTTTAATAAGTTTACATGCAAAGTGGATTAAAGTAAGAAACATAAAAAATAGACCAGATCTGCTTCCATATGTGATATCAGATTTATTCCAAAAATGTTATATTGATAAAGAATAATTGTTCTAAAAAATTGCAACTGTGGTCCCAGAAAAACTAATATGGCAACTTATTAAGCTAGCAAAATGCTGTTTTCTGGACCATCAATTGCCTTCCCCTAACACTCACCATTTTTTTTTATTTGAATTAGATACAAGATTGATTTACATGACAATCCCAGTTCCCTTCTCTCTTCTTTCCTCCCCTATCATCCCCCCAACTAAAACCCTACCTGTCACATATCCTTTCTTCTAATCTACACCTGATTCAACCTTTATGCTCCCTCATGACCTCTGCATCTTTCCTCTTCTTGGACAACCATCTTCTGTCTAGTCACACATAGAGGCAGGCAGAGAATGCCTATTAAGATAAGTTATAGCTAGGTTCTTCATCTGTAACATTCCAGCTTCTCCACAGTCACTGAAAGTCAGTTAAGCAGCCTTTGTATAATGTTCAATGTAAGGTACACCTTCTTTTCAGAAACTTCTCTCATAATCACTTGCTATGAGCTATTTCCTCAAATTACTTAAGTACAGATGGAGCAATGTCCTCTCCTTTCCATAATCCATGAGTATGATATAGCTTGCTTTCAGATTTATGGAGTAAACTATTGATTTGAAGGAAAATTCTATTTATTTCCTAAATTTCCTACTGAAATGAGGGAGATAAAGGACAATTAATGTCAGAAAGTAGGGCATTGATTTGATATGCTGTAACTGTAACAAGGCTTAAACTCATAGCCATAGGAAGAGAACAACTTAGTAAGGGCTCAAATACATGATCTGAGAACAACTTGTACATGCTGAAGGAGGGCTATGATGTGGCAACCACTTCATTATTTTTTGCATAAAAATAATTACCATTAAAATATGTTCTTCAAACAATAGAAATTAACATACAATGATAAATTTAATGTTACCACAAAGAGTTATAAATGTCTTTTAGATGTCTCACAATGAAGGCTTTCCTTAATATTTTGGATAGCATACAAAGCAAATAGAAATTTAATAAATAATCAAATAATTACTTGATGTCACATTTGCGAAGTATCCTGAACATAAATTTAATAACCATTAGATTATACCACATCAATAAATCTTTTATTTATTCATATTTTATGAATGCAATCAATGGTTTCTTTTTTCAAGACGTAAATGAGAAATTTCATTTTCATGTTTTTTATGGTAAAATATTAGATTAATTTTATAGTAAGTTATAAAAGTTCATTTTCTTTCATCATTAATTCCATTTTTCTTTAATGCAGAATAACAATTACAAATAACATCATTTGAAGGGTGTCTCATTAATCAGTGAGTATGATATAGCATGCTTTCAGATTTATAGAGTAAACTATTAATTTGAAGGAAAATTCTATTTATTTCCTACTGAAATGAGGGAGATAAAGGACAATTAATGTCAGAAAGTAGGGCATTGATTTGATATGCTGTAACTATAACAACATTTTCTAGGTAACTCATTACTGAATAAATTCGATAAAATATGTGAAAGCCTCTTTCAAAGGATTTAAGAAAAATTACACTGGAAGAAAGGTTTAAAATATCTTATCAAAAGTATGAGCAAGTATATAACATAAAATTATGTAATTATCTCTTTGCACAGACATATCTATATCATATGAACTTTCTAGCATATCCTTGAAAAAATTCATAATTTAAAAAATGATGTACTTGTTAAAACAAATGTTACTTTCTATATCAACCATTTGGATTCTGTATTTATATTTATACTATGCCTAACTTAGCTATTATAAAAACAGCAATATATCAAAAATATAATAGCTGCATCAAAGATATTCAAAATTTCTTCTCCTAAAAATATAAATGTGAAAAGAGATTATTTTAAAGTATTTCTCTACATTGTTTCTTTGCTTTCACTACAAAATTACAGCCATAATTCAAGAGTCCAGGAAGCTACTGTTAATTAGTTAAACTGATGGGAACATCTAACTATGCTAAAGGCTTTGTCTCTACAACCAGTCATGCCAAATAATCATCAGCTCAATTTAAAGCAAGAAAAATAAGTACAGAATGAAAACAGTCACCAACAGAGGAGAAAATAAGGAGGTATATGTTAAAGTATTATTAGAATTCTTATACTAAATAAACCCACATATTTGAATAGCATAACAGGTTTTAAATATTTTTTAAAAGTACTAAGCAGATTGTTCAAGACATGAAATTATTTTGGATGGCAATTATTGAAAAGGGAACTTTTCCCATTATACTGAATGGCTACAAATAAAAAAGCCATAGTTGATGGTATTTCCTTCATTATTAACATCACAAGCTGTTAGCAATTAGTTTGCTGTTTTATTGTAAAATGGGGCTTTAATGCTGTGCTGCAAATTGTAGAGTTTTCTATAGAAAGACAAAACAGTTCTCTGGAACTCTAGGCTGTATTTTCTGAGAGTAATCATCACATATAATGCTTTTCATGAACAAAAGGGGCAATTTGTGCAGCATTAGTTCTTTTATCAAGTGGTCAAGGTGAGCTGGACTGAAATGTCAACTCTCCTCTGTGGTTCCCTTGTGAGCAAAATGCAACCTTGTATGTGACATCTGACCAATGCTAAAGCAATCTGCTTCAATAATACACAAATAATGTAATTATTATATGGCATCTCAGTGACATAGGCATCCAAGTATCGAATAAAGATAGATATTTACTTTAATATTCTGTATCACAGGTTTGATCCTATGGCCCAGTTACTTAGACACACTGAATTTTTGATGTGTTAGAGCTTCTTTATAGGAGAAACTATTTAAAATAGAGATGTATTCCATATGTACACCATACATATTCTCTTATCCCTAGTTCTGTATCTGAGAGTGCCAAACAAAATAACGTTGTGTCATTTTGCACAAAATTTTAGCTTAGAGAAAGAATGTTAATTTCCTGCTACTAGGAAAGGTAGTACATGTGTTTGCTCAGCTATGCATCTCTCTCTCTCTCTCTCTCTCTCTCTCTCTCTCTCTCTCTCTCTCTCTCTGTGTGTGTGTGTGTGTGTGTGTGTGTGTGTGTGTGCGTGCGTGCGCGCCCACACACGTGCTTATACCATTGTCATCTGTAAATAACCAAAGCAGCACTGTTACATTGTTGGTTGTGTGTAGCTTCAATATAGTTATATTATAATTGCTTCCCACTCTTTCACAGTCAATTTTTTTAAGTTCCAGAAACCTACATATGACACACAACATATGAAACTAAATAGAATACTTAAAAATAAAAGTCATGAATTATCTGCAATTAAACTCATGTACAAAGTCCATAACTAAAGCAGAAATGTGTTAAATAATGAAAACATAACCAAGCATGATGGTGCACACCTTTAATCCCAGCACTTGGGAGGCAGAAGCACATACAACTCAATGAGTTTGAGGTCACTCTAGTTTTTTGCTTTTAAATTTATTTTTATTTAAATTAGAAACAAGCCTTGTGGCGCAATGGTAGTGTGTCTAAATCCAGCCTAGTTTATATAGCACAAGTTCCATGCTAGCAAGAGCCACACAGTGAGTCTCTGTCTCAAAACATAAATAATGAAAAAAATTGAATAATAAAATTGACCATATGAAAACTTGAAGTGATATTTAATTGTCAATAAAACAACGAGAGTGGTAATACTAAAATACTGACACAATTTAAAGCAATGATTTCTAATATGAATGCTGACATATAACTCCAAATAGTAAAAGTGTGAAAATTGGTAGGTAATATATGAACAATATTGACATATTCACTGGTTCTTTCATTCTGCACAGCCTTATTACATTGAATGGATTTTCACATAAAATGTAAATAGGAGGCACAGACTTTTAGACAAACTTCCAAGCAAACTTCTGAAAACACTACACACCTCATTGTCTTTCAAAAGAGATTGAAATGCTATATATTGAGAGAAGTGTTAGTTTACCAGATTAAAAGAAAAACTTTATTCCTTAAGAAATCTTATTTTTTTGGTAAGTAAGTCATGAATACTTAAAAGAAAGAACTTAAATAAACCAGAATACTGTATATTAGGCAAAATTCATGGAAATGATCTTTTAAATGCAGATAAATCATTTTTGGCTGTCATAAATATTATATTTTAAAAGAAGACACTGTCTTCTTTTCAATTACAAATATAATATATTAAATATGATTTTTGTACTCATACACTTAATACCAAGACACTTTACACTTAGAAGATACAATTACCTGGTATTCTATCACTGATAAAATGAAACTTTATGTG
Source organism: Cricetulus griseus (assembly GCF_003668045.3). NCBI lineage: Eukaryota > Metazoa > Chordata > Mammalia > Rodentia > Cricetidae > Cricetulus > Cricetulus griseus. The sequence goes on from NC_048604.1 coordinate 58,143,417, forward strand.
CATTTTCAGATATTTTTCTCATTTATTTAATAAAATTTCATATAAATTACTATAATGTCATACATAGGCTGAAGTATTGGAACAATTGATCTACAGTTAATGACACTGTTTCCAGAGGTCTAAGAAGTACAGTATTATTGAAGGAAGTATGTCACTGGAGGAGGGTTTTGAGCTTTCAAATCTTCATGATATCCCCAGTGTGTGTTTTTCTCTCTCTCTCTGCCTTGTGTATTTTGTTTGGGTTGTAATCTCCCAACATCTTGCTTCAGTAGCCATGCCTGTAGCTTGCTGCCACACTTTCCAACAAAGATAGATTCTTAACCCTCTGAAACTGTAAGCCAAATAAGCTCTCCTTTTTTTTTCTCTTTTTCCATCAAACGTATTTTGGATATCTTTTATTAATTTGAATTAGAAACAAGATTGTTTTACATGACAATCCCAGTTTCCTTCTCTCTCCTGTCCTCCCCTCCCCCCTCTCCCCAACTAGAACCCTACCTATCACATATCCTTTTTGCTCCCCCTGGATGGTGAGGCCTTCCATAGGCTGTCATCAGAGTCTATTGTATGCTTTGGGATAGGCCCACCCCCATGTGTCTTGGCTCAGGAAATGGGCTCCCAAAGTCCACACCTATGCTAGGGATTAGTACTAAACTACTACAGGAGGTCCTGTAGATTTCCGAGGTTTCCTCACTGAAACCCATGTTCCTGTGGTCTGGATCAGTCCCATGCTGGTATCCCAGCTATCAGTCTGGGGAGCAAGAGTTCCCCGATGTTCAGGTCAGTTGTTTCTTTGGATTTTACCAGCCTGGTCTGGACCCCTTTGCTCTTCACTCGTCCTTCTTTGCATCTGGATTCCAGTTCAGTTCAGTGATTAGTTGTGGGTATCTGCTTCTACTTCCACCAGCTGCTGGATGAAGGCTATCGGGTGGCATATAAGTCAGTCATCAACCTCATTATCTGGGGAGGGCATTTAAGGTAGCCTCTGCTCTGGTGCTTTGATTGTTAGCTGGTGTCATCTTTGTAGATCGCCAGACATTTCCCTCGTGTCTGATTTCTCTGTAAACCTAAAATGTCTCCCTCTATTATGGTATCTCCATTCTTGTTATCTTCTATTCTTCCCCTGACTCAACCTTTCTGCTCCCTCATGTCCTCTGCATCCCTCCTCTTCTCCCCTTCTCATTCTCCTAGCTCCCTGCCCCTCTTCCCGTGCTCTCAAATTGTTCAGGGGATCTTGACACTTGACGCTTTCCCCTTCTCCAAGGGTCCATGTATGTCTCTCTTAGGGTTCTCCTTGTTTACTAGCTTCTCTGGCAGTGTGGATTGTAGGCTGGTAATCCTTTGCTCTATGTCTAAAATCCACATATGAGTGTGTACATATCATGTTTGTCTTTTTGTGATTGGGTTACCTCACTCAGAATAGTTTCTTCGAGTTCCATCCATTTTCCTGCAAATTTCAAGATTCCATTGTTTTTTTTCTGCTGAGTAGTACTCCATTGTGTAAATGTACCACATTTTCTCTATCCATTCTTCGGTTGAGGGGCATCTAGGCTGCTTTCAGTTTCTGGCTATTACTAATAGTGCTGTGAACCTAGAGTCCTCTGCCTCAGTCTGCCCTTTCCAGGTCCCTGTGATGACCACTGCTGTACTGGTTGCAATACATAATCCTAACTTAGAGTGGTTTTTCCAACTTGAAAATACATAATGTAAGGACTATGTGGGCCCTACTACTTTAAGGTTTGGCTGATTCTTTTGGGAACTATCAACCAAAACATCATCATTTTATAATTTCTGATCAAAAAAATAATTCATTCATTTTCGACATGTAGATACTAAGCTTCCCAGTCAGTACTGGTTTAAAGGCTATCACATTTTCACTGCATGCTTTTGGTACTTTGAGGAAAAAGAGATATGAATTAACCATGTATTTATTTATTTATATCTCATGTATTTTATTCCATTGATCTATGAAATGGATTTTTGTCAGTACTGTATTGTTTTGAGTAATCTGGTTTTGTTATGAATATACTTTGTAGTAAAGATTTATCACATAATACCTCTAGTTTGTCTCTTTTTCTCAGAATAGACTAGTGTCTTACAGACCTTTGTGCTTCTTTATGAATTTCATGAATTCGAGAATTTTTTTTGGGGGGGTCGAGACAGGGTTTCTCTGAGGCTTTGGAAATTCAAGAACTTTTTAAAACTAGCTTTGTGAGGAAATGTCGTTAGAATTTTGATGAAAACTGCATGGAGTCTTAATATAAATTTTGGTAATATGAAAATTTTACCAATACTAATTGAATTCTAATGGATGTGGGATGCATTCTTATCCTATAGTATCTAGTTATTACTTTGATGTTTTAAAGCATTCATTATGTAAGTATTTAAGCTACTTTGCTAAGCTTATTCCTTGGAATTTTGAAGGCAATTAGTAATAGAAAATAGAAATGTTTTCCTGATTTATTTCTCAGAATATCTATTATTTTTATATAGAAACGATAGTGATGTTATATGCTAGTGTATCATTCTACTTTACTGGAACCATTCACCTGCAGTGAGTTTTCTAATGGAATATGTAGAGTCCATCTATGCTGAAAATTGTGTTGGCTTGATCTTGGGCATGTCTTCTACAGATAATAACAATTTGAGTTCATGAGGGCAATAGTTTGGCATCTCTCTGAGCATGATGTTTGACTAAGTTTAAATTGCCAGGCATGAGTTCTCTACTGTATATCAGGCCTCAAATTCAATTAGAAAGCAGTTAGTAACTCCAAAGCAGTCATCTTGCCTGGTAGTTGGGTATTGTAAGAGAATCCTCATATAGTATTCATGGAAGCCTAAACAAGTGCAGTCATTTTAGACATCAGTCTATAAGTTTGTCAAAATCCATAAACATATTTATCATATGAATCAGTTATGCTACTCCTGGGCATATACCTAAAGGATTTAGTCTACTGCTATAGAGACACTTGAACATCTGTTTAATGATGCCCTGTCCACAATAGCTAGAAAATGGAGTCAATCTCAATATCCATAAACAAACAAAGTAGATAAAGAAAATGTGATACATATACACAATGGAATATTGTTGAGCTGTTAAAAAACATGAAATCACAAAAATTTAAGGTAAATGGAAAGAACTGGATAAAAATATTTCAAGCGAAGTTAAGACTCAGACAAATGCAGGATGTGAGGATCTTATGTTTGTTAAATTGTTAGTTTTTATTAAGAGCTGACTGAAACTGTCAAGTCTAAGGATAAATGAAAACTCATGGGAAGTTTTCTGTGAGCTTCTCTGAAACACTTGTTATGCTTTGAAGATATGGTCAGTTGTGGGTTATATCAGCAGATCTTATCACCACAGAGGTATCAAAGTGAACCTGGAGAAGTAAGTACATCAATATGTATTATGGGATAAGATTCAAAGCTATATATTTTATATGGTTAGACCTCATACCAGAATTTATATCAACCAAGGTGACAAGCATCTAGAAAGAAGTTAGCTTTGTGGCCGAATTTAGAGCAGCTAGTAGGAGAAGTTGGTAAATCCAAAGTCTCCTAAATTAAGATACATGATTTGGTTTTCATCAAGAAATGAAGTAAGCCATATATTAATTAACATAGTTAAGGCATCACAGAATATGCAATCATCTTTCCTTTTCTACTTGATTGATTCTGGGGTGTATTATAGACAATCATATGTACAAAGTTTCACATTCCTTATTTAGATAGGCATGGTACTTGTATTTAACCTAAGCACATATATGTTAGCTTTTCATTAGACATAATAACTATTAAACCGCATCATTTAGACTATAATGACAAAAATTAAAGGCTATTACAGAATCAGTTTAGATACAATTTTGAAAATTATTTTAGGTTTATGGTTGGCTAACTCTATGGACTAAGACTTGATGGATACAAAGACCCAAATATGTAAATATTTCAAAACAACAAGCTGTACATGAGAGATATGTACAAGTTTCATTGAATAACTAAATATGACTTGTATAAAAATGAAAATACTCTTGAGGAGGGCATGAAAATCGTTACTGGTTTTTCTTAAATTGACTCTGTTATATCAAAGTTTGTAATATAATTAGTTTTTTCACAAAATGCAATGAGTGAAATTAAGTAATATGAATAATATGAAATAACATATATAGCCAGATGATTTATTTATATTTTCATATAGCAAATATTCTTCTGACATATCTATAAAGTATGTAATTCAATTTTACATGTTTATAATTACAACAAAACCTTTATTATTATGACTAGAAATAGCATCATAAAATTTTAATATTGTTTTTGTACTAATCAAAATGATTAAAAAGCAAATCTTAGTTTTAAATTGTTAGATAATAATGCATATTAAGAGTTATTACTTTTTCTTGCTTTGAACAGTGGTAGTTGTAATTTTGTAAGGCTCCAACAATGATTAAAGACTAGAAAAGTCATCACTTCTGAGTAATGTGGGAAATAAATAGGAAAAGTCTCCCCACAGACAAAAACAATAAACCCTGCTAATCTACTGTAATGAAATTAATAGGTTTACAATAATGGAATGTGCCACATAATGAGATTTATTTGTGGGTTTTTTTTGGTTTAAGGTTTAAATGATCACAAAACAATTATGTTTAATAATGTTGTTTTAAATGTTAGCAAAACTACTTTGCCTGATAATGCTTTCATATAGCAGTATATGATTAAAATTGTTATTTTAGAAGTTTCTTTCTTAATTAGAGAGTAAATTTTCGAAGATTCCTTGTGTAGTTCAATATCTTAGTTTTAATTCTTAGTGTAATTTATTGCCAAAATACTTGTCTAGGATATATAAGACCCAGTATTTAATCCATTGCACTGCTTCCCAAGTTTGCTTCTGAAACATCTGACAACTAACAATAGATAAACTTTTTAAAGAAATCAGATTTTGAGAGGGAAAAGGGGAGGACATGTGAGAAATTTTAGAGGGAAGGGGTAATGTGGAAATGTTATATGTAAGTACAGTACTCAGGTAGGAAGTTCCCTATAAAGTAAAATAAATTTCAAAGCAAAAATAGAAATTGATATGAAAGTAAGCCTAGTTACATTGCTATTTTATGTACTCAATTATTAGTTTATAAACATGAAAAGGCTTCAGTTATATGTGTTTAGTATAGCATGTTTATATTCACATTATTTTTCTCTGTCATCAGATACATTTGTGAGAAATCTATAATAGATAAATGTTAATGTTATCTGTTATATCTCTCCAATATAGAGATACATGTAAATATTCACATATGAAACAATAATAAAAATATTTCAGTTGATTAAAATGACAAAATGGATGAATTTAGTTTTGATTTGTTATTTTCTTAACCATTATGTTTTAGAAAATCTTTGGATATTATTTTTAATAACAATTTATGTTACATTTAGTTTATGGAATGCCAGGAACACTTCTATTTTTCCATAAAGTATCAAGGTGACTCAGATAAAGTTTTTCGGTAACAAAATTGTAAGTTCACTAGAATTAAAATTACATTGGAGCTTCTCTTAACTAAGCTAAGTTTATTTGAAACTTTAGTATAATCACAATTTGAGGGGAAGAAGTCAGGGTAATGGCTTGGGAAGGCAGAACAAGATGACATCTAAAAGTTGAATAACTATAAATATCTATTCACATACAAAACCATCTGCCTAGGAGCTAAGTAAATCAGAAGAGAGACCATTGTGCCCAATTTCATACATTTGAATGGAAAAAGATGCATCAAAGAAAGCAGGAAATATCATTGTTTATGTTATCACCACCATCCCCAAAGTATAAATAGCCCACCATAGAGGGTGTCACCTCTTGCTTTGGGGAGGAAAGGAGAGTCTGATCTATTCTTTAAGTTGACATTCATTACTATGTCCCTCACAGTGAATCTCAGTATTCATAAAGACCCCAAACCTATATCAAAAGCCTATGATTGTACCTGAGCCTCTGTAATTGTATTGTCAGGTGAGAAAGAAACTACCTATAAAATTCTTTCTCCATTCTCAGTTAGAAGAGCATTGAATAGCTCAGAATGAAAGATAACATATGCCTCGGAATTTAGTTTCTGGATCATTGTGGTGAGAAGACACTGAGGGTTCCATATAAGCAATAATTTGTAATATATCTATATTACTTCTAACATCAAGATCAAGCTTTTTCAGGTCATACTTATTTCAGCCATATCAATTTCAGATTTCTGTGGGCCTGGAGTGTGTCCACTTCATTTAAGATTGTACAATTCTTTTCTGCTGTGAGACTCTGGTGTGATCCAACTTTGCACTAGCTTTGGTGGCTAAACAATTGTCACACCACTCATCACCCAACATCTGGCAGTACAGTCATTGCTAAGCCAGTATACATAGATAGGGATGAAGAACTTCCACGGCACCAAGAGAGACCTTTGCCTCAGTGTGCCCATTAGTCCGCCCCCCACTGGCATTATCATTGTATGGAGCATTGGACTTAGTATAACCCATAAAATTTTGCAGGCTCCTTGAGCTGAAATATTTAGGCATAACCCAGCTTAGCATTATTGCAGATGGACAGAAGACTATTTTCCTTATTACTTCCTAAACTTGAGCAACTTAGTAGCAAGCAGACAACATTGCCAAAGAACTTAGTGCTGAGTTGATGAAAGTCAACATTAGATAGAATCTAGCATCACCCACCTCACAAATTACTGTGGAAGTCTCTGTAACTATTCTAGTGAATAGTTGAAATATTCAAGGAGAAACATGCATCTCTGGTATATCAGAAATCTGATCTTGATCAGATCAATTGTGACTGACTGCAATTGTCTAATGCAACAAAACCATCTACATAAGAAATACCCCATATAAGTGTGAGCATTTTTCCTAAGCTGCAGAAACAGCTGACCTGAACAAATGCAGGCTCACAGACCCCAGACTGACAGCTGGTGAACAAGCATAAGAAGGAACCAGTCCTCCTGAATGTGGGTGTCAGTTAGGGGGCTTGGACAGTCTGTGGGAACTCTGGCAGTGGAACCATTATTTATCCCTAGTTCACGAATGGGCTTTGGGAACCTATTCCCTATAGAGAGATACTCTCTCAGCCTAGGTACATGGGGGAGGGGCTAGGTCCTGCCACAAATGATGTGACAGACTTTGATGATTCCCCCACCGGAGGCCTCACCCTCCCTGAGGAGTGGATGGAGGGAGGGATGGGGGATTCCTGGGGGCAACTGGAGGATTGGAGGGAGAGGGAACTGGGAGTGGTATGCAAAATAAGATTGTTTTTAATTTTAAAAAATAAGGATTGTATTCATTTTCATAGAATTGGAAACAATCCCACAGGCTCACAAAGGGGTGAGAGAATGTCATTGGCACATACATATACTGGGGATGGGGATACTAACATGGTATAACGTCTAAGGCAGGAGAAAGCATGCTTTATTCTTTAATGTATTTCTTTCTCAATATTATAAAGTCAATTACGGTATAATATTGCTGCTGATACAAGTTGTAAGAGAAAATACTCTCTTTCACATTAATTTGAATGGGTTTGAAATATTTGTTTTTATTTATTGTTATGCACAGCTTATTTCTTGCACTTTGTTTCTTTCAATATCTGTAGTGATATATTATTTATGAATTATTAAGGCTTGACCAAGGGTTTAGAAAAGAAAAGTCAGCCTCAAACTATAGAGATCAGGCAGTGGTGATACACACCTTTAATCACAGCAACCAGAAGCCAGAAGGTGGTGATATACACCTTTAATCCTAGCACTCAGGATTAAGAAATAGATGGATCTCTGTGAGTTTAAGGCCATGCAGATCTACACAGGATTGAAACAGTCTAGAAGATAATTAGAGCTCACACATTTAATCTCAGCACTAGAGGGGTATAAAAGACAGGGGCAAATATTCAGAGAGGCATTTATTCTCCGGCCACACTGAGGAGAGGTTACAGTCTGAGGCTTGGTGAGAGATTGTGGAGACAGAATCAGCCCATCCTGAGGTAGAGGTAAGAAGCTAGTGGCCAGCTGCTTTGCTTTTCTGATCTTCAGCTAAAGTTTGAACCCCAATATTAGTCTCTGTGGTTTTTTATTTATTCATGTTACAAGTAATTAAAGATTTAGATTTGTCATTTTCAAATACTTCCTTGTTATAGTAAATTATAAACAGTAAGTGTGGCCTACTAAGCATTTGCTTTTGAAAGATTTTCTTTGCTATCTTTTCTAGGATATGCTTTCAAGGAATATGGTCCAATACAAAATCATAAACTTACTTAAAACATTATGAATTTTGTGATTTTTAAAAATTTTATTGTGGGGTAAACAAGCATGGATAGGTAGATGTCAATGTTATATTTTAAAGTGAAATATTGAACATAGTTGCAAATACAGACTTATGAGAAACTGTTAAGACTGTTCAAGGGATATAGGCTTCTAAATACATATATTACATATGCCAATTAATTTTATTATTCATCCCTTTCCCTGTTCTCGCTTCCCATCTACAGATCCTATAATATTTGAATCGAATTTAAATAGTTTAAGACTAGTGTAGCTTTCAAATCTCAGAGTTTCTTTGTACAATGGATGGTGGTTGTATTCATTACTTTTCTGTCACTATGAGATAAAACACCACAAACAAAGGCAACTTAAGAAGAGATTTTATTTGTGCTCACAGATCCAGAGGAATAAGATAATGATTGTGGAGTGGAGAGTGGCAACAAAACACAAATACAGACACAATAGGGGTCTGAGCTCACACCTTGAACTGCAAGTATGAAGCAGGCAGTGGGAGAAGGAACTAATAAGCAAAACTGGTAACAAATGGCAAGATTGTAACTCCTAGGCTTCCCCACATAGTACCACCAACTGGCAACTAAGAGTTCAAATGCCATATCCTATGGGGAATTTTTTCATTCAAACTGTTAGAGTTATTAATAGAGAAACTCACAACTGGTCAAAATACAGGACTGGGATTTTCAACAACTGTGACATCTATATCATACCTCCTCCTCAGGACTTAGGCATAACCATGGAATATGGGGTGGAAAAATTATAGGACCCACATGTCAGAGACAATAGGAGCAAAGTAGTGTCTTCTAAATATGTCAGGACCTTTGCACTGAAAACCACAGCATTTGTTTGTGGTGATGTACACATGATAAATCCAGCCAACATTCTCTCATGGAAAAGACAGGGATTTGGGAGCCACAACCAAGAATTGAGGAGCTATGGACAGTTAATGGCTTGGGGAATGGGGAGAATTAGTTTTCTTTAATATGTGGATTCTGGTAAGTGCATGGCCTCACACAGAGTTGCCAGATTTTTAAATTTAAAAAAGCAGATGCAATGAGGTTTAAATTATTAAAGAATTAATACAAATATTTCAAACAGAACAAAACATGTAACTCTTACTAGTGCTGTTGTAGTGTTTTAAATAAGAATGATTCCCATAGGTATGGTGATATATTGTTTATGACCTAATAAAACCCCTGGAGATCAGAATGCAAAACTAGCCACAGTCCTAGAAGCTGGTCAGTGGTGGCACACAACTGTAATCCCAGGACTCAGGAGACAGAAGCAGATGGATCTCTGTGAGTTCAAGAACACCCAGAGCTATGCAATAGTGAATCAGCCTAGAAGAGTAACAGAGCTCATGCCTTTAATCCAGCACTAGAGAGATATATAAGGATGAAGCAATGGGTCTCATGCGAGATTCAGTTTCCAGTCTCAGGGAAGACAAGATCTCCATTTCAGCCTTGGTAGAGGTAAGAGCTACTGACTGGGTTCTTTGCTTCTCTGGTCCTCAGCACGAACCCCAATATCTGTCTCTGGGTTTTTAATATTCATGTTACACATAAACTCATGTATTTTAATTCTTATTCACCAGAAATTGTAAACCTTTGATAAGGTTTGAAGGACTTAGAGGTGTGGGATTTTAGGAGGAAGCTTGTCACTGGGGGATGAGCTTTGATATTTTTAAAGCACATGCCAGGCAACTGTGGGAATTACCAATATGGAGCCAGGTAAAATACAAGGGAATTTATTAGGGAAAAGCCTTACTTACAGAGCGACCTAGCCAGCCAGCAGAGCAGCAGTAAGTACAGAAGGCCGAAGATGAAACAGAAGAAAGGAAGCCCACGTGAGTGCCCCTCACTCTTAAACTTTCTGAATGTCACCCTGACCACGCTAGCAGGCATGGCTACAGTGTCTCCTACAATTCCCCTTTTAGTCTAAAAGAGGATTAAAATTTAACAGTGTAAAGTATACAAAATTAACAATCATAGAGGTGAAATATAAGAAGATACAACAATCTGCTTATGTTACATCCTAACTATCTATTTTAAGTAAACCCTAAAGTTATCTGAAGGAATTGTCCAAGTCTGAACACCTCCTTCCAATCCCAACCATAAACAATAGGAAGCTATCCTTAACTAGGTGTATATTATCCTTAGTGACAACAATGAGGAAAAGGGGGTGTAGCATACTCCAAGTTACTTCCTGCTCAAATGGGATGGCGATAGCCTTGTGGGGTCCTGTAGGAAGAAAATGTTAGTATAGTGAAAGTCTTGAATGGATTGTATCCAGTCTATGTTAGATGGGATTTGCTTGATTGAAGATCTTGCTTGAAATCCTCAACTTGATTGAAGTCAATACTGGAAGCTTGGCGGGCAGAACTCAAGCAGGTAGCAGAAAGATTTATCGTAACACCAGGCCTAGTCTTTCTCCCTGTGGTCTATGGATCACGATGTAAATCTCTCAGATATAAGACTATGCCTGCTTGTGTGCCACCATCATTCCTGTGACAATTATTGTCTTAGGGTTTCTATTGCTGTGAAGTATCACATGACCATAGCAACTCTTATAATGGAAAACAGTAATTGAGGTGGGGACTTATAGTTTCAGAGGTTTAGTCGGCTATCATCATGGTGGGGATGGCAACATTCAGGAATACATGGTGCTGGCTACATCTTGATCAGGAAGCAAGAGGAAGTGGATATGAGGGTAAAGTGAGGTTTTTGGACTTGCTTGGTCCCGCAGGCACATCAACACCAAATGAATGAACAAGACTTATATTAATTATAAAGCTGTTGGTCGTTGGCTAAAGTTTCTTATTTGCTAGCTCAGTCTTAATTATTCACCCATTTTCTAATAACCCCTGTATTTCCACATGGTCTTACCTTACTGGAGAAAGGTCCAGGGACCTGTTACTACTCTGGCATCCTATATCTTGACTGTTCAGCATCTCTGCAGTGAAAAGAAAAGAACATGATTTCCTGTTTGTCCCTGCTTATATGCTGATTCTGCCCAGCTATGTCACTTCCTAAATTGGCTAAATCAGCCAATCAGTGTTTTATTCATTAACCAATAAGAGAAACATATGCACAGAAGGACTTTCCCCATCATCTCCTCTTTTCTGTCTAAATAAAAAGAAGGGTTTTAACATTAACATAGTAAATATATATGTATATATATATTATATATATATATATATATATATATATATATCAGTTACCAAGTAAGAACTATAGCTACAATGTTATTTAATTAACTTTTGGCAAAATTTATAAAAATATTCTATCATCTATCCTATCTTCATGAGTCTACAGTCTTATATGTAACTTATATTAATCATAACTAATGAAACTATAACCCTAACTGTCTTCAACTCCATCAAAGACCACAGAAGATTAGTATATAAACTCTAGAATTGACAGAGATATATTGATAACTTTGTCAGTCATCCAAAGTTTCTCTATAATATTGGAGTACCCATCTTCAGCCCATAGGCCACAGTGTGTCTGGCAGACTTCTCATCAAAGCAGGAAACTTTAAAGTGTATACCAATATTGACAGTTTGTCAGTCAATTTTCTCTGTGTACTGCAGAATGTCTGTCAGACTCTTCCACAAAGCATGAACCCTTCAAAACTGTTCATCTTGTTTTGCAAGTTCAGCAGTCACTTTCCTGTGTGTCCTACATGTCCATTCTATCAAACAGTCCAGGTAAGAGTGGTATCTTGCCCAAATAGCTAATCTCAACACATTGAAAGCAAACTCCATAATGATGTTCTTCGATGCCTATCCTCCTTTCTAACATAATTGATGTGCCAGGAGCAGTTGTGTCTCACTGTCATGAAAAACCCTAAACCATTTTAAATGCCATATTCTAAACGTCTTTGAAAGGTTTGAAGACTATTGATACAGTATTTGAGATGGATAACTAACTAACCTAACTATAAGTTTTGACTATTATAGGTGACTATATACAATCTGTATTTAATTACACATTACATTTTTAAAGGAGATGTATAAGCACAATACCTAAACAAGAGAAGAAATATACATATCACAAAATTGACCTTAAATTTGTATCAATAAATGAAAATCCATACCCATTCAAAGTATTCATTTCTATATCATATTTCACCCTTTTGTTTTAAAAGGAAGATAACTGTAATCGGGAACCATCTATAACCAACCCCATTTAACTGAAAATGAACATTTATAAACAATATTTGGGAATATGGGCTTCGTTCTCTCCAAACTACTTTCTGCTGTTCAGGGGTACTGTCTTAGGGATCCTAAGAAAACCCAGATATCCTGGCTGTATTGGTCTATGAATGCATTGTCTCAGCTGTTTTTGATGTTGGATCTACTGGACCACTGCTTCGGGGGGTGTCTTGCTTCATCAAGCCATATTAGTCTGGAAGGAATCCACAGCCTTCCATTTTCTGTGGAACACAAATTAAATCTCTGTTCCAAAGTAACATATCCTTATCTTTAAATTTTGAAGTCAAGGCATTATTTAAAAATACAAATTGGATTAATCCAGCAGCATTTCTTTTAGCAGTTGTTGCTATTTCATCAGCAGTCAAGTAATTCAAGACAACACAGTAATGTACAGTATCCAGACTCTCTGTATTTTCCATCTTTAGGTGGCTTATTTATTTATTTATTTATTTATCTATTTATTTATTATTACTATGTTTCTTTTTTTCCTTTTTTATTAGAAAGAAAATTATTTTACATGTAAATCCCAGGTCCCTCTCCCTCCCCTCCTCCCCTGTCCCCACCCCCTAACTAATGCCCTACCTATCCCATACCCTTTCTGCTCCTCTTCAAAGTCTGTCATATTCTTTGGGATAGGGCCTAGGCCAACCCCCTTGTGTCTAGGCTCAGGGAGTATCCCTCTATGTGGTATGGGCTCCTAAAATCTATTCCTATGGTAGCGATAAGTACTCATCGACTACAAGAGGTCCTATAGATTTCCAGGTCTCCTCACTGACACCCAAATTTAGGGGATCTGGATCAGTCCCAATCTGGTATCCCATCTATCAGTCTGGGGACCAAGAGGTTTCCCTTGTTCAGGTCAGCTGTTTCTGTGAGTTTCACCAGCCTGATCTCGACCCCTTTGCTCATCAGTCCTCCTCTGCATCTGGATTTTGGTTCAGTTCAAGGTCTAGCTGTGTCTGCTTCTACTTCCACCAGCTGCTGGATAAAGGCTATACAATGGTATATGAATTAGGCATCAATCTCATTATCAGGAGAGGGCATTTAAGGTAGCCTCTCTTCTGTTGCTTAGATTGTTAGTTGGTGTCATCTTTGTAGCTCTCCAGATATTTCCCTAATGCCTGATTTTTCTTTGAACTTATAATGTCTCCCTCTATTATATTATCTCTTATCATGCTCTTTTCTGTTCTTCCTCCAACTCAACCTCCCTGTCCCATGATGTCTTCCTCACCCCTCCTCGTCTCCCCTTCTCATTCTCCTAGTTCCCTAGCCCCTCTCCCCATGCTCCCAATTTGTTCAGGAGATCTTGTCCCTTTCCCCTTCTCCAGGGGACCATGTATGTCTCCCTTAGGGTCCTCCTTCTTTACCAGCCTCTCCAGCAGCCTGGGCTGCAGGCTGGCAATCTTTTACTCTATGTATAAAATTCACATATGAGTGAGTACATACAATACCTGTCTTTTTGTCCTGGGTTACCTCACTCAAAATGGTTTCTTCTACTTCCATCCATTTGTCTGTGAATTCCAAGACTCCATTGCTTGTCTCCCCCCCACCCTCCCACTAAGTAGTAGTCTATTGTGTAAATGTACCACATTTTCTCTATCCATTCTTCAGTTGAGGGGCTTCTAGGTTGTTTCCAGGTTCTAGCTATTACAAATAATGCTGCTATGCACTTTGTTGAACAGATGTCCTTGTTGCATGAGTGTGCTTCTTTTGGGTATATGCCTAAGAGTGGAATATCTGGATCCCATTTTCCTGAGGAGTCAAAATACTGATTTCCAAAGTGGCTGTATGAGTTGGCACTCTCATCAGCAGTGGAGAAGTGTTACCCTTTCTCCACATCCTCTCCAGCATAAAATGTCATTGGTGTTTTTGATTCCAGCCATTCTGACAGGTGTAAGATGATATCTCAAAGTCATTTTGATTTGCATTTCCCTGGTGGCTAATGATGTTGAATACTTTCTTATGTGTCTTTTAGGCATTTTAGATTCCTCTAATGAGAATTGTCTTTTTTATTTCTGTATCCCACTTTTTAATTGGATTGTTTGGTGTTTTGGAGACTAGCTTCTTGAGTTCTTGTATATTTTGAAAATTAGCCCTCTCTCAGATATGGGGTTGGTAAATATCTTTTCTCAGTGTGTGGGCTGCCATTTTGTCTTGCCAACTGTGTCCTTTGCCTTAAAGAAGCTTCTCAAATTCAGGAAGACCCATTTATTAAATGTCGATCTCAATGTCTGTGCTACTGGTTCAGGAAGCAGTCTCCTGTACCAATTAATTCAAGGGTATTTCCCACTTTGTATTTTAATAGATTCAGTATGGCTGCATTTTTGTTGAGGTCTTTGATCCATTTTGACTTCAGTTTTGTGCATGGTGACAGACTTGGATCTATCTGCAGTCTTCTACATGCCAGCATCCAGTTATGCCAGCACCATTTGTTAAAGATGTTTTCTTTATTCCATTGTATAGCTTTAGCTTCTTTGTCAAAAATCAGGTATTCATAGGTGTGTGAGTTAATATCGGGGTTTTTAACTCTATTCCATTGGTCTACCTGTCTATTTTTGTGCCAATACCTAGCTGTTTTCAGGACTATAGCTCTGTAATAGAGCTTGAAGTCAGAGATGGTGATGCCTACAGAAGTTCCTTTATTGTACAGGGTTGTTTTGGCTACCCTAGGTCTTTTGTTTTTCCATATAAAGTTGAGAATTGTTTTTTCAAGTTCTGTGAAGAATTGTGCTGGGATTTTGATTGGGATTGCATTGAATCTGGAGATTGCTTTTGGCAAGATTGCCATTTTTACTATGTTGATCCTACCTATCCAAGAACATGGGAGATCCTTCCATTTTCTGGTATCTTCTTAAATATCTTTATTTAAAGACTCAAAATTCTTATGATACAGGTCTTTCACTTTTTTGGTTAGTGTTACCCCAAGGTATTTTATGTTATTTGTGGTAATTGTAAAGGGTGATGTTTCTCTGATTTCTTTCTCAGCACATTTATCATCCATATATAGTAGGGCTACTGATTTTCTTGAGTTAATCTTGTATCCTGCCACTTTGCTGAAGGTGTTTATCAGCTGTAGGAGTTCCCTGGTAGAGTTTTCCGGTTCACTTATGTAGACTATCATATCATCTGCAAACAGTAAAAGCTTGACTTCTTCTTTTCCAATTTTTATCCCCTTTGATCTCCTTTTGTTGTCTTATTGCTCTAGCTAGAATTTCAAGGACAATATTGAAGAGATATGGAGAGTGTGGACAGCCCTGTCTTGTTCTTGATTTTAGAGGAATATCTTTGAGTTTCTGTCCATTTATTTTGATGTTGGCTGTTGGCTTACTGTATATATATATGTTTATGTTCAGGTATGTTCCTGTTATTCCTTATCTCTCCAGGACCTTTATCATGAAGGGATGTTTGATTTTTTTCAAAGGCTTTTCAGCATCTAGTGAGATGCTCATGTTTTTTTCTTCTTCAGTTGGTTTATAAGATGGATTACACTGATAGATTTTTGAATGTTGAACCTACCCTGCATCCCAGGGATGAAGCCTACTTGATCATGGTGGATAATTTTTCTGATACGTTTTTAGATTTGCTTTGCCAGTATTTTATTCAGTATTTTTGCATCAATGTTCATGAGGGATATTGGTCTGTATTTCTCTTTCTTAGTTGTGTCTTTGAGTGGCTTGGGAAACAAGGTAATTTTAGCTTTGTAAAAAGAGTTTGCCAAAGAACCTTCTGCTTCTATTGTGTGGAACAATTTGAAGAGTATTGGTATTAGTTCTTCTTTGAATTTCTGGGAGAATTCTGCACTGAAGCCATCTGGTTCTGGGCCTTCTTTGGTTGGGAGACTTTGAAGACTGCTTCTATTTCCTTACAGGTTTTATAGGTCTGTTTAAGTTGCTTTTATGTTCTTGATTCAATTTTGGTAAGTGATATCTGTCCAGAAAATTGTCCATTTCCTTTATATTTTCAAATTTTGTTGACTACAGGTTTTCCAAGTATGACCTGAAGATTCTCTGGATTTCCTCGGTGTCTGTTGTTATGTACACCTTTTCATTTCTGATTTTGGTAATTTACATGTTCTCTTTCTGCCTTTTGGTTAGTTTGCATAAAGGTTTGTCTATCTTGTTAATTTTTTCAAAGAACCTACTCTTTGTCACATTGGTTCTTTGAATTGTTTTCTTTGTTTCAACTTTATTGATTTCTGCCCTCAGTTTGATTATTTCCTGGAGTCTATTCCTCTGGGGTGAATTTTCTTCAATTTGTTCTAGAGCTTTCAGCTGTGATGTCAACTCTCTGGTGTGACTATTCTCTAGTTTCTTCATATGAGCACTTAGAGCTATGAACTTTCCTTTTAGTACTGTTTTCATTGTGTCCTGCAATTTGGGGTATGTTGTGTCTTCATTTTCATTGAATTGTAGGAAGTATTTAATTTCTTTATTTCTTCCCTGACCTAGGAATGGTGCAATTGTGTGTTGTTCAATTTCCATGAGTTGATAGGTTTTCTGCAATTTGTGTTGTTTTTTAATTCTAACTTTAAATCATGGTGGTCTGATAAGACACAGGGGGTTATTCCAATTTTTTGTGCTTGTTGAGGTTTGCTATGTTGCCAGGTATGTCGTCAATTTTTGAGAAGGCTCCATGTGATGCTAAAAAGAAGTTATATTCTTTTGCGTTTGGATGGAAAGTTCTATAGATGTCTGTCAATCCCAATTGGGTCATAACTTCTATTAGTTCCTTTGTCTCTTTGTTAACTTTCTGTCTGGTGTTCCTGTTCAGTGGTGAGAGTGGGGTGTTGAAGTCTCCCAGTATAACTGTGTGAAGTCTTATTTGTGATTTGAGTTTTAATAATGTTTCTTTTACAAATGTTGGTGCCTTTGTATTTGGGACATAGATGTTTAGAATTGAGACTTCTTCCTGATGGATTTTTCCTGTGATGTATATGAAAAGACCTTCTTTTGATTGAGTTTAGATTGAAGTCTAACTTGTTAAACACTATGATAGCTACCAAAGCTCATTTCTTGGGTCCATTTAATTGGAATATCTTATCCCAACCCTTTACTCTTAGGTAATGTCTGTCTTTTAATTTGAGGTGTGTTTCTTGTACGCAACAGAAGGTTGGATTCTGTCTTTGTATCCAATCTGTGAGCCAGTGTCTTTTTATAGGCGATTTAGGACAACTAATATTAAGGGAAATTAAGGAACATTGAGTGTTTATTCTTGTTTGTTTTTGATTTGTTGTTGGTATTGGCATTGTGTGTGAATTTACCCTGCTTTTTCTTTTGGGTTTTGTTAATGTGGGATTATCTATTGCCTATGTTTTTGTGAGTGTAATTAATTTCCTTAGGTTGGAGTTTTCCTTCCAGTACTTTCTGTCAGGCTGGATTAGTGGTTACATATTGTTTAAATCTGGTTGTGTCTTGGAATATCTTGTTTTCTCCATTTATAGTGATTGAAAGTTTTGCTGGTTATAGTAGTTTGTGCTGGCATCCATGTTCTCTTTGGGTTGGTAGAATAACTATTCAGGTCCTTCTGGCTTTCAGAGTTTCCATGGAGAAGTCCTGTGTAATTCTGATAGGTTTGCCTTTGTACGTTACTTGGTCTTTTTCCTTTGCTACTCTTAATATTCTTTCTTTATTCTGTATGTTTGGTGTTTTAATTATTATGTGATGAGGGGACTTTCTTTTATGGTGTACTCTATTTGGTGTTCTGTAGGCTTCATGTACTTTCATTGGCATGTCTTTCTTTAGGTTGGAAAGTTTTCTTGTATGATTTTGTTTAATATGTTTCCCACACCTTTGAGTTGGGTCTTCACCTTCTTCTATACCTATTATCCTTACGTTTTGTCTTTCACGGTGTCCCATATTTCCTGGATATTTTGTGTTAAGGATTTGTTGGACTTAAGATTTTCTTTGCTTGATGAATTTATTTCCTCTAATTTATCTTCAGCATCTGAGATTCTGTCTTCCATCTCTTGTATTCTGTTGGTTATGCTTGCATCTGTGCTTCCTGATTGTTTACTCAGCTTTTCCACTTCCAGCATTCCTTCAGTTTGTGTTTTGTTTATTGTCTCTGTTTCAGTTTCCAAGTCCTTAACTGTTTCCTTTAGCTGTTTAATTGTATTTTCTTGGCTTTCCTTGATTTCTTGCTTCTTTTGGTTTGTCTTTTCTTCCATTTCTTTGAAGTATTTTCTGATTTCCTCTCTTAGGGTCTCTATCATATTCATGCACCTGTTTTTGTGGTTGTTCTCTTTTGCTTCCTCTGTGTTGGGATGGTCAAATCTTGCTGGTATAGAGTTCCTAGACTCTGGTGGTGTCCTATTGGTTTTCCTGTTGTTGGATGTGTTCTTATATTGTCGTCTTCCCATCTCTTCTTCCAGTGGGTACAGGTGGTATCTCTTCCTTTCCTTGTGTGTATGGGTCCAGTGTTCTCTTCAGGTGGGTGCAATTGGCTCCAATACTCTGATGGGTCTCAACGTGGGTGCAGGCAGGTCTGAGGCACTTGCTCTCCAGGTGGGCGAGAGTGGGACTAGGGCACAGATATCAGCAGACTTTGGGTTGCTTGGTCCTCAGGGGCCAATTCAACCTGCCTCTACACTGCTTGGGGGCTGCAATAGCCCACCATTCTCAACAGAGTCAAGGTTCCTTGATCCTCAGGAACTGATTCAGTCTGCCTGCAGACCCTGGGGCAGGATTTCCCAGAGTGGACAGGCAGAAGTTGGGCCCAAGGCAGGGGCCAAAGCAGCTCACCTCTGCACTCTGTTGGGGCCAGAATACCCCAGTGACCTCTGCAGAGTCAGGGACCCTGGGGCCTCAGGAACCAATTCAGTCTTCCTGTAGACCCTGGGGTGGGATTTCCCAGAGTCCTCTATTTCTTTTCCATTTATTTTTTTTGTTTTTGAGATAGGGTTTCTCTGTGTAACTTTGGCTGCCCTTGAACTCACTCTGTACACCAGACTGGCCTTGAAATCACAGAGATCTGCTTGCCCCTGCCTCTCAAGTACTGGGATTAAAGGCATGTGCCACCACACCCAGCTACTCTATTTCTTTTTTCTCCCAAGCCTATGTATATTTTTAAGCACATTGAAAACATTTTATAGTGTTACTTTATCTGAATCTGTCTTTAGTGTAAATGTTTATCTTTTTCTAGCCATAAGTCTTTTATCTGCTAAACAACATTACTGAAATTAAAGCTGCAACTGTTTTAGCCACTGTCTTTTCAAGATGGTGGGGGTATGTTTATTGTCAGCACTGAGAGCTGTGTGCACTGAGTTGGTTTATGCTGCCATCAATCAGCATGCTGCCAGTTTGGAGATGTGGTCACTGCCACTACCAGCTGCTTATACATACCATTCAATTGTTAGCAGGGCCTCCAAAAGAGCTTTCCACTTTTCTCTGCTTACTCTGAGTTAGAAAGACTCCCTTAAAAGAGCCACTTGAGTTTCTGCTTGTCTGTAGCAAAACAGCTCGCCTGAGGAAATGCTGCTACCAAGAAGCCATGCTTGTCTTTGTTCTTTTGTTTTTAAAAATCACTTTTTAAACTTTTTAAGTGAAATCCTTGCCTCATGTTGGGTGCCATTTTGTTATGTGAGGTTTTCTGCCTAGCAGGTCCCTCCGTTGCTTCAGCCCCTAATGATCACACAGACACTATATTAATTATGAAACTGTTGGCCACTAGATATGGCTTCTTATTGGCTAGCTCTGTCTAAAGTATTAACACATTTCTAATAATCTAAGTATTTCCACATGGTCTTACCTTACTGGAGAAAAGGTCCAGGCCTCTCACTCCATTTGGGTCTATATCAAGTCTGTTCAGTTTCTCCAAAGAGACGAGATGACAGTGATTTCCTGTTTGTCCCTGCTTATATTATGATTCTGGCCAGCTATGTCATTTCCTGCCTGGCCAAACAGTCAATCAGTGTTTTATTCATTAACCAATAAGAGAAACAGGAGGAATTCACCCATCAGGTGACACTGAGTGCATCATAAGCAAAATATAACTCAAATCCAACTCCAACATGTTGACACACTTCCTTCAACAAGGCCACACCTATTTCAACAAGGCTGCACTTCCTAATAGTGCCACTCTCTATAAATCTATGGGGGCCAATTACATTCCAACTACCACAATGATAATAGACTAATCATCTTTATTCCTACTTATTCTTATTTCCTTCTATGGTGCATAAAAGTATGAAATGAAAACTATAACCAAGCCTCCAATTAAATACTTTCTTTTATAAGAGTTGCCGTGTTTATAGTGTCTCTTCACAGAAAGAGAACATTGACTAAGATAGCTGTATCAGTGGTCACCTTTTAAAATGCATGAGTTTGACCCCTTCTAGCTCATTCCCTGTCACATTTCAATTCTAGCTTGGGATATCACAACAAAAGGACACTCACTTGGTGTGGATTATTTTCAATCTTGACGTTTGACTACACTATATTCTATATGAACTGAACCAAAAATCCTAGATAATGTTTGATAATTTTTATTTGGATAGCAGCATTGTAGAAAGAAATTTTACATGAAAACTTTCTTCTCTTTCATATAATAAATGATCACTTGGGCAGTATTCATTTGATATTGACACATGAATGAATAGCTGCAGTCTCATATGAGAGATGCCCATAGTTAAAATTAATGTCCAGAGGTTGTGGCAATAAAATGTGGTATATAATGGACAAAACAATCCCAGGTGATAAAAGAAATAAAAATGAAATTTCATTTGATAGTAGAATGTTCCATATAAACATCAGTACAACTTGCCTCTCAAAGGCCAATGATATCTGTTTGCCCTCTCTGTGTGCAAGTAGAATGAGAATTTTGCTTAATAAATGGCTTCTTTTTTGATAATATAAATAAAATGAAAGCATCCCTATTGGGACACTTATTTTACACAACTGTTTGTGCAGTCAACAGATAATGTGGATTGATTTACTTTCTCTAGCAAAAATTGCCAGAGGAGACCAAGTTTAATATTGAAGGGAATATTGTGTAAAGGTTTCTTTATTTCTGCCCATTCTTACCAATGTTGCTACAAGGAAGAGTATCAAATATGAACACTAAAATGTCAGTGTTTGAGATAGGTAGAACAAGACACAGAATTTCAAACAAATCAAGCAGCTGACAAGTAAATACATAGGGCTTGTTTGGAAGAAAAGTGTTTTAGTGTTTAGGAGAATAAGCAAGCAAATCAGGTTTATTATATTATCTCTAATCTTTAAAATATCTTAGTTTTTGGGACAGGGTCTCTTTGTATAGCCCTGGCTGTCTTGGAACTAACTCTGTGTAGAATAGACTGCCCTCAAACTCACAGTGATCCACATAAATGTAAATGTCTGTGTTGCTTTTTGTGAGCTGGCAGCCCAAAGAAAAATCTGGCTACAAAACCCAGACTAGAGGATCATAATTACTCATTACATAAATGTATTTCTATAAGCAAAAAAAAAAAGGTTTAAAAAATGGTAGGGAAGGGGCAGGCCTGAAAATAAGACAGGCTTGGTTTTTTTCATGATAAATCATGTCTATAGTATGAATATTTGGAAATCACATATGTTTTATAGTATTTCCTACCTTGCATTTTATTTACTGGAGTATTAATTGCTTGAGTGCCATTGTGAAACTGTATATCATGCTCAGGAACAGGAACATAATCCTTCCGGTCAAACTCTGTAAAATCCTGCACAGTATTTGGGGAAATGGGGCATAATGTTGAACTACTTTGTTCTTTCTTAGAGTCCTGAAAAATGTGCTTTGGTAGGCATACAGTTGCTCAAGACTTCACAGAGACAGAACAAGATGTATTGAAAGTTGAATTACATGAATTTTAAAATCAAAGAAGTTTTATTTTAATGTGTAAGTATAGTGTTATAGTTATTTTGTCTTCTTTATATAAATCTAGCCATACCTGGGAAGACAGAATCTTACATGAGGAATTGCCTCAATTAGAATGAACTGTAGGCATGTCTCTGGGGCATTTCCTTGACTGCATATTGATGTTGAGGTACCAAACAAGCCCTATGTGCCTGGTTCCGGCCCTGAGCAGCAGGGCTTGGAATGTGTAAGAAAAGCAGCTAAGTAAGACAGGGGAGCTAACATTATTCCTTGGTCCCTACTTCAGTTTCTGCCTGAAGGTTTCTGTCCAGGCTTCCTTCTACAATGAACTGATAACTTAAAGTGTAAGATGAAATAAATTTTTTCCTCCTCAAGTTGGTTTTTGTCATGGTGTTTTATTACAGAATCAAAAAAGAAACAAATGTAAATCAAAATATTTAAATTAGATCTATTACAATAAAAGTGTTTGATATGGTGCAACTTTTTTCTCAATTGGAAGTAAAATACAGCACTTAATTTTTTTCTGCATAAGGACGAGAGTACTCATAACCAATTATTATTTTCCAGATTGTAAATAAGTGATTTTCTGCTCAAATAAAAAAATGAGTGCTGAATTTTCAATTTCTGTACATGAGCATTTTGGATCTAGAGGATTTAAAAATATTTTCAAATACTTGTCTGGATGCCAAAGTGTTTTTCTCTGTGGGGATAAGAGAAATATCTATGAACAATAAATCAAGAAACATATGAAAAACAAGCTCAAATTAGACTTGCTTGTGTCAGATTTGTGCACTGTGAGAAATGGGATAGTATGGAGTATTCAGGAAGTCATGCTAAAGTTCTCATCCATTAGCTTTGTTTTCTAAAATAATAAATCTCATGTTGCTGGATTTCCTGTTTCTGATTAATAATAATTACAAAAACATATGATAATATTATTTCCAATTTAACTTTCTGGGCATCATTTCTTCTCAGGGAAAGAATTCTTGAGATAAACACCCACACTGGTAACAAAACAAAAATCTTAACAAATAAATAGAACTAAATAAATAACTCAATCAAATGATCATTTTGTCCTGGAAAGCAACTATCCATGAAGTTCTTGGTTCTAACAAAAACTCTTGCTATTCATTTGTCATTCTGTTTTACAATAAAAGGAAAAATCAATGAAAACCCCTTCATTAAAATACAATATGTACAAGGGCAGTAAATGTTGGATTTGGAAATAGATAACCTAAGATTTTTCTAATAAATGAAAGGGATTTTAATTCAGGAAACAATTATCATAAAATATATGGATAGTGAAAACACAAGAATGTTTTTGATACAAATTACTTACTTTAATACCTTAAGTATGTATCTGGAGTCTGAGATGGTTGAAAATAAATTTCTTTTTACTATTCCATTTAATGGATATGATTAGTGGTCATCCCATTATATGAAACCTTCTTTTGCAAATGGTAAGGTATTTTTTATACTACCTGTGTTCAAAGTTTTCCTTTATCCCTTTGTAATTCTTACAGTATTTTGGTAAAGATGACAATATTTATTAGCTCTAAGACATGTTGACCAGAGATTGCCATATAGTTTAATGTCTGTGTAATTTCAGCTATTACATGTAACTTAAATTATTGAAATTTGTTTGGAATAATTTATTTCACCTTTCCAGATTCAAGATATATTTTATTTGGACCAGGTTCACTCAATAAACATATTCAATCTTTATGGTAAAATGATCATACCAAGAATTAATACATTACTCAGGATCATATACTTAGAAACAAATTGCAGTGTCTACTGAAATTATTGGAATGGGAAGGTTCTCTTTCCGTGGTGTCTCCTGAACCACAGTAATGCAAATGTGAAGTTACTAAGTACCATGATGTCCTTTTGTGGAAAAAGTCCACTTGACAGATGATGCAGCACAGATGACCGGACAGTCCTGCCACAGAAAGAGAAGGAAGTTTTATGGCATTTTTATAGAACCTAATTCTAGTTATTCCTGAGCATATATTTTCGTGAAATGAACCATTGCATAATTGGATTTATGACATAAAAACGAAAGCATTTAGGTAACTATGGTCATTTTCTTTCTTCCCCTATTCTGTATTTTCAATTTATTTGTGAACACCAAGAAACTTAACTGCAAAAATATGGCTTAAATGTATTTATTCATTGTAAAAAGTGAAGTTTATAAATATAACAGTCATTTCAATACATAAATTATCCCATAGAGTAAATACTTCTGCCAAGATTATAAATTAATTTCTTTCACTACATATTATACAATTGTTATATAGAATATATAAATTAATTGAAGTAAAATTGCTATTTCCTATTGTTGAAAAGAAAGCATAAAAATAAATATCGCAGTCCCCAAATCACTAAAATAGTAACAGAAGAAATAACTGTATATTTTTAGAGTCTGGCACAGTACCAGTATAGGATATGAAATTCAATAGTCAAGTAAGCCTCTTATTGGTGTGAGGAGTGTGGTTAATGAAGGGATGTATTACTCTTCAAAATGCTAAAAATAACTGATTATAAATGCTCATCCATACATAAGACACGAATATTATTGCATTCCGTGCTTAGGGAACATTTCTGAAGAGTGTGCAAGAAATTTGTAAGACATAAAGGATGGGGAGGAATGATAAGAATGTCTACCCTCTAGACATGACATGGCTGTTTCACATACAAACTTACAGCAAACTTAACTACCAATATCTGAGCAAGAGCAAGCCAGCTAAAACATTTATTGTGAATTATAAAGGAGTTCTGAGGTCCCAGCCTGTATCTGGGGAGCTATTGGTTGATGATAACTTCTGGGGGAAGGATAGTCAGTTTTGTTTCTGGAGAGAGGCTACTAGTACATTCTACATACCTCAATGAATGACCCTATCCCAGTGTGCTTACGGTAAGCACAAATTGGACTTAATGGTTTAAAAATGTATAAAAATTATAAAAGGAAGACATGAAATTGGAAAGAAGACATGATAACAGGTTCCGTGTGGTAAAAGGAAAGGGCCATCAGGCTGGATATGATCAAAATACATTTCATGCATATATGAAAATTCCCTACAATAAATGAATGTTTAAATGTGTTTATTATTGAATTCATAAACAAGTCTTAATCTAACCTATGGGTCCTTTCATATATTTGAGTTCTTTCACTGAAGGATTTCAGAATCAAGTCATGTGTTTTTATTAAGGAATAAGAGGGAAAAGTTCTCATTAATTTTTCTTGATTAGTGAAAGAGACAAATGGAACCATGGAGTTTGATGCATCACAAAAGCACATCTGTTCTTGATTATTCTTTAACAGAATATGAGTTCTTTCAAATATATTGTAAATTTAGTCAGAACTTGTAATTACAACACATCATTTGTTAATTCATTAAAATAATATTTAAAGGGAGCTGAATAAGAGGCAAACAGCTTCTAACTATTGGAGATACATCAGAGAATAAGAAAAATTTCTTCTGTAATATATCTTCTCTTCCAGAAAGAGTATGTAAACAATAAATTAAGACACATAATTAAAATTTAAAATGACAAAGAACTAAAAAAAGTAAACATGCTCATGAATATGAAGAGGGCAAAATTGTGTATAGAGCAAACAAAAGAATATCACCTCCCATATCATTGGCATATTTTTATCAATTCATTGATTTCCAAAAACCAGCAACAGCATTTTATTTCCAACAGAATTTATCATCCCAGATAAATAAAAGGCAGAGATTATTTGAAGTCCATATTGAATATTGTCTCTGAGTTTTCCAACAAGATAAATTCCAAATACCCTTCATTATAAATTGTTTCACTCTATGCTTCCTGGGTCCCTTTCCTTCCTTGAAAAAGGATTCTGGAAACAATTCCTAAATGAAGTGCTGGCTTTCTGAACCTTGTCTACATACCTCCTCTCTTGGTAAGGTCAAATTAAGAAAATCTCATATGAAAAGAGATAAAATTCCTGGCTGGAGAGATGGCTTAGAGGTTAAGAGCACTGACTGCTCTTCCAGAGGTTCTGAGTTCAATTTCCAGAAACCACATGGTGGCTCACAACCATCTGTTATGAGATCTGGTGCCCTCTTCTGGTGTACAGATATATATGGAAGCAGAATGTTATATACATAATAAATAAGTAAAATTTTAAAAAAAGATTTAAAAAAAGGTCGGGCGTTGGTGGCACACACCTTTAATCCCAGCACTGGGAAGGCAGAGGCAGGCAGATCTCTGTGAGTTCAAGCCTGGTCTCCAGAGCAAATGCCAGTATAGGCTCCAAAGCAACACAGAGAAACCCTGTCTTGAGAAAACAAAAGAGAGAGAGAGAGAGAGAGAGAGAGAGAGAGAGAGAGAGAGAAAATTTCTGTAGAAAATAGTCTATGAACTATATATAATGTTTAATACTAATATTTTGTATTTTTAATTTTTGAATTAATATTCCCATTTTATAAAATACAATAAAAATAGTGCAAACATATGCCATCAGTAGTGTCATTATTGTAGATGTATCTAATAAACTGTCAATAATCACAAATAGAATCAAAGTACTAGAATTAATTCATTTGAATAGTGAATAGTTCAGAATTGTGTTTCTAGGTAATCAGCTCTTTAGTTAATAAAATTTTTAAATTAATCACCTGGTAAATATTCATGTTAATATTGTGTTTTTATATCATTCTCATATTTCCTTTAATAAAAATTTAAATGTTTAATTCACATATTTTGCCACATTTTATGTAATTGGACTATTCTATTTTTACCTCTTTTAATGATAGCATAAATAGCTTGAATAAAACAGGAGCAGTGGATTAGAATTAAAAAATCATTGTCTTAGTTACACTAGTTTTGCTGTGATAAAAGACCATGGTCAAGACAATGTACAGAAGAATGGATTTCTTTGGATTCAAAGTTCCAAAGGCAAAGTGTCAATCATGTCAGGGAAACATGGAAACGTGATGCAGACAGAATGGTAGCAAAAGATGAGAGCTCATTTCTTGAACCATAATGGGAAAGCAGTGAGAGTGAACTCAAATGGTTGAGAGACAGTGGAACCCTCAAAACCTACTCCCAGTCACATACTTCCTCCAGCAAGGCCAGAACTCCTAAGCCTTCTGATAGTTAATAACCAACTTGGGACTAAATATTCAAGTAGTTGAAGCTGTGGGGACATTTCTGTAGCGCCTGCACTACAACACTTCCACAGTATAGGGAGAGGGGCTTGAGGATTTAAATAAAGACAAGATAGCAGGTCTTTCTTGCAGGGAGAATGCCCTTTATTCCAACAAGAGTGGGGGCTTATATACCAGTCAGCAGGGATGGTGGAAAACTACCCAGATCAGAAGTTCAGGTTCCCAGGCCCATCAGGCAATCCTGAATGGGCAAATAACAGAATAACAGGAACTTGCACTCAGGCCTTCAAGGAAGAAAGAAAACAGGGTGTACCTGCTAGGTAAGCTCCTAGTCACAAACTGGTCAGCAGACCCCTATGGGAGAAGGTCCCAACACATTTCATTCAAGCAGATACAAATATTACACATTTTTGGAGAGGTGTGTGTGTGTGTGTGTGTGTGTGTGTGTGTGTGTGTGTGTGTGTGTGTGTGTGTGTGTGTGTGTGTTCAGGTGTACACTCACAAGTGTGTACAAGTGCACGGAGGAATCAGGTTAATCAGATGCCTGCCTTAACTAATACCCATTTCAGTTACTGAGCCAAGGTGTCCTGCCATACCTAGAACACTTAAATTCTGGGTATGTCTAGTTACCCAGTTGTCACCCCATCTATCCCACCCCTGTGATTCCATGTTTCTACTTTCCTACTGCTGTGATTACAAGTGGTCACCATGTATACCTAGCCTTGAAATTAGTTCTGGGAATGTGAACTCCTCATACTTTCACCACAGGTGCTTTTTCTCCTGGGACATGCCCTCAGGCCTTGAGTAATTTATCAGTATCATCAAAATAGTTAATATTTGTTGGCAAATATATAGTTTTGAAAGTCCTACTTAATAATATTTGAATATTCATAGTAATATCCAAAGGAATGTAGTAAAACTGAAAATGATCTCTTATGTCTTAACAGTCTGCTTTAATATCTAAAAAATCAACTGCATAATTTGTAATTGAAAAGTATATAATGAGACTAGAGAAACATCTTAGCAGTTAAGGGTGAGTGCTTCTCTCACAGAGGATTACAGTTCGGTTCCAAGTACCCATATCAGGTGGCTCACACCCAGCTTTAACTCCAGCTCCAGGGAGATTCCACACATAGCACAATGAATAAAAACCCAAGACAGATATTGAGTTTCAAGCTGAAGATCAGAAAACCAAAGCAGCCAAGCCACTAGAGAGTTCTCATCTCTACCAGGGCTAAGACCAAAGAGGAGTGATCCTGTCCTCAGTGTGATTGCAGACTGCTGTTCTCCACCAAACCTCAGAGTTCCTTGAGCTCCTGCCTTATATTCCTTTCTACTGCTGGGATTAAAGTCATGTCATCCCAAGTCCTGGAGTCAAAGGTGTGAGCTCTGCTTCTTTTATAGACTGAATCACTCTCATGTAGCCCAGGGTGGCCTTGAACTTATAGGGATCCATCTGCCTCTGTCTCCCAAGTGTTGGGATTAAAGGTGTGACCACCACTTCCAGTCCTCTATAAGTAAGTAGTGGCTTAGGTGTGTGGCTAACTATCTGCTTAGTGTGTGTGTGGCTAATGCTTTAGCTCTAAACTGTGTATGTGTTTAACTAGTGGCTTAGCTCCATATTTTGATCTTCAGACAAGCTTGATTTGTTAGATTATAAACAAAATATCACTACACCCACACTTTTCTGAACTCCACAGACATGTAGCATTTACTCACAGAGGTACATACACTTATATAAAAATCTAAATCTTTGTAAACATAAGCACATTTTAAGAATGTACTTAGATATTATAATGCATCTAGACTAAAATGAGAGCCATAGTCGACTTTCAATTTTAAAATGTTTTCTTTTTGGAAATGATTCAAATTGTCCTCCCATTACTGACAATCTAGTATATATAAACCCTGAAATAAATCTCTGTAGGAAAGAGAGAAATCAAGAAACAAAACAGAAAGAAAGATAGGTTAAATTTGAAAACAGTGCTTTTAATAAAGTTCCACCTCAATTAAACAAGCCAAGCTTCCAGCTGTTTGTCTATAGTTACAAGTAAAATTGGTAGGGGAGACTTAAACCACTAAATTTAAAAGCTTATTTTACACATTATTCAGTTAGCTGCCAAAGAGAGGACAGAAAACAAAGTGAGGAAACAGATGTTCTTCCTAACAACACTTAAAATATAATTGCTGACTTCCCAAGCTATTAATACCACATTGACCTATGTTGTTTTAAAATGTTTGTAATAAAAAGGTTCATTATTGAAATGAAAATTTCATTCCAAGTTTCCTAAATTTCCTTGTATTCTTTTCCTAAAATTTCTTTGTATTCCACAAACTCAACACGTCTAAACTTGTTGCAATTTCTACAGAGACAACAGATCTGATTATTCATTAAAATTTTTAAAGGCACTTAACCTGTGAACCATCCCTCCAGGCCTGCATGGGATTCTACACCAGCAAGATCTGAACATCCCAATGCAGATGAAGCAGAAGAGAATGACCATAATAATAACTTTATGAATACGAAGAGGCTCTCAAAGAGGAAATGAGAAAAACCCTTAAAGAAATGGAAGAAAAAACCATAAAAAATGCAAGAAATGGAGAAAAAGACAAACCAAAAAAATGCAAGAAATAACATCTCAATCCCTCTGTTCCCTCTCCTTCCCATCCTCCATGACCCCACTGACGTCCCCAACACACACTCACCCACTCCCCAAGGATAGTGAAGCCTTCCATGGGGGTCCTCAAAGTCTGTCATATGATTTGGGGGAGGGCCATAGCCCTTCTCCATGTATCTGGGCTGAAATAGTATCCCTCCATAGATAATGAGCTCCCAAAGTCCATTTGTGCACTTGGGATAAATACTGGCTCCACTGTTAGAGGTCCTATAGACTGCCCAGGCCTTCTAACTGACACCCACATTCAGAGGGCTTGGTTTAGTCCAATGTTGGTTCCCAGCTTTACGACTGGTGTCCCTGTTCTCTCACTAGGTAAGGTCAGCTGTTTCTGTAGGTTTCTCCAGCAAGGTCTTGACCCCTTTTTCATCCCCTCTCCCTCTCTACAACTGGTTTCCAGGAGTATGGCTCAGTGCTTAGCTGTGGGTGCCTGATTCTGCTTCTATCAGCTACTGGATGAAGACTCTAAGATGGCAATTAAGGTAGTCATCAGTCTCATTATGTGGAAGGGCATCAAAGGCAGCCTTTCCATTACTTCCTAGATTCTTAGTTGGGGTCATCCTTGTGAATCTCTGAACATTTCTCTGGTGCCAGAGACTTTAAACATTTAAAAAGAGACTTTGGACTTTAAAGAACCTTGGCTTTTGTTTTGTTCTTTTGGGTGTTTTTTTCTTTGCTTTTCAAGATAGGGCTTTTTGTGTGTCCAGCAACTTGCTTTGTAGACCAAGCTGGCCTTGAACTCAAAGAGACTGCCTGCCTCTGCCTTCTGGGTACTTGGATTAAAGGCGTGTGCCATCACTGCCCAGAAAGACTGGATATTCTTAAAGAGACAACTTTTAAAGTTTTTAGATTTGTAAGACTACGTGGCATTTTAAGAAAATGCTTCCATAGGACCCAGCTGTAGGCAAGCCTTTGGGGCATTTTCTGAATTAGTAATTGATATGGTGGGAGAACCCAGGCCATTGTGGATGAAGCTACTCTTGGTTCCTACACACCAGAAAGCAGACTAAGCAATCCATGAGGAGCAAGACAGCAAGCAGTACTCCTCTGTGGCCTCTGCATCAGTTCCCAACTGCAGGTTCCTGTCCTGTTTGAGTTCCTGTCCTGACTTCTTCTAAAGATAAACTATGATATGTAAGTATAAGCAAAATAAACTATATTTTCTCCATGTTGCTTTGGTCATGCTGATTTATCACAACAATAGTAATACTAAGTAAGATAAACAGCAAAAGAAATGAAGTAGTAGTAGAGCGATAAAGAAGTATTTTTAAATTAATAACGCTAATCATTTTAAAATAAATTGTTATGTCTTTAAGATAACCTATATACTAAGAGTTAGATTACCAAATAATATCCCTACTGTGTATGGAGAAGTATAATTTATTTTAATATTGAAACATCAACCAAGCACACAGAATTTAGCAGAGGAAAGCAGGCATACAAACCTGCAAAATATACATAAAAATAACCAAAATCATAGTAACAAACTATCTCTAGTTAGTGGTGACTACATATAAATCAACCAAATGCCTGAATTGAAAGAAATAGATGACAATATATCCAGATAGTCAAAGCAATTCTGAATAAATACAACAAAAATAAAGTGTAGAGCTATAGTAAAAACTTCATGGCACCAGCACAAAAACAGACATACATATGAATGTAAAAAAGAGACACAATATGAGGTCATCTAACTACAGTCATCTGATACTTGACAAAGAGCCAAAAAATATGCAACTCCAACAAATTTTTGGAAAATTGGATGTCCAAGTACAGAAGAATAGATTTAGAGATAAATCTATTACCCTGTACAAAAATAAACTCCAAATGGATCAAAGGTCTCAATATGTACATTGAAACATAGAAATACTAGAAGAAATAATAGGTAGTACCTCAATAACTATATACATGGGAATGTACTTTCTAAATAGGACTCAACTTGGTCATGAATTAAGGCAAATAATGAACAAATGGGATTACATAAAATTAAAAAAGCTATTGTATAACAAAAACAAACACTCTAGTGAAGCGTAAGCCCACAGAGTAGGAGAGAATCCTGGCTCATTATATATCTCACAGGGGATTAATATTGATAATATATAAATAATCTAAAAAACAAAGTCAAGAAAGCAAATGACCAAATTAATAAATGTTGGTGCTTCTAAACAGAGAATTATTAAAAGAAGGAATAAAAATGGCTAAAAATTTTTCAAAATATCTTCATATTCAACATTCTTTGAAATTATGAAAATGAAAATTTAAACTCTTTTGAGATTTTATCTTTCCCCAATCTGAATGGCTAAGATCAACAAAACAATTTACATTTAATGCTGGAGAGTGTGTATAGAAAGGGCAATCCCATTGACTATTGGTAGATTAGTGCAGCCACTAGCTGTTTTTCTTTGCTTTTCCATTGCTGTAATAAAATACTATAACCAAAAGGCAAATAAGGTGTGAAAGTGTTTATTTCAACTTAGACTTCCAGATCATAGACCATCATTGAAGGAAGTGAAATCAAGAACTCAATTTAGGAACATAGGAATGAAACCATAGAAGAACACAGCTTGCTGTCTTGATCAAAGCCTGGCTCTCATAGCTTGATTAGACAGTTTAGGCCCATATGCCTAGGGATAGTGCCACCTGCATTGTTCTGGAGCCTTCAACATTAATCATCAATCAAGACAAACTTTCACAAACATGACTACAAGCCAATGTGATCTGCGTAGTACCTTAATTGAGTTTCCCTCTTCCTAGACATCAGGTTGTGTCAAGTTGACACATAAAAACTAACCAGCACAATAGCTAAAATGGTAAATAAAACAGTAAATTGCAAAATACTTTGCAGAAATAAAAATTATATGGGAGTAGTCTGAATAATTCTATGCAAACAATGAAAATCTTAAAAGAAATGAAGTGTCATTATTTAGAAAACTTATTAATCATGGTAGAATTCTGCGTAACAAGAAGACATAACAAAACAATAACTAGTAAAGACATCAAATTTGAAACAAATATATCTGAACAATTAAAAGCCAATAATGGGAAATGCTTCTCTCAATAATTCTACCAAACACTTGAAAGGAATAATCATCAATGAAACTCCTTAATAATCTAAAAAATTTAACAAACATTAAAACTGTTTATGAGTCCAGCATTACTTAATACCAAAAACAGGGAAAGAATGAGAAAAGAAAAACAAAACAAACAAATAACAATACCTATGATGAATAATATTGTGAAATTGCTCAAAATATGTTATTTAACTAAATTTGACACCATGAAAGGATTATATACCATGAGGAAGTGACAATTATTCCTGGAATGTAGAGATATTTTCTAATACCAAAACTCAACCACTATACACCAAGTAAAGGGAGAAACCTTCAAGGTCATCATATTTCATTTTTTAAAAAAGTAAAAATATTCTGTGCCCTTTCACAATAAAATACTCAACAAACTAACACTAGAATTGTCTTCAGTAGACCAAAGGCCAAATATGCTAAATCTATATTTAGTATAGTCAGTGTTGAAAGATTTATTACCATTTTTCCTAGGAACAAACTCAGGATGCATACATACATTGAATATTTCTTTTTAATGTCATGTTAGCCACTTTTGCTAGAATACATAGGCTAATAAAAAGAATAAAAGATGCTGATATATGTAAAATAATTAGTCTTTATCTTGTTAGGTGACATCAAACCATTAAAACAATGCCATTTTAACACCAAAACTATTAGAGTTAATAAATTAACCACTGTTGCTGGATAGAAGAAACATGAAAAACATGTCAAAATTCTAAACACTGACAATGAATAATTAGAAAATCATATTAAGAAAACAACTTTGTTTATAAAGCATGAAAAATAATATCATAACAATAAATTTAACCATGAAGGCTAAAGTCCTGTGCACTGTAATGTTACTAAAAGTAATTAAGGCACATTTCACAGTAACTCATTTCTCTTAAAAAATATTAGAAAAGATAAATTTGAAGTTTTCCACATAAATGTTAATGTCTAAGAAGATTGAAATGCAATTATCCTGCTTTATTACTCATTTTATACATGTACCAAATTACCACATAACTATGTATAATTATATATGCCAGTCATATATATTTTTTTCAAAAACAATCCACAAACAAATTGTCGTCTCCTGTTCATTGACTGCAAGGCTTGATATTATGATGTCAGAATCTACATATTAAATACAACAATTTATCTTATTCTTTATTTTCACAAAGAGAAAAGCAAATCCTAAAATTTATATCAAATATAAGCCTATCACTAGTAGCTCAGATATTATTGAATAAGAAAGAAATTAGAAGTCTTTTGCCTTTGAGTTTCAAACCTTACTGTGGTTATGTATGGTGACACATACCTTTAAAGCTATGACTTAGAAGGCCATGGCTTCATTTAGATGTGTTAGCATTTAAAGCTTGGTCTGCAGAGAAAGTTCCTCAGAGAGTGACCCTGTATAAAAAACAAAACAGAAGAGGAGAAACAAAACTTTCTATGACAGTTTAAAGTAATCAACTAAATTCAATATTTATCTATTGACCGACAAATAAATAAATAAGAACCAAGAACCAAACCTTACTTGTAGAAACAAATAATTTTCAGCAAAGATATAAATTTTATTTGGTTTAAAATAGATAGTCCCTTCAACAAATAGTGTTCAGAAAGCAGGTAAACACAAAATAATAAAATTGAGCCATTGCTTCCTAACCTTATAAGTATGAACTAAAAATATCAGATAAAGATTCCAAAATATTGTGTAAATCTAAAGAATTGACAGAACAAATCAAGAAATGTTTTATTATATTGATTTAGAAAAGGTATTTTTGTATATATTAAAAGGGTATGGAGCAAAAGAAAATATAGATTAATTGGATTTATCAAAATTGTAAGTAGGCAGGTATCTGACTGTTCAAAAACTGCCAGTTCAGCATGGAGAACTCAAGGGAGCAATTTGATTGGCAAATGCCTCTATGTTGGCTTTTCTACTTTTCTTCCCTGTCTCCCAGACTCCGAGATTTGGGAGATGACTCTCGATATGTTGTCCCATGGTCTTTGAACAGCGAAAGCTCTTGAATCAACCATTTCTCCATCTGCATATTGGAAAACCAGGGCCTGTTGCAAAGCATATTTTATAAAGCAGTGACAAGTTTTTTCCACAAAAATTACATGCCTTTTAAAGGCCCATGGATAAAAGAAAGGGAAGTTATTTTTATGAAAATTTAAAGAGAAGTTTCTGCAAATGAGCTGTTCAGGATCAAAGGAATTCATACAACCACCAGACTCCTCAGTGTTTTTATACATCATTGACATTAGATGCCAGGTTTTGAAACCTGGATGTCCTGTGTATCTACATTTCTTTCTCTTTCCCTTTCTGCAAACATATCCCCAGTTTCCCAGCAGGTTCAAACACAGATGGCTGCCTTATTGTGACAGAAGCAAAAATGCTACATTAATGTTTAACGGGATTAAAAACCCTCTTGGCAGCAGTGCCATATGTTACCAGTTAATTGTTGTACTGGAAGATTCCCTGCTGTTTGAAAACATGGGCTCATTTTACATGCTTTCTGAGGAGCAGTATGAAATGTCATATTTGTTGGGGAAAGTTTTAGATTGAGTTTGATAAAAAAAATTAGTCATAAAGAAGACAACTCTTACTAAGTCTTTGAGGACTTAATTAAAAATGGATTTCAGTATCACTTCTGGTTAAAAGAGGACAATGCTTGCTTTCTACTTAGAAAAGCTTATGTGAAAATCAGATGCTTTGTGGATGTTCATTGATTTTTATTTTTGTTCTAGACAAATTTAGATGATTGATTCCTTGAATATAATGGCTAGCTACATGACAGAAGTAATTCACAATGCAGAATGACTTATATAAACACTTTACAAATAAATGTTGAGAAAGGTGTTGTCATAGATAGGGTTTCTATTGTGGTAAAATACACTTGTCAAAAGCAGTCTGGGGATGAAAGGTTGTATTTCAGCTTATGCTTCTATCTCACAGTCCATCATTCAAAGGAAGTCAGGACAGGAACTCAACAAAGAAGGAACCTGAAGGCAGGATTGGATTTGGAGGCCATGGAGGAGTGATGCTTACTGAATTGTTCCTCTTGGTTTAGTTGGCCTGCTTTCCTATACACGCCAGGAACCACCACCACCGCAGAGGAGGCACCACATACCATGCCCTATATCTTCCCACAACAATCACTAAATAAGAAAATACCATCAAAATATTTGTATTTTTAGCTGAAAGTCTCTCATCCCAAATGACTTGAATTTGTGCCACATTGATAATAACCTAGCCAATACAGATGCCTTTCATATATTGAGTGTAATAATTATTTGAAATATTGACTTAGAACATACAGTAATCCATGTAATCAGGTAATGAACACTGCATAAAATATTACCACCCAATCACTGTTCCTTTGCTAACTTCTAACAATGATTAGGTGATGT
The DNA here is from genome assembly GCF_003668045.3 of Cricetulus griseus. Lineage (NCBI taxonomy): Eukaryota > Metazoa > Chordata > Mammalia > Rodentia > Cricetidae > Cricetulus > Cricetulus griseus. Next base: position 58,180,044 of record NC_048604.1, read on the forward strand.
GGCCCACATGGCAACCAATGGTACTTGACAAAGTTCCAGCATTTCAACTTTATAGATCACCATTCTCCAGCACCCTTTTACTTTCGGTTTTAATGATTCTCAGTGTTATGGGAGTTCCCTTATTCCTTTTCCTTTGGGAAAGTGTGTGCTGGCATTGAACAATGAAAATAGATAAAATGACAACCTTTTTAAACAAAATAATTCTTTGGATAAAATTCCTGCCACCGTGGAACCATATAGGGGCTAACTCTGCTTACTCCCATACAAATTAACATCAAGATGCTAGAAAACTTAGATAGGTAACATATACTTGATAAATAAGGTATATTTGAAAATCAAGATTTATAAATTCCTAAACTTTACTCAGGTTCACAGATGTATATATCTAGTTCCATATTTGCTCACTTTAAGCTTTAGGCATTTGGATAAACTAAGCCATACAAAGGATACGTATGGCTATGTACACACACACACACACACACACACACACACACACACACACACACACACACACCACTCTCTCAAGGTCTTAAAGTTTCTGCTTCCTAAGAAAGGGAATTCTTATCTCTGGCAAGAGGAACTTGTGACCCTTTCATTAACATGTGACTGGTACCTATTAATTTGTCAAGGTCAATGCTAGTTTCCTCAATCCCTGATCACAAGACACACTCAAGATCTCATGCCTCATTTTCCCTCCTATTATCATTTGCGAAATTATAGAGTATAGAAAGTAAATTGTTTTTTCAACAAAGGGACAGGCAGACTAATTTGCCCACAGATTGTGTCGGTCTCCTTACCTCAATGGCTCTAACCTTCTCCTTTGGGAACTGAACCCTACTGGAGCAGGTCTTCAGAAATTAGTCATCACACATGAAATAATTCTATTTTAATTCTACATATTTTAGGGGGAATAGAAAATCAACAAAAAAATCACAAAAATACAGAGGTTGATGCAATTCATTTCAATTGAGTTTCTTTTTCAAATACAGGGATTTTGTAATTTTCATCTTTTCTCCATTTTCATGTAAATATTGTTTTTATCATCCTCTAATATATTCTAAATGTGGCTTCAGTTTTCTTTTTTTTAAATGCCAATAACTCCAAGCTTGATTTTTTTGACTCATGTGTTTCTAAAGTATTATTTTTACTCTGTCTCCTTTGGGTCACTCACCTCAGATTTTGGGGAATACTACTGAAAATGGTGGCAGAAGATTGTAGGAGGCAGAAGGCATGAAGAAAACAAGGAGTACACAGCCCACTGAGTCAACTAAGCAGGGAAGTATGGACTCACAGAGTCTGAAGCAGCAAGCATGGGGCCTCACCAGCATGGGTCTACACCAGGTCTTCTGCATATATGTTATGGCTGTTTGCTTAGTGTTTTTATAGCAGTCCTAACTTAGGGAGCAGCTGTTTCTCTGACTCTTTTGCCTGCTCTTGGGACTCTTTTCCTCCTGTTAGGTTGCTTTTGTCCAGCCTTGGTGTGCGGGGTTTTGTACTTTGTTTTGTCAGTTTTGGTGGTTTTCTCTTGGGAGGTTTGCGCCCTTCCAAAGGGAAAGAAAGAAGGAGTGGATCTGGGGAAGAGGGAGGTAGAGAGGATCTGGGAGAAGCAGCGGGAGAGGAATAGAACTGCTGTTTTTGTGGTCTTTATTCTGGCATTTATTCATATCCTCGGAATTTAAAAAAAAAAAAAAACAGGTTTTTTTTGTTATTTTTTTTTTTTTTACAAATCATTGTCTTGTATGTCATCTAAGTTACTTCTGAAGGAACATTACACTGGAAGTACTAATTCTTGGTGTTCTGTGAGTTTGGTTAGTCATATTTGTGTATTTGTGATAAAAAAAAAAACCTAGTCATCTAGAGTCAGGTCACTGGTACTGTTTTTTGACAGGAAATCTTTTCTTTCCTTTTGTTAAGTGGCTGTTTGAAGGTTATGTTTCCAACTTGTTGGTTGGTTGATCAGCTGTAGGTGGATTAAGTGATGAGAGTCAAACAGGGATTTTAGAAGTAGCCCCAGCTCAAATCGAGCTAAGTGAGGTTTCTAAGTGCAGGAACAGACCCTCTGTAAAGCTAGAGGATTCTTACAGCCAATATTGAGGAGTCTGAAGGAGGTGCTAGGACTTTTCCTCAGGTTACAGGTGTACCTTGTCTAGCTCACAGGGAATAGAGGTGGTTAAAATTGGTAGTTCCGAGATGAAGTCAGTGATAAGATACTGGGATTTCTTATGTAACAAGAAGGACTGGGAGGACGGGGGCAGAAGACAGGTATAGGCCATGTGATCATGTGTCACAGATGCCGGAGGATTTGCTAGCATGGGTCTCTTCTCTCTCATGAGAGGGTTGGTAATTATGTCTAGGTGATGACTGGAGTTGCTGTTGCACATCTTGTGTCTGCTGTGAGAAGGGATCAGCTGTGTGAAGAAAAAAAAAAAAGAAAAAAAAAGGAGTTTCCAGGGTTGGTAGAATTGAGTAGAGGAACCTCTGTGTTCTCCAAGGGCCCTCCGGCAGGTTTTGATGTGTTTATCAATGCACGAACCTTCTTACCTGGTGAGTATATGTGGAAAGGGGGTCAAAAAATGTACCCATGGCATAAGTAGTAATTAGGTAGCTCACAAGTTGTGAGGGATTATATTTATTTATGTTTTATTATTTAAAAGTTGTAGCATTGAGAGTATACATTGTGATATTTGAAACAAAATACAGTGAAATGATTATTATAAAGTTAATAATTATACCTGTGATCATATGTAGACATTATTTTCTCCGCATGGTTAAAACTATAATGTGTAATTTTTAATTACAATTTATATAGATATCAAGCTGTATTATAGATCTACAAAAGTTATTCATCTTGTAACTGGAGGTTCACAAGTTTTGGAAAATACTTTTTCTTTGCTCTGAACCCCTTATTCTATAATCTATTATCATGGGTTTTACTTTTTTTTAAGATTATACGTAACAGTGAGCTTAAATGCTGTGTTTAATTTATTTAAAATGAGGTCATCAAGTTTCATCCATGTTGTTATAAATGATAGGATTGCCTTTTCTATAAAGCTGAATGTATGTAATATACATTAGTTTATTAATTGGTATTTATATTTTTATATGCTCTTTGAGAGTTTCATACAATACGTTTTGATCATATTCACCCCCTTCCCTAAATCTTCCTTGGTTTACCCCCATTATGTTCCCACCAAATTTTGTATCATTTAAAAATATTCTCCTAGACAAATTTGTGCTTCCCAAATATTCTTATATATGAGGTCTCCTACTGGAGCATGGCTGACTTATAAAAGGCTACACTCTTAGAGAAAACTATATTTCCCTTTCCTCACAGCTTACAATTTCCAGTAGCTACATAGTTGTGGTGAAATTACATTCCCAACTCCTCTTTCCTTGCTAGAATTTGGTGTGGCTTGGGCTTGCAGAGGTTTTAGACATGATTTTGCAACTACTCTAAGTACATATTTGCAGATTTCCTGCTGTACATAAGATAATATTTCCTTCTAGTAATCCACTGTCTCAGTCTTTTATACTGCTCCCTCTCCTGCAATGACCCCTAAGCCTTGGGAGGGATTTTCAGGGCATATGGTCCCTTTAGGTCTAAACATTCTGCAGTCGCTTATTGTCTGAAACTTGTACAGCTGTGGGTCACTGTGTTTCTCATCATCTATTTCAAATAGAAGGTACCTAAAAGAGTGATGAGAGATATAATAATCTATGGGGTATAATGTTAAATCATTAGGCATCAGTTTAATACTATACCCATTTGGCAGCATGATAGTAATAGGTTCTTACATAGGGTCTATGACATTTCTAGATTCAGGTTCTTAGCCTGGTAATGCTTCCAGGTATGGGATTTATCATGTGTTGCAGGCCATAGATAAAATCACTAAGTGTTTGGTCACTCCAGTGATGGTCATATCATTATTGCACAAGTGGCCATACCTTGCCATGCCAGTCATTGTCACAAGGATCATAGTTCAGTGTGATTTATGGTTTCCTTTCTCTTCCATTAGTTTACATAACAACTTTCAGCTGTGTGAGAGCTAGCCATTAGGGATTAAGCTTCCAGGCCCATAGCTTCTTGATCCAGCCATGTTCTATGATTCATATATGTGGTGTCTTCAGCAATAGGGCCTTACCATAAAGTTTGGGGGAGTAAGTAAAGCAATGGCAACAACCTGTCACTGTTTGGGTGTCTATAGTATATCACTACTCAAAAATTACAAAACATAGAACCCACTCAGAAATAATATTTCCAGCTTCATCGAGCTACCAGTGAATTTCATTTTTCTTAATAACTGAATAATGTTCTATTATGTATATACACCACATTTTCATTACCCATCCTTCAATTGTTAGTTTCAAGGCTGTATTTCTGGAGTAGAATATGGAGTCTCTTGGGTATGTGCCCAGGAGTAGTGTAGCTGGATAATATGGTAGGTTTATTTTTAGCTTTTTAATGAACCTTCATACTGATTACTATAATGACTGCACAGATTTGCATTCCTGAAAGCACTGAATAGCGTTCCCCTACCCCCACATCAACACCAACTTTTTTCTAAGTCTGAGCCATTCTGTTTGAAGTGATATTAAAGCTTAGAGATGTTTTAGTTTTCATTTCTCTATTGGCTTAGGATTCTGAACATTTGTAAAAATGTTTCAACCATTTGTATTTTGTTCTTTGAGAAATTTCTTTTTTTATTTTTATATATTTTTCTTTTTTCATTTTTTATTTGAATTAGAAACACGAATGTTTTACATGTCAATCCCAGTTCCCACTCACTCCCCTACCACCACCACCCAACCAAAACCCTACCTATCACATATCTTTTCTACTCCCCAGGGAGGGTGAGGCCTTCCATAGGGGGTCATCAGAGTCTATCATATCCTTTGCGATAGGGCCTAGGCCCACCCCCGTGTGTCTTGGCTCAAGGAGTATCCCTCTATGTGGAATGGACTCTGAAAGTCCATACCTATGCTAGGGATAAGTACTGATCTACTACAAGAGGCCCCATGGATTTCCAAGGTCTCCTCACTGACACCCACGTTGATGGGGTCTGGATCAATCGCATTCTGGTTTCCCAGCTATCAGTCTGGGCACCAAGAGCTCTCTCTTGTTCAGGTCAGCCGTTTCTGTGGGTTTCATCAGCCTGATCTGGGCCCCTTTGATCATAACTCATCCTTCTCTGCAACTGCATTACAGTTCAGTTCAGTGTTTAGCTGTGGGTGTTTGCTTCTAATTCCACCAGCTGCTGGGTGAAGGCTCTAGGATGGCATATAAGTTAGTCATCAATCTCATTATCAGGGAAGGTCATTTAAGGTAGCCTCTCCTCTATTGCATAGATTGTTAGTTGGTATCATCCTTGTAGATCTCTGGATATTTCTCTAGTGCCTGATTACTCTTTAAACCTAAAATATCTCCCTCCATTATTATGGTATCTCTTATCTTGTTTTCTTCTATTCTTCCCTGGAAACACCATTCCTGCTCCCTCATGTCCTCATCACCTCTTCTCTTCCACCCTTCTCATTCTTGTAGATCCCTCTCCCCTCCCCCCATGCTCCAAATTTGCTCAGGAGAACTTGACCCTTTCCCCTTTGCTGGGGGACCATGTATGTCTTAGAGTCCTGCCTTTCTGGCAGTGTGGATTGTAGGCTGGTAATACTTTGCTCTATGTCTAAAATCCATATATGAGTGAGTACATACCACGCTGTCATTTTGTGACTGGGTTACCTTGCTCAGAATGGTTTCTTCTAGTTTCACCCATTTGCTTTTGAATTTCAAGATTGCATTGTTTTTTTTCCACTGAGTAGTACTCCATTGTGTAAATGTACTGCATTTTCTCTATCAATTTTTCAGTTGAGGGACATCTAGGATGCTTCCAGGTTCTGGCTATTACAAATAATGCTGCTATGAACATCGTTGAACAGATGTCCTTGTTGTATGAATGTGCTTCTTTTGGGTATATGCCTAAGAGTGGAATTGCTGGATCTTGTGGTAGACTGACTCCCTTTTTTCTGAGGAAGATCCATACTGATTTCCAAAATGGCTCTATGAGTTTCAACTCCCACCAGCAGTGGAGGAGTATTCCCTCTCTAGTGTAAACTGTCATTGGTGCTTTTGATTTTAGCTGTTCTGAGAGAAGTCCTAAGTTTTCAATCCAAAATGACACTGACTGATATGAGATAATTCCTCTCCTCATTTGCTGGCAATGGAGACTCCATAGACTCCCAAAACATACATTCTATTACCTCTGTTTTTGATTGTTCACCAGACCCCTACAGTGAGGGCTAATTGCTCAAAACACAACCATCTTAGATACAGAACAGAGAAAAATCAACCTGAAACTGAACTATAAGCTTCCCCCTTACTGGATGTCACACATGGTGATCCTAGAAGGTACTATGCAGTTTGCTGAAAGATAAAAGTCATCAGCAATCTTACTGATTTAAAAGACCAATATTGAACTTCCAGGAAAGATATGTCCACTGTTACAATAGTGACTTGGTTTTTTCAGTGATAACCAATGACTTTTAAAATGTTATTTGATATTTCCCTGATGAATAAGGATTGTGAACATTTGTCCACATGTTTATTGGTCTCTCTCTCTCTCTTGAGCTTATTCTTTTGAAAGGAAGCTATTCAGATTATCTTACCATATGCCAATTATAATATAGCTAACTTATTTGAATTCTTCATATATTATAGTTATTAATCCACAGTAAGATGAATAGATGTCAAAGATTTCCTCCTAATAAATAAACTGTCTATTCTTCCTACAATGTATGTCCTTTAGTGTCCAGATCTTTAATTTGGTGGATTTCACTATTTAAATTTTTCTCTATGTGAGCTGCTGTAGTTATACTTAAGTAATTATTGCCTATGCCAATATCTTGAGGTGCTTGCCTTATGTTTCCTCATAGGAGTTTCATACTTTTCTTACAGTGAGATGTGTATCCATTTTGACTGAATATTAAGCAATGTAAAAGATACAGACATAGTTCACATTGTCTACATGGTTTTCCAGTTTTCCCAGAAGCAGTTATTAAAATGAGGTGGAGGCACCAACCAATGTTTTAAAATGTTTTTGTTTCCGAGATAACTATCCCACTGATGCAAAAAATGCTTTGCAGCTCAAATCAAAATTTTATTTTGTGTGTTGTTTCCATTTTCCGACTATGACTTTTGAGTTGAGGGCTATTACTTGACTTCTTTATCATTTATTATTTTACTTTGGAAGGTATACATTATATATAATTACCTTACATAATTATGCTATGATGTTCACTTATCAGGGACATTTCATGAGGACATACCTTTTATTTTATAAATCAAACACTTTAAAAAATACTTTTCTCTTTGACTAGTTATATTGGACAGCACATTACTGCGTTTGTGTATTCTGTAAAATAAGAGGTGTCTGTGATTTACTAAAAGATTTACTTACTAAGCATCCTAATCTAATTAAGTTTAATAAGGCTGCCACTAAGCGGCAGTGTAGCAACATTCTTAGGCATAGTCTTGAAACCTATCTAAGCAGTTCACATATCTTTCCTTTAAAAGTTTCAAAGCTTTACATTAGCTACTAGGGTTAATAGGAAGGAAATGTTATTCTTATTCTTAATTCCTGTTATCTTCTTGTTTTAACTGCATAAACCAGCATGAAAATCATGCAATTAAAGTTTTGTATCAACTGGATATACATGAGCAAGCAAATGAAATATTAAATTCAAAATTGGCTTTGTCTCTGCTTTGAAATCAAAGATATGATTCCAGCTTTTAGAGGCCATATATGCAGTAGTCAAAAGGATGCTATGTTCTGTATTTTATCACATGGTATATCCCATCTAGAAGGGCTTGCTGACACATGTCACTAAATGGAGTTTCCGTGCTAATGACTGACAACTCTGTTATTCAATTCACTCATGTCAGAACTAACTTCAAAGATTGTGTAACAGTCTGACAGCTCTTTTTACATAGGAGAATATTAGATTCTCAAAATATTTATAAGACTGATTGTGTTACCTTAGTCATTTTCCCACTAAACCAAGACTAGAGCTTAGCCGCTTTCATTCTCAGTTTGGTTGTTTTCATAATTTTGATATTTGAAACTCAAGCTATGAGTACAAATAACTTTAAAGAAAATACATCAACTATCTTAATTTGTACAAATAACCACATAATTGACATACATGCTAAGCCTTAAATTTGTTTTTCCCTATTAGAATAATCAATATTATATTGGAATAGTTAGAAAGATGTAATTTATATTCCAAATTAAGTTTAATTTACTATCAAGTAGTTCATAATGGAGGAAGTCATTACTGGATTTCAAAATGGAATATATGAAATGTGTTTAAGTATTTCAATTATTATAAATGAAATGACAAATACTGTACATTCAAATATAGTTTTTGCTGCTTTTCCATTACAATAAGAATGATTCCTCTTTTTCAAAACTCAATAGATTTATACACACACTCATATGGGGTTGCATTATAGTAGCATTTACATTTAGTCACATTGTGATTGCTGTCAGCTTGTTCCAATTTTGTCTCATGAAAAAAAAAGTAGGGTGAGGTTTTTTTGTTCTTGAAATCAGAGAAACCACAATAGATGTTTTAAGGTTAACAGTAAATCATGTTGAGACCCAGGTAGTTTCAAACTTCCTTATGTTGATATCAGAGATATGAGTGCCTTTGCAGGATCTCTAAGCAAAATGCCAAAGAAGAACTTGGTCTTTATCAGTTGAAATGCCAAAAACTCAAGCAAAGAAGTGAGGCATGTGATTGCTCTTATTTACAAATCACTATACAGTAGCAATAACCAAGTATAAAGATCAAAGAAACATGTAAAGAAATCATAATTTTGGTTACCTATGTAATAATTCCCATGTTAATCTATCAAATGTAGTGTATACTTATTTTTAATGATGTGTTGTCATATATATTATGCAAAGATTTGAGTGAGCATTCAAAATTTTTAACAGTGCAAATACCCTTCTGTTTCCCTCCAGTGTTCATTCACCTTAAATCTGATTTATGTACTACATTTAGATCACCTTGTCTTACTTGAGCAGTAGACTGTCAATATATAAAACATAAATAGCTTGCAAAATGTGATTGCCAACATATCATTATGAAAAATCAATCTTGTAGTAATGATTTTTACATTATGGAGAATGTATTATACAATAAATTGAGCTTATTTAATGTCATACATTACATATACTAACGATAATGTGATTAATTAGAATTTCATGTACACATGAAAATAATAACATGTGCTCAGCTATATCCAAGAATTAATGAAGATAAAATTTGCATAGCAGTAAAGTTCACTATAGGCTTTTAGGTTCAAACTCTAGTCTTATTCCTAGATATCCTTCATATTCAATCTCTGAATTGTTGTTGTACTATTGATAACAACAGTACACAATATCTACTTAAAATGATTTTAAATTAATTAAAAAATAATATTACCCCTTTCCGTGGACTCACCGCAGACCAGGTGAGCCACCCCCTGCTTTTACCCAATTCTTGTCCTAAGCGCCATCCACCCAGATCCCTCCAGGCTTGTCCCTGCTTGAAACAGACACGCCCAGGCAGGGTGGAGCTTCCTGAATCTGGCTTGGTTCAGGACACTCTTCCTTCCCTTTCCGTGGACTCACCGCAGACCAGGTGAGCCACCCCCTGCTTTTACCCAATTCTTGTCCTAAGCGCCATCCACCCAGATCCCTCCAGGCTCGTCCCTGCTTGAAACAGACACGCCCAGGCAGGGTGGAGCTTCCTGAATCTGGCTTGGTTCAGGACACTCTTCCTTCCCTTTCCGTGGACTCACCGCAGACCAGGTGAGCCACCCCCTGCTTTTACCCAATTCTTGTCCTAAGCGCCATCCACCCAGATCCCTCCAGGCTCGTCCCTGCTTGAAACAGACACGTCCAGGCAGGGAGGAGCTCCCCGAATCTGGGTACAGGCCACTCTTCATTCCATTCCCGGCGACCGATCCACCAAGAGGCCTAACGCCATCAGAGTGAGGAGGCTACGAGGAGAGGCAAAACCATCCAGAGCTTCGGACATTGAATTCCTGGCCCACACACACTACAGAGTAACAAGAGGAGATAGAGAGATCCTACCTGCACTCACTGGAAAAAGATATGGGAAGAAGACAGAATAAGAACCCGCTCAACAACAGAAAGACCAATATGACACCACCAGAATCTAGGGACTCCACTCCAGCAAGATCTGAAAAGCCCAACACAGTGCATGAAGAAGAGATGGACCTCAAAAATTATCTGAGCAAGATGATAGAGACCTTCAAAGAGGAAACAAGAAAATCCCTTAAAGAAATAGAAGAAAAAGTAAGCAAAAAATTACACGATATGGAGGAAAAGACAAACCAAAATATTCAAGAAATAAACAAATCTCTTAAAGAAGCTAAAGAAACCCAAGATAAAACAACCAAACAAGTGAAGGAAGCTCTTGAAACAGTTCAAAACATGAAAGCTGAATTAGACACATTAAAGAAAACACAGAATGAAGCGATGCTGGAAATGGAAAGGTTGGATAAACGAGCAGGATCTAAAGATGTGAGTATAACTAATAGAATTCAAGAGACAGAAGAGAGAATCTCAGCTATTGAAGACTCGCTAGAGGATATACATTCATCAACCAAAGAAAACCTCAAGACCAACAAATCCCTAACACAAAATATACAGGAAATATGGGACACCGTGAAAAGACCAAACCTAAGAATAATAGGTGTAGAAGAAGGTGAAGAAACACTGCTCAAAGGTACAGAAAACATATTCAACAAAATCATAGAAGAAAACTTCCCCAACCTACAGAAAGATATGCCTATGAAAGTACAAGAAGCTTATAGGACACCAAACAGACTGGACCACAAAAAGAAGTCCCCCCGACACATAATAATCAAAACTCCAAATCTACAGAATAAAGAAAAAATATTAAGAGCTGCAAAGGAAAAAGGCCAAGTAACATATAAAGGCAAACCAATCAGAATCACACCCGACTTCTCAATGGAAACTATGAAAGCCAGAAGGTCTTGGATAGATACACTACAAGCACTAAGGGAGCATGGATGTCAACCCAGACTACTGTACCCAGCAAAACTTTCAATCACTATAGATGGAGAAAACAAGATTTTCCATGACAAAAACAGATTTAAACAATACATATCCACAAATCCAGCACTACAGAAGGTTCTGGAAGGAAAACTCCAACTCAAGGAACATAACTACATGCACAAAAACACAGGCAATAGATAATCTAATATTGCCAAACACAAAAAGAAGCAGGAGAGCAAAATCCACACACAATGACACCACCAACAATAAATCCAAACCAAGCAAGAACCAACGAACAATGGACATTAATATCCCTAAATGTCAATGGCCTTAACTTACCCGTAAAAAGATATAGGCTAACAGAATGGATACGAAGACAGAATCCATCTTTCTGCTGTTTACAAGAAACACACCTCAACTTCAAAGACAGGCGATACCTCAGAGTAAAAGGATGGGAAAAGATTTTCCAATCAAATGGCCTCAAGAAACAAGCAGGTGTAGCAATCCTAATATCTAACAAAATGGACTTTAAACTAAAATCAATCAAAAGAGATGAAGAAGGGCATTTCATACTCATCACAGGAAAAGTCCATCAAGATGAAATCTCAATCCTGAACATCTATGCTCCAAATACGAAGGCACCCACATTTGTGAAAGAAACATTACTAAAGCTCAAACCACACATAAAACCACACACACTTATAGTAGGAGACTTCAACACCCCCCTTACACCACTAGACAGGACCACCAGACAAAAACTTAACAAAGAAACAGAGGATCTGAAAGAAGTCATGGCCCAACTGGGGTTAACGGATATCTATAGAGCATTCCATCCAAACTCAAAAGAATATACCTTCTTCTCAGCACCACATGGCACCTTCTCCAAAATTGACCACATAGTAGGCAACAAAGCAAACCTCCACAATTACAAAAGAATTGAAATAACCCCCTGTATCTTATCAGACCACCATGCATTAAAGCTAGAATTCAGCAACAATACAAATGGCAGGAAACCTGCAAACTTTTGGAAAATGAATAACACCCAATTGCACCATTCCTGGGTTGAGGAAGAAATAAAAAAACAAATTAAAGACTTCCTAGATTCTAATGAAAATGCAGACACAACATACCCAAATTTATGGGACACTCTGAAAGCAGTCCTAAGAGGGAAGTTCATAGCACTAAGTGCCCACATGAAGAAACTAGAAAAAAGTCACATTAGAGAACTGACAGAACAACTGAAAACACTAGAGCAAAAAGAAGCAAACTCACCAAGGAGGAGTAGACGCCAGGAAATAATCAACCTGAGAGCTGAAATCAATAAAGTAGAAACTAGGAAAACATTACAAAGAATCAATGAAACAAAGAGTTGGTTCTTTGAGAAGATCAACAAGATAGACAAACCTCTAGCCAAACTAACCAAAAGGCAGAGAGAGAGCACACTAATTAACAAAATCAGAAACGAAAAGGGGGATATAACAACGGACACTGTGGAAATCCAGAGAATCTTTAGGTCATACTTTGAAAATCTGTACTCCACAAAATTCGAAAATCTAATGGAAATGGACAGTTTCCTGGATAAATATCACTTACCAAAATTAAATCAAGATCAGATAAACAATTTAAATCGACCCATAACCCCTAATGAAATAGAAGCAGTCATCAAAAGCCTCCCAACCAAAAAAAGCCCAGGACCAGATGGCTTCACTGCAGAATTCTACCAGAAATTCAAACAAGAGCTGATACCAATACTCCTCAAACTGTTCCGCACAATAGAAGCAGATGGGATATTGCCAAACTCCTTCTATGAGGCTACAATCACTTTGATACCCAAGCCACACAAAGATAAGAATAAGAAAGAGAACTACAGACCAATATCTCTCATGAACATTGATGCTAAAATACTCAATAAAATATTGGCTAATCGAATCCAAGAACATATCAGAAAAATCATCCACCACGATCAAGTGGGCTTCATCCCAGGGATGCAAGGATGGTTCAATATACGAAAAACCATCAATGTAATCCACCATATAAACAAACTGAAAAAGAAAAACCACATGATCATCTCACTAGATGCTGAAAAGGCCTTTGACAAAATCCAACATCCCTTCATGATAAAGATCTTGGAGAGAACAGGAATAACAGGAACATATCTAAACATGATAAATGCGATATACACCAAACCAATAGCCAACATCAAACTAAATGGAGAGAAACTCAAAGCATTTCCTCTAAAATCAGGAACAAGACAAGGATGTCCACTCTCTCCATATCTCTTCAATATTGTTCTTGAAGTTCTAGCTAGAGCAATAAGACAAGATCAGGATATCAAAGGGATACAAATTGGAAAGGACGAAGTCAAACTTTCACTATTTGCAGATGACATGATAGTCTACATAAGTGACCCGAAAAACTCTACCAGGAAACTCCTACAGCTGATAAACACCTTCAGCAAGGTAGCAGGATACAAAATTAACTTAAATAAATCTGTAGCCCTACTGTATACAGATGATAAACTCAATGAGAAAGAAATCATGGAAACATCACCTTTCACAATATCCACAAGCAACATTAAATATCTGGGGGTAACACTAACCAAAAAAGTGAAAGACCTGTACAATAAGAACTTTGAGACTTTAAAGAAAGAAATTAAAGAAGATACCAGAAAGTGGAAAGATCTCCCGTGCTCTTGGATAGGCAGAATTAACATAGTAAAAATGGCAATTCTACCAAAAGCAATCTACAGATTTAATGCAATCCCCATCAAAATCCCAACACAGTTTTTCACAGACATTGAAAGAACAATACTCAACTTTATATGGAAAAATAAAAAACCTAGGATAGCCAAAACAACTCTTTACAATAAAAGATCCTCTGGAGGCATCACCATCCCTGACTTCAAGGTCTACTATAGAGCCATAGTTCTGAAAACAGCTTGGTATTGGCACAAGAATAGACAGATAGACCAATGGAATCGAATTGAAGACCCAGATATTAACCCACGCACCTACGAACACCTTATTTTTGACAAAGGTGCTAAATCCATACAATGGAAAAAAGATAGCATCTTCAACAAATGGTGCTGGCACAATTGGATTCGAACATGCAGAAAATTGCAGATAGATCCATACTTGTCACCATGCACGAAACTTAAGTGCAAATGGATCAAAGATCTCTCCATAAACCCAGCCACACTGAATCTTTTAGAAGAGAAAGTGGGAACAACCCTTGAACAAATTGGCACAGGAGAACGATTCCTGAACATCACGCCAGAAGCACAGACACTGAGGTCTGCAATTAATAAATGGGACCTCTTGAAACTGAGAAGCTTCTGTAAGGCAAAGGACACAGTCAGTAAGACAAAACGACCACCCACAGAATGGGAAAAAATCTTCACCAGCCCCACATCTGACAGAGGTCTGATTTCCAAAATATACAAGGAGCTCAAGAAGCTAGCCACCAAAACACCATACAATGAAATTAAAAAGTGGGGTGCAGAACTAAACAGAGATTTTTCAACAGAGGAATCTGAAATGGCTGAAAGACACTTAAGAAAGTGTTCAAAATCCTTGGCCATCAGAGAAATGCAACTCAAAACAACTCTGAGATACCACCTCACACCTGTCAGAATGGCTAAAATCAAAAATACCAATGACAACCTATGCTGGAGAGGTTGTGGAGAAGAAGGAACACTCCTCCATTGCTGGTGGGAGTGTGAACTTGTAAGACCACTTTGGAAATCAGTATGGCGGTTGCTCAGAAAAATGGGAATCAATCTACCTCAAGATCCAGCCATTCCTCTCTTGGGTATATACCCAAATACTGCTTGTCCATACAACAAGGACATATGTTCAACCATGTTCATAGCAGCATTGTTTGTAATAGCCAGAACCTGGAAACAACCTAGATGCCCCTCAACTGAAGAATGGAAAGAGAAAATGTGGTACATTTATACAATGGAGTACTACTCAGCAGAAAAAAGCAATGGAATCTTGAAATTCGCAGGCAAATGGATGGAACTAGAAGAAACCATCCTGAGTGAGGTAACCCAATCACAAAAAGACAAACATGGTATGTACTCACTCATATATGATTTTTAGACATAGAGCAAAGGTTTACCAGCCTATAATCCTCTACCCCAAGGAAACTAGAAATCATGAATGACTCTAAGGGATAAATGGACCCCAGGAATGGGAAATGGCATGAACTCCCGAGCTAATTGAGAGCATGAGGGTAGGGAAGTGGGTGCTGCCACAATAAGAGCACAAGATGAAGAGTAGAGGAGAAGAAATGGAGGAGCAGATATATTGAGTTGGGGGAAGAATAGAGGAGAGAGAGCAGGATGAGAGATACCATATCAGAGGGAGTCACTATAGGTCCGAGAAGAGATCTGGAACTAGGAAGATCTCCAGAGACCTATAAGGATGACACGATCTGACAGTCTGGGCAGTGGAGGAGAAGTTGGCCTAGAAACCCTTCCCCTAGAATGAGATTGATGAATACTCTCTATGCTATTCTAGAGTCCTCATCCAGTGGCTGATGAGAGCAGAGACAGACATCCACAGAAATACACTGAGCTGAAATCTGGAACTCAGTTGAAGAGAGGGAGGAATGAAGAACGAAGGGGTCTGTACCTGGTTGGAGAAACCCACAGAAACAGTTGGCCTGAAAAAGGGAAAGCATATCGACCCCAGATGCTCTTTGGGAGGACAGTACAGGACTAATCCAGCCCCCTGATCATGGATGCCAATGGGGAGGCCCCTGCACTCCTGGGATTTTTAGACATAGAGCAAAGGTTTACCAGCCTATAATCCTCTACCCCAAGGAAACTAGAAATCATGAATGACTCCAGAGGGAGGTGGACTGGCGTTTTGCCCTGGTGGGTGGGAGGGACTTCGAGAGCCCATCCCACTTGAAGGGATTCGCTCTGTCTCTGAACACATGGGGAGGGGCCTAGGCCCAGCACAGGAAGATTTGGTGGACTTGGTGGAACCCTGGTTGGGGGCCCTACCCTGCCTGGGGAGTGGCGGGTGGATGGGGTGGGGGGTAGGTTGGAGGTGGGGGAGAAGGAATGGGGGTGGGGGAGGGAGAGGGAGAGGGAAAGTATATGTGAAAATATTAATAATTTAATAAAAAAAGAAAAAAATAAATAAAAAATAATATTACATATATAATCCTTTCACTTATATTGTTGATATTTCAAGTTGTTTACTACTGTGTTAATAGTTTTTGTGTATGAAATTTTTAATGATAAAAAAGTCTCTGTCATGGAAATTATATATATACAATGATATTAATCAATCCATTTAGCCTAAGCAAATTCATCTACCCCATTGCTGTCCTAATATGGATCAAACCTCAAATATCTACCTCTGTACATGAATTTTAACACATATTAATGGTGAATAGTAGGACCACATACACATATAATTATTGGAAGAATTACAACTGGTAATACATATAACTCCTGAAAAAGCATAAGAGATTAGGCAATCAATTTGTATTAATAAATAACAATGTCTTCATCACCAAGGAAGGGGTGCCCCTATTGCACCTTTCAGGGTATCTTGCAATGGTGATTATTATTGTGGTTCATGGTTTTCACCACTTGGTACTAGGACTATGAATTGCTTCCCTCTGTTGGCAGTTTCCCTATTAGCTTCTGGTATTATGAAAGCTATAACTCAGGAAGGAGGCTTTTGGCCATATCTGTCTCGATTCTTCGAATTCCTGTGCCTGTTGTTGTTGGTGTCTTCAGCAAGAGACTTACTTTCTACCTCTGAGAGGGAACAAAGGGCAACAGCAATAAACTGTATTATTTGGACAATCCCTTGGATAACCCTGACACAAATCTCAAAAGATGTTTTCTCATGGCAGATAATATGTAATTTGTCAGTCTATGGTTCTTGTAAGAAGGATTTTCAGCAAAGTTGCATAACTCCATATCTAATTGGACAACAGCCTGCTCAACAGGTGAGAAATAAGCATGCCTGTTACTGAAAAACTAGCCAACTAACCATGCTAATGAGGTCATGGGTCTTAGAGGAGAACTTAACTACAATTTATCAGACCAGTGTAATTCCTGATTACATTCCAAAATCTATTCTTATTCCCACAGATAAGAGTAGTTTTCTCTCCTCAACAAAAAAGCTTCTCTTTGCAACAGACAATTACAGAGCCTCAACTGATCAAAATGCAGAGAACAACTGATCATGGGTGCCCAGAAATAAATGATATATATATACAACACAACTCCTGAATCCAAGGTCTAGGAAACATCACAAGAGGAGACAAAAAATTCAGAAGATCCAGAAGACAAAAAATTTACTATGAGATTGTGTCTCCTAGAAATGATAATGAAGCTATACCATGAGTCCTTGCAAATACTGCTAACAAATCCTAAGAAATGACAATCCCAATTGTTAAACTAATATGGAAAGGGGAAATATCACTAGAAAAAGAACTATAGGCAACTAAAGGATTTTGAGAGTGGGAGACAGGATTTTCCCAGGAGTTCCCTAGTTAGTTATCCAATAGCAAGTGCCTAAACCTGAAATAATGTATATGCAAGCAACAATGAAATTGCACATCAGGTTTTATTCATATAGTTCTGTGTACCGGAAACTAGGGTAAAGGATTTGGATTTCACTCCCAGATTTTGTTTTGCTTTGTTTTGATTGTTTTTTATTATTTAATTTTTTATTAGAAAGAAAATTATTTTACATGTCAATCCTGGGTCCCTTGCCCTCCCCTCCATCCCTTTCTATCCCATACCCTTTCTGCTCCCCAGGGAGGGTGAGGCCTTCCATAGGGGGGGTCTTAAAAGTCTGTCATGAACTTTGGGATAGGGCCTAGGCCAATCCCTTGTGTCTAGTCTCAGGGAGTATCCCTCCAGGTGGGATGGGCTCCCAAAGTCCATTCCTATGCTAGTGATAAGTACTGATCCAATACAAGAGGCACTACATATATTTCCAAGGTCTCCTCACTGACACCCACATTCAGGGGGTCTGGATCAGTGCCATGCTGGTTTCCCAGCTGTCAGTCTGGGGACCTAGAGCTCTCCCTTGTTCAGGTCAGCTGTTTAGCTGTTTCTGTGGGTTTCACCAGCCTGGTATGGACCCCTTTGCTCATCAGTCCTCCTTCACTGCAACAGGATTTCAGTTCAGTTCAGTGTTTAGCTGTGGGTGTCTGTTTCTACTTCCACCAGCTGCTGGATGAAGGCTATACAATGGCATATGAATTAGACATCAATCTCATTATCAGGAAGTTTATTGTCCATAAGAGCTCATGTGGAGCAACATTTAGTCTTTAAGAAAAATTAAATTCTAGGACCCAGAGACACGGTTCAGCATTTAAGAGCAATGCCTAATCCCGCAGAGGAAGACAGTTCAGTTCTTAGCATCTATATGGCTGCTGACAACCATTCCTAACTTCAATTCTAGAGGATCTCAAATCCTCTTCTGTCATTTGCAGGCACCAGCCAGGTGTAGAGTGTATATTCGTACATTCAGGAAAAACATTCATGCATATTAAATAAATATAAAATAAATCTAAACAAGAAATTAAATTCTGCCATGACATGAACAAATGTGAAACGACAATGACTGTCTTAATTGGCATAAGTTAGGCACAGGCCGATACCCCATGGCTTTGATTTAACTGGCTTTTAGCAAACTAATGAGATTGTAGAAAAAAAGGCACATTTTCTTACCTTGTGCCCAAGGTATTATATATGCTTAGGCAATGGTACCAAAGCAAAATAATAATAATAATCAAGATATATTTTGATGG
Source organism: Cricetulus griseus (assembly GCF_003668045.3). NCBI lineage: Eukaryota > Metazoa > Chordata > Mammalia > Rodentia > Cricetidae > Cricetulus > Cricetulus griseus. Next base: position 58,198,925 of record NC_048604.1, read on the forward strand.
ATTAAACAAAGTAGGTGATTTTTTATTTACTAATACATTCTTTGTTAAATTGATGACTCAGTTCAGCTACAGCAAAATTATGACAATGATTTAGTCTTAACACTTTGATTTGGAAAAATGTAGGTCAAAAACAAATCTCAGTGAAACACTAAGAATAGTGATTTTGTGAAAATTCTTGTTAATATTTATGTTTCACTAATTGCACCATAGCTACCAAGATTGAATGTGTCTAACTCCTAGTAACTTTGGTACAAATGTAACCATTTTTAGTTATTTAGGTCATGGGTCATAATTTAATTATGTGAACCTGTTTCATATCTAGAATTCTTGTTGGCTTACTAAGTTGGTACACTTATACCAAAATAGTCTCAAGCTGCTATGATAGTTTAATGTGTAAAACTCATGGAATTATTTTTGCATTTTTCTGTTTCCTCACCAGTTGAGGGTAAATATAATTCATAGAGGTTCAACAAAAACATTGTTCTGTATTCTGCAGATGTCCTACTCAAGCAAAGATTTTTCTTCAAGTTCTCATAGAACAAGTAATGTATATTAACTTTTGCTTTCTCCAACATGAAATTTCTTTTAAAAAAATTATTGGTCTCTACACTACACCCAAACCACATTTTCCATTCTCTTCATTCCTCCCAGCCACCTACCCATTTCTCCACCCCCCCCAGAACCACACCTCTTCCATTTCCTTTAGAAAACCACAGGCTTCCCAGGTATATCAAACAAACATAGAATATCAAGTTTCAATAAGACTAGGCATAAGCCTTCATATCAAGACTGGACAAGACAAACCAGTAGGAGGAAAAGGGTCCCAAGAACAGGCAAATTTTTCAATTAAGAACAAAACATGAAAAGTACTGTCATGTGTCATTTTATAAATTTTATAATATCTTAGTTTACTTAAATATTTCAGTCTCATATTGAGGCTTGGCACAGTTTGTTCATTTTTATGATACTCAATTATCAGTTTATTAATTTGTGAGGTTATTGAATCTGTTAGTACATTGTTCAATTTATTTCATCAGTATTTTACATTTTACATTCTAGGATCTTTCACTTACTTGGTTATGTTATTCCTAAGTATTTTATTTGCCAAGGGTGTAATGAATATGATTGCTTTTCTCATTTTCTCCTTGGCAATCATAAAGCTCTTTATAGTCATTGTTAACTACATATACATATACATATACTTTGTTGAAAATATTAATCAGACTTACTATATTTCTAGTGCAGTCCTTAGGATCTGTTTCTTTTTTCCATTTCTTTATTTGAATTAGAAACAAGGTTCTCTCTCCCTCCCCTCCTCCCCTGCCAGGCCTCAACTAATATCCCACCTATCCCATACCCTTTCTGCTCCCCAGGGATGGTGAGGCCTTCCATAGGGGGGGTCTTCAGAGTCTGTCAAATCCTTTGGGCAGGACCTAGCCTCACCCCCATGTGTCTATGTGGAACGGGCTCCCAAAGTACTTTCCTATGCTAGGGATAAGTACTGATCTACTACAAGAGGCCCCATGGATTTCCAAGGTCTCTTCACTGATACCCACATTGATGGGGTCTGGATCAGTCCCATGCTGGTTTCCCTGCTACCAGTCTGGGGACTAAGAACTGTCTATTGTTCAGGTCAGCTGTTTCTGTGGGTTTCACCAGCCTGGTATGGACTCCTTTGCTCATAACTCTTCCTTCTCTATAACTGGATTCCAGGAATTCAGTTCAGTGCTTAGCTGTGGTTGTCTGCTTCTACTTCCACCAGCTGCTGGATGAAGGCTACAGGATGGCATATAAGTTAGTCATCCATCTCATTATCAGGGAGGGCATTTAAGGCAGCCTCTCCTCTGTTGCTTAGATTGTTAGTTGGTGACATCTTTGTAGATCTCCAGACATTTTCCTAGTGCAAGATTTCTCTTTAAATGTATTATGGCTCTCTCTATTATGGTGTCTCTTACCTTGCTCTCCTGTATTCTTCCTCCAACTCAAACTTCCTGTTCCCTCATGTCCTCCTCACCCTCCTCTTCTCCCTTTCTCATTCTCCTAGCTCCCTCCACATTCTTCCCATGCTCCCCATTTGCTCAGGACATCTTGTCCCTTTCCTCTTCTCCAGATGACCATGTATGTCTCTCTTAGTGTCTTCCTTGCTTATTAGCTTCTCTGACAGTGTGGATTATAGGATGGTATTCCTTTATTCTATGTCTAAAATCCACATATGAGTGAGTACATACCATGTTTGTCATTTTGTGACTGGGTTACCTTGCTCAGAATGGTTTCTTCTGGTTTCACCCATTTGCTTTTGAATTTCAAGATTGCATTGTTTTTTTCCACTGAGTAGTACTCCATTGTGTAAATGTACCACATTTTCTCTATCCATTCTTAAGTTGAGGGGCATCCAGGTTGCTTCCAGGTTCTGGCTATTACAAATAGTGCTGCTATTAACATCGTTGATCAGATGTCCTTGTTGTATAAATGTGCTTCTTTTGGGTATATGCCTAAGAGTGGAATTGCTGGATCTTGTGGTAGATGGATTCCCATTTCTTAGGATCTGTTTCAATATTAGATGATACCATCAGCAAATGGGGATAGTTTTGTTTTTCCCTTTCCTATTTGTCCCACATTTACCCCTTTTCTTGTTTTATTAATCTGGCTAAGACTATCGTTAATAACTTGAATAAGAATGGAGACAGTTGACACTCCTGTATTATTCTTGATTTTAAAGAAAAAATTTTGTCTCATTTGGTGTAATGTTGATTACTATATTGTCATATGCATACTTTTTATAAAGCTCTGCATCTAATCTCTTTCTATTTTGTTCATTGCTGCTATCATTAATGGTTGTTAATTTTATCAAAAGATTTTCTACATCTATTAAGATGTTTATGTGAGGGGGCTGGAGAGGTGGCTCACAGGTTAAGAGCACTGAATGCTCTTCCAGAGGTCCTGAGTTCAATTCCCAGCAACCATATGATGGCTCACAACCATCTGTATGAGATCTGGTGCCCTTTTCTGGCGAATAGGCACACATGAAGACAGAACATTGTATAAAATAAATAAATAAAATAAAAAATGTTTATGTGAATTTCTGTTCTATATTTTGTTTGTATGATGGATTACATGCATTGATTAGCATATTTTGAGCTATCTTTGGTTCCCTTTAATGGAATCAAATTCAAGATCAAATATGATATTTTAAATGTGCTGTTGAATCTGTTTTCTATTTATTTTGTTATTTGTGTCTTGATTTATAAAGTAAATTAGTACATAGCTTTCTTATACTTGCTGTTGTGGCCTTACCTAGTACTGTTATCAAGATAATGGTACCATAAACTGGAACTTTATAGCATTCCTTATATCTTATGGAAAAAAGTTTATGACATTGATATTGCTATTTCTCCAAATTTCTTGTAGAACCCAGCAGTTAATATACCTGTTGTGCTTTCTATTGTTGGTTGATTATTTCTATTTACATCTCTTCTAGAATTTTAGATCCAGTTATATTGGTTTTGTTACTGTCTTAAATTTTCTTGTCCTGCAATGAAACACTGTGGTCAAAAGACAAGTTGGAGAGGAAAGGGTTTATTTGGCTTACGCTTCCATATTGCTGTTAATTATTGAAGGAAGTCAGTGCAGGAACTCAAACAGGGCAGGAACCTGGAGGCAAGAGCTGATGCAGAGGACATCAATGGGTGCTACTTACTGGCTTGCTCCATATAGCTAGCTCAACCTGCTTTTTTATAGAACCCAGGAACACCACCCAGGGATGGAATCACCCACAATGGACTGGGTACTCTCCCAACAATTGCTAGTTAAGAAAATGCCTTACAGCTGTATCTTATAGAGGCATTTTCACTTATGTCAAGTTGACATAAGACTAGCCAGCACAGTTACATTTTTACAATTTAGGTTTGTCATATGTTCTTAGAATTTACTTCATTACTTCCATATTGCCTACCTTCTTGAAAAGTAATTTGTGTAATGTTCCACAATGAACCCTTAGGATATAATAATATTTGTAGTAATACTTTAGTTTATACTTCTAATTTTTAAAAGGTATCTTATCTCTCTTTTGGTTAGCATGGCTAGATATATGCATACATGTTTTGGTTTTATTTTTATTTTATTTTGGAGATTTCAATGATATCATTTTCTCTTCCCTTTCCACCCTCGAATAAATCAGTAAATACCTTAACGAATGCAAAGAAAGCAAAAAAAAAAAAACAAAACAAAAAACAAAAAACAAAAACAAAAAATGGGTAAAGGAAATATTTCAATACCTGAAAATGGAAATAGAACAACAACAAAAAAACCCACAACCAAACAAACAAAAACAAAACAAAACTCACACACTAACAGATTCTGGAAAATGGAAATTCTGGGTAAGCAAATAGGAGCTACAGATGCAAGCATCAGCAACAGAATACTGGTAGTACAAGAGAGAATCTCAGATACTGAAGACATGATAGAGAAAATAGATTTATGCTCAAAAACTCGGAGAATATATATATATATATATATATATATATATATATATATATATATATATTTCCCAAACTAAAGAAAGACATGTCTATAAATGTAAAAGAAGCTTACAGAACACCAAATTGATTGGATCAGAAAAGAAATTCCCCATGCCACATAATAATCAAACACTTAAAAAAGCATAACCAAGCAAGAATATCAAAAGCTTCAGGGGAAGGGCCAAATAATATATAAAGACAAACCTATTAGAATTAAACTCAATTACTCAAGGGAGGTTCTAAAATGCAGAAGGGTCTGAACTAATGTCTTTCAAACTGTAAAAAGCTACAGATTCCAGCCCAGACTACTATACGTCAAAATTTTCTATCAACACTCATGGAGAAAACAAAATATTTCACAACAAAGTCAAATTTAAACAATGTCAATCCACAAATCCATCCCTATAGGAGTTGCTAGAAGGAAAACTCCAACACAAGGACGTTAACTACAGTCACTAAAACACAGGTAATAGATAATCTCACCCCGACAAAACCCAAAGAATGGAAACACATGCATACACACACACACACACACACACACACACACACACACACACACACACACACACACACACACACCTGCCACCACCACTAACAACAAATTATAACAGGAATTAACAATCAATTGTCATTAATATCCCTCAATAGCAATGGAGTCAATTTGACAATAAAAGACACAGGCAAACAGGATGCATATGAAAACAGGATCTACCCATGTGCTGCACACAAGAAACATACTTCCACATCAAAAATAGACATTGCCTCAGAGAAAATGGTTAGAAAAAAGGTTTTCCAATTAAACACACTGAAGAAGAAGCTTGTATAGCTATCCTAATATCTAACAAATTAGAATTCTAACCAAAATTAATTGAAAGAGATGGAGAAGGTCACTCCATATTCACCAAAGAAACAATACACCAGGATGGTGTCTCAATTCTGAACATCTATTTCACAAATTCAAGGGCATCCCCATTTGTAGAATAAATATTACTAAAGTTAAAATCACGTATGAAACCCCACACATTAGCAGTAGAAGTCAACACCCCATTCTCACCAATGGACATGTCATCAAGACAAACTAAACAAAGAAATAACAGAACTAACAGATGCTATGACTCAATTAGACCTAACTAACATCTATAGAAGATTTTTACTCAAACACAAAAGAATATACCTTCTGCTCAGATCCTCATGGAACTTCACTCTCTAAAACTGACCACATACTTGGCCACAAACCAAGTCTCAACAGATACCAAAAACAAAATTACCTCCTGTATCTTATCAGACCACAATGGAGTAAAGTTGAATTTCATCTACAGAAACAACTAAAAGTCTATAAACTAATGGAAACTGTACAATTCTCTACTGAGTTCCCACTGGATCAAAGAAGAAATATAGAATGAAGTTAAAAACTTGCTCTAGAAGTCACTGAAAACTATATACTCAAACATATGGGACACAATGAAAGTGGTGCTAAGAGGAAAGTTCTTTGCACTAATTGCCTTCAGAAAGAATTTAGAGAGCTCTTAGCTAGAGATTTAAGAGCACATATGAAAGATCTAGAACAAAAAGAAGCAAACTCACCCAAGAAGAGTAAAAGGTAGGAAATAATCAAACTGAGGGCTAAAATCAATAAAATAGTAACAAAAAGAATACAAAGAGTTTGTTCTTCCAGAAAATTAATACAATATATAAACCTTTAGTCAAACTAACAATAAAAGCAGAGAGAGAACATCCAATTTAACAAAATCAGAAACAAAAGGACAACATAAGAACAGAAACCAAGGAAATCCAGAGAATTGTTAAGTCATACTTGAAAAACCTGTACTCCACAATATTGAAAAAATCTAAAAGAAATGGACAAATTTCTTGATAGATACCACTTACCAAAGTTTAATAAATATCAGATAGACAATTGAAATAGACCAATCACCCCTAAGATAATTGTAGCAGTCATTAAAAACTTCCCACCCCCTCTAAAAAGCCCCGATAGAAAACGATTTTACATCAAATTCTACCAAAATTTCAAAGAACAACTAATAATAGTATTATTCAAACTATTACACAAAATAGAAACAGAAGGAACATTGCCAAATTCTTTCTGTGATGCCACAGTCAGCCTGATACCCAAACCACACAAAGAATCAACCAACAAGAATAAATACAGGCCAATTTCTCTCATGAACATTGATGTATAAAACTCAATAAAATACTGGCAAACTGAAACTGAAAACACATCAGAAAGATCGTCCACCATGATCAAGGAGGCTTCATCCAAGAGATGCAGGGATGGTTCAACATATAAGAGTCTGTCAATGCAATTCACCCTATAAACAAACAAACAAAAAATAAAACACCACATAATCATCTCATTAGGTCCTGAAAATCCTTTGACAAAATTCAACAGTCCATGATAAAAATCTTGCAGAGATTAGGGATACAAGAAATAAGAACATAACTAAACATAATAAAAGAAATATACAGCAAGTCAAAAGCCAACATCAAATTGAATGGAAGAAACCCCAAGCAATTCCATTAAAATCAGGAAAGAGACAAGGTTGCCCACTTTCTCCATACCTACTCCATATAGCACTTGAATTCTAGCTACAGCAATGATACAACTAAAGGAAATCAAGAGGATACAAATTGGAAAGGAAGAATTCAAATTATCATTATTCTCAGATGATATGATAGTATACATAAGTAACTCCCAAAACTCTACCAGGGAACTTCTATAACTGAAAAACACCGTTAGTCCCATGGTGAGACACAAGATTAACTAAAAATCTGGAATTCTCCTATATTGAAATGATAAATGGGCTCAGAAAGAAAACAGGGAATCAACACTCTTCAAAAAAGCCTCAAATTATATAAGTTCTTTGGTGTAAGTCTACAAAGCATGTGAAAGAACTATATGACAAAAATTTAAAGTCTTTGAAGAGAGAAATTAGAGAAGGTATCACAATATGGAAAGATCTTCCATGCCTATGGATCAGTAGGTTTAACACAGTGAAAATGGCCATCTTACCAAAAGAAATATACAAATTTAATGCAATCCCCATTAAAATCCTAGCACAATTCTTCACAGACCTTGAAAGCATAATTCTCAACTTCATATGAAAAAGCAAAAAGGCCCATGACAGCTCAAACAATGCTGTACCATAAAAGAACTTCCAGAGGTATCATCATCCGTGTATTTCAAGATCTACTACAGAGCTACAGTAATAAACCCCATGGTATTTGTATAAAAACAGGCTTATTTGATTCAATGTATTCGAATCAAAGACCCAGATGTAAATCTATATGCCCATGGACACTGACTTTGGACAAAGAGGCCAAAATTATACAATGGAAATAAGAAAACCTCTTATACAAATGGTGGTGGTCTAAGTGGTTGTTTGCATGTAGAAGAATGTAAGTAGACACATAGCTATCACCCTGCAATAAACTCATGTTCATATGGATAAAAATCATAATATAAATCCAGTTTCACTGACCCTAATGGAAGAGAAAGTGGTAAATATCCTTGATTGAATTAGCACAGGAAACAACTTTCTGAATTGTACACCAATAGCCAGACACTAAGATTGACATTTAATGAATGGAACCTCATGAAACTGAAACACTTCTATAAGGCAAGGGACACGATCAATAGTACAAAATGTCAGCCTACACAATGGAAAAGATCTTTACTAACCCCACATCTGACCAAGGTCTAATTTCAAAAATATATAAAGAACTCCAGAAACTAGATATCACAAAAACAAAAACAAATAATCTAATTTAAAAATGAGGCACAGTTGTAAACAGAGAATTCTCAGCCAAAAACCTCAAATGGCCAAGACACACTTAAAGAAATGTTCAGACCCATTGTAGCCCCACTTGCTGGTCAGCAGGTAAGACTCCTGTCAACAGGTTGATTCACCAACCCTGCCTCTCATGGAACCCTGTAATGTTCAAGCCCTCACTCCACCCCACAAACCCAAGGAACCCATCATGCCCATGCCCTCAACAACTATCCCCTGTAGTATTAACTGCTTCCAAGGCAAAGAAAGGCACTGTCTGTACCAATTGGAGGAAGAGGTAAGAGACTGGTCTCTGGGTGGACAGCCCCATCTCTAGGCTCTAGGTCTCAGGGCATATCCCATGCCCCTCCACCTACCCATTGTAGCCACACTAGCTGATAAGCAAGTAATACTTACTAAGACAGGCTGCTCCATCATCTCTGTCTCCCACAAGTCCCACTCAGCTCCACAAATCCAACCATCCCCTGATGCATAAGCAGCCTGTGGAGGCACAGGTACCACCTGCACTGATTGGAGGAAGACATGTCAGGAGTGCAAGATTACATTCAATAACATAAAGAGCAATATTGCACCACCAGAGACTAAGGTTCTAACAGCAAGACCTGAGCTTCCCAACTCACTCAGATGAAGCAGAAGAAATTGACCTTAGAAATAACTGTATATAGATGACAGAGACCCTTAAAGAGGAAATGAAAAATTCCTTTAAAGAAATGGAGGAAAAGATAAAACATTGGAAGAAAGCAATGAAATCCAAGAATAAAAACAATCAAACAGGAGAAGGAAACAGTTCAGGACTTGAAATAGAGGCAATGAAGAAACACAAAATGAGGGAATTCTGGACATGGAAAATCTTAGTAAATGAACTTGAACAAAAGATGCAAGCATAAAGCAGAATTTAAGAAATGGAATAGAGAATCTCAGGCAATGAATTTATGATAGAAGAAATAGATTTATTATAAAATACATTAAAGCCAACAAAGTCCTAACACAAAATTTCCATGAAATCTGGGACACCATGAAAAGACCAAACCTAAGAATAATAAAGATAGAAGGACAAGGAGGAGGAGGAGGAGGAGGAGGAGGAGGAGGAGGAGGAGGAGGAGGAGGAGGAGGAGGAGGAGAACAAGAAGAACAAGAAGAAGATCATATAAAAGACGCAGACAATATATTCAACCAAATCATAGAAGAAAACATTGCCAAACTAAAGAAATACATGTCAAAGAAATGCAAGATGCTTACAGAACACCAAGTAGACTGGACCAAAAAAAAAGTCCACTTGCTGTATAATAATCAAAACACTGAACATACAGAATAAAGAAAGGATATTAATAGCTGCAAAGGGAAAAGTCCAAGTAACATACAAAGGCATCAAAATAACACGTGACATCTTAAGGAAGACTCTGAAATCCAGAAGGTCATTGACAGATATTACACAGACAGTAAAAGACTGTGGATGCCAGCCCAGACTATTATACCCAGAAAAACTTTCAATCACCATAAACGAAGAAAACAAGATATTCCATGTCCAAGCCACATTTAAATACCTACCCACAAATCCAGCACTACAGAAGGTACTACAAGAAAAATTCCAACCCAAGAAAGTTAGCTTCACCCACGAAATCACAGTGGATAATCCCATACCAGCAAATCCTAAAGAAGGGAAACACAAACACACTACCATCAAAAAATAACAGGAAATAACAATCGTTGGTCATTAATATCACTTAATATTAATGGACTCAATTCACTTCTAAAAAGACACAGCCTAAAAGAATGGATATGAAAACATAAGCCTTCCTTATGGTACATACAAAAAATATACCACAACTTCAAAGACAGACATTAACTCAAAGTAAACAGTTGGGAAAGACTTTCCAAACAAATGGACTTAAGAAGCAAGCTGGTTTAGCTACCTTAATATCTAGCAAAGTAGACTTCAAACTAAAATTAATCAAGAGATGGTGGACATTTCATATTCATCATAGGAAAAATCCATCAAGATGAAGTCTCAATTCTGAACATTTATGCCCCAAATACAAGGGCACACACATGTAAAATAAACACTATTAAAGCTTATACTGCACATAAAATCCCACAAACTAATAGTGGGAGATTTCAACACCATACTCTCACCAATGGACTGATCAAACAGAAAACTTACTGAGAAATAAGGGAATTAACATGCATCATAACTCAAAAGGGCTTAGCAGAAATCTATAGAATATTTCACCTAAACAAAAAAGCACATATCTTTTTCTCAGGACCTCATGGAACCTTCTCTAAAATTGACCACATACTTGGTAACAAAGCAAATCACAACAGATACAAAAAATTGGAACGACTTCCTCTATCTTGTTGGACAACCATGACTTAATGTGAGAATACAACAACAACACAAATTACAGAAAGCCTACAATCTCATGGAAACTAACTCAACTGAATTACCACTGGGGCAAGGAAGAAATAATAAAATTAAAGACTTCCTAGAATTCAATGAAAATGAATACATAAAATACCAAAATTTATGGGACACTCCAAAAGCAATGCTAAGTGAAAAGTTCATAGCACTAAGTTCCTACATAAAGAAATTGGATAAATCTCACACAGTACACCTGAAAGCTCTAGAACAAAAAGAAGCAAACTCACCCAACAGGAGTAAACACCAGGAGATAACCAAATTGAAGGTGGAATCAATAGCAACCAAAGAATGAATAAAACAAAGAGTTGGTTCTTGGAGAAAATCAACAATATAGAAGAACCCTTATCCAAATTAACCAAAAGGCAGAGACAGAATATCCAAATCGACAAAGTCAGAAATTAAAAGGGGGGCATGAAAACAGACACTGAGGAAATCTAGAGAATCAAGTCATACTTCAAAAACCTATACTTCATAAAATTTAAAAATAAAAATGAACAATTTTACTTATTAGTACTGCATACAAAAATTAAATCATGGCCAGATAAACAGTTTAAATAGACAGATAACCCCTAAGGAAATAGGTGCAGTCATTAAAAGTCTCCCAACCAAAAAAAAAAAAAAAAAAAAAAAAAAAACCAAAAGCCCAGGGCCAGATAGTTTCAGTGCAAAATTCTACCAGAATTTCAAAGAAGAGCTAATCAATACTCCGAAAATTGGTACACATAATAGAAACAGAAGGAACACTGCCAAACTTTTTTTTATGAGGCTACAGTTACCCTGATACTCAAACCACACAAATATGCAACAAGTAAAGAGAATTATGGACCAATCACCCTCATAAACATTGATGCCAAAATACTCAATAAAACATTGGCAAGCCAAATCTCAGAACTCATAAAAAACTATCCCCATGATCAAGGAGACTTCATCCTAGAGATGCAGGGATGGTTCAACATACTAAAATCTGTCAATGTAATCCACCATATAAACAAACTGAAAGAAAAGAGACCACATGATCATCTCATTAGATCCTAAAAGAGCCTTCAAAATTTAAATGTCCATTCATGCTAAGAGTCTTGGGGAGATCAGGGATACAAGGAACATGCCTAAACATAATAAAGGCAATATACAGCATGCTAACAGCCAAAATCAAATTAAATGGAGAGAAACTCAAAGATATTTCAATAAAACATTGTTTACACATGGCTGCCCACTCTCTCCATATCTATTCAGTATAGTACTAGAAGCTCTAGCAAGAACAATAAGGCAACAAAAGATGAAAGGGGTTAAAAATAGGAAAGGAAGAAGTCAAATGTTTGCTATTTTCAGATGATAAGATATTATACATAATTGACCTTAAAAATTCTACCAGGGAACTCCTACAGCTGATAAACATCTTCAGTAATGTGGGATACAAGATTAAGTAAAAAAAAAATAGTAACCTTCCTATATACAAATGATAAATTGTCAGATAAAGAAATTAGAGAAACATCACTCTTTACAATAGCCACAAATAATATAAAATATCTTGGGGTAGCTAACCAAATAAGTGAAAGACCTGTATGAAAAGAACTTTAAGTCTCTAAAGAAACAAATTGAAGAAAGTATTAGAAAATGGAAAGATTTCCCACACTCTTTGATAGGTAAGATTAACATAGTAAAAAAGGTCATTCTACCATAAGCAATCTAGAGATTCAATGCAATCCCAATCAGAATCCCAACACAATTCTTCACATACCTCAAGGTAGCATGTTAGGGGGTTCAGGGGAGGAGGGGAGGGAGAGGGAACTGGATTAACATGTAAAACAATCTTGTTTCTAATTTAAATTTAAAAAATGGAGAAAAAAGAAAATACTCAATTTCATATGGAAAAACAAAACAAAACAAAACAAAAACCCAGGATAGCTAAAACAATCCTGTAGAATGAACAAAATTTTGGAGGCATCACCATACCTGACTTCAATCTCTACTATAGAGCTATAGTAGTAAAAACAGCTGGTATTGGTATAAAACAGACTCATGGACCAATGGAATCAAATCAAAGACTCTGACATTAATCCGCACACCTATGACCACCTGATTTTTGACAAAGAAGCCAAAATGGTGGTGGCATAACTGGATGTCAACATGTAGAAGAATGTGAATAGATACATATCTATTTCCATGAACAAAACTCAAGTACAAGTGGATCAAAGACTGCAATACTGAACCTGATAGGAGAGAAAGCGGGAAGTAGCATTGAACATATTGGCACAGGAGACCACTTCCCAAATATAACACCAGTAGCACAGACGCTGAGTCTCTGTAAGTCAAAGGACATGGTAAATAAGACAAAACAGGAGCCTACAGAATGGAAAAAGATCTTTACCAATCTCATATCTGACAGAGGGCTGATCTCCAAAATATACAAAGAACTCAAGAAACTAGACATCAAAATACCAAATAATTCAATTAAACACTTGGGTACTGATCAGAATTCAAAGTAAAAGACTCTCAAAGGGCCAAAAGATATTTAAGAAATTGCTCAACCCAGTCCACATAGAGGGATACTCCCTGAGCCAAGACACACAAGGGTGGGCCTAGGACCCATCCCAAAGGATATAATAGATTCTGATGGCCCCCTATGGAAGGCCTCACCCTCCCTGGAGAGCAGAAAGTATATGTGATAGGTAGGGTTTTAGTTAGGGGGGTGGTGGTAGGGGAGGCAGGGAGGGAGAGGGAACTGGGATTGACATGTAAAACAATCTTGCTTTTAATTCAAATACAAAGGATGAAAAAAAAGAAAGAAATTGCTCGACCTCCTTAGGCATCAGGGAAATGAAGATCAAACAATACTGAGATACCATCTTGCAGCAGTCAGAATGGCTAAAATCAAGAATACTGATGACTGCTTATGTTGGAGAGCACATGAAGTAAGGGGAACACTCCTTCACTGCTGGAGGGAGTGCAAACTTTTACAGCCACTTTGGAAATCAGTATGTGTGCTTCTCTGATAATTGGAAATCAATCTACCTCAAGACCCAGCAATGCCTCTCTTGGGTATATAACCAAAGGATACTCAATCATACTACAAGGGCACTTGCTCAACTATGTTCACAGCAGCATTATTCATAATGGCCAGAATCTGAAAACAACCTGGATGCCCCTCATTCAAAAAGTGGATAAATGAAATCTGGTACATTTACACAATGTAGTATTACTCAGCTGCAAAAACAATGACATCATGAAATCTGCAGGCAAATGGATGGAATTTGAAAAAAAATTATCCTGAGTGAGGTAACCCAGATCCAGAAAGACAAATATGGCATGTATTCACTCATAAATGGATACTAGATGTAAAGCAGTGTTACCTAGTCCTAGAGAAGATAGGTAACAAGGAAGACCCTAAAAGAGAGACAAGGATCACCCTAGGAAGGGGGAATAGATATCTCCTTTGTACCCTGGGGCCTGGGTGTGAGAGCACTATGGGGGGAAGGAATGGGGGATGAGCGCATAAGGGAATGGAATGGTCTAGTTGCATGGAGGGATGTAGAGGGAGAGCAATGAAAGAGATAACTTGATGAACAGAGCCATTGTGGGGTTGGGGAGAAACCTGGTGCTAAGGAAATTCCCAGGAATCTACAGGGCTGAGTCCAGCTAAGACTCCTAGCAATAGTGGAGAGTGTGCCTTAACTGGCCTTTTCCTGTAATCAGATTGGTGACTGCCCTAATTGTCATCTGTCGCCATAGAACTTTCAACCAGTGACTAATGGAAGCAGATGCAGAGATTCACATTCAATCACTGGGCTGAGCTCTTGGAATCCAGTGGAAGAGAGGGAGGAAGGAACGTAAGAATAATGGGGGTCAGGATCATGACAGAGAAACCCACAGAGACAGCTTACCTGAGCTTGTGGGACCTAATGGGCTCTAGATCAACAGCTGGGTAGCCCACGTGGGATGAACTAGGCCCTCTGCATCTGAGGGACAGTTGTGTGGCTTGTTCTGTTTTTGGGAACCCTGACAGTAGGACCAGGATCTATTCCTTTTGGATGTGCTAACATCTTGGAGCCCATTCAATATGGTATCATGCCTTGCTCAGCCTGGATGCAAGATCGAGGTGCTTGGGCCTGCCTCAACTTGATGTTCCAGGATTGTTGACTCCCTATGGGAGGCCTTGCCCTTTCTGAGGAATGGATGTGTGGACAGCGGAGGGATATGCCAGGTGGGGAGGAGTGGGAGGAGGAACTGTAATTAGTATGTAAAATGAATAGAAATTTAAAATAAAAAGAAATGTGCAACACCCTTAGCTATCAGGCAAATTCAAATCAAAAGGATTCTGAGATTCCATCCTATACATGTCAGAATTGCTAAGATCAAAAACACAAGTGGCAGCAACTCCTGGCAAGGATGTCTAGCAAGAGGAACACTCATCCCTTGTTAGTGAGAGTGCAAATTTGTACTGCCAATTTGGAGATCAATATGGAAGTCTCTCAGAAAATTGGGAATCAATCTACCTCAAGACCCAGATATACCACTCCTGGGCATATACCCAGGGATGATCAATCATAGCAAGTACACTTGCTCAACTATTTTCATAGCAGTTTTATTTATAATTGCCAGAACTTGAAAACAACCTAGATGTCCCTCAACCTAAGAATGGACAAAGAAAATGTTGTACACTTATACAATGGAGTGTTGCTCAGCTGCTAAAAACAATAACATCATGAAATTTGAAGAAAAAAATGCATGAGACTAGAAAAAAATCATCCTTTTCTGAAAAAAATGGAGGGGCACTGGATAGGATAGGCAGAGGTGGGGTAGGTGATGGACTGAGATTAGGGGAGGGAGGGGAAACTGCAGTCCGAATGTGAAATAAAGAAATAAATAAAAATAATTCATGTGCAAGCAGGGAAATGGAGACAATAATCCATGTGCAATGAATTTTTCATTACATCCAATTTTAATAGTTTATTATGAGAGTTCATCATGCAGCCAAGCATATTAGCACATAGCTATCAAACCAGAATTTATGAAGTTGAGGTACAAGGATTAGAAGTTCTAAGCCAGCCAGAACTATGTAACAAGGCCCTGTCCCAGTGAAATAAATTAAAGATAATTATAAGATGGCAGACTAAGTAGTTATTTCATCATCAAAGGAAACAGATAAAGAGATTGAAACAGATAAAGAAATAAAGTCATTTTTTCACATCTTTTACTATTGAAAACCTGTGCTGAATAAAGATGCCCACATGATATGGAAGCAAAATTTCCCTAATCATCTTTTATACTGAAAGAACGAATTGGAATGG
Source organism: Cricetulus griseus (assembly GCF_003668045.3). Classification (NCBI taxonomy): domain Eukaryota; kingdom Metazoa; phylum Chordata; class Mammalia; order Rodentia; family Cricetidae; genus Cricetulus; species Cricetulus griseus. Next base: position 58,214,955 of record NC_048604.1, read on the forward strand.
CCCTTGTCAAAAATGTTAATAGTATAAAAGTCCCAAGGTGACAAATTAGACTTCAATTAGTCTTTTTTTTTCAAATGAACATATTGGCTTTTTCTAGTTGTAAGTCATCTTTTAGAGTGATTTTATGAATATTTAACTCCAGTGTAGAACTTCTGTGTAAATTATAACCATTTTGGAAATTCCTAATGTTGTGACTTTTTCTTACTACCTCAATGTTTCTAATCTATAAAAGATTAGAGTCAGTTAATGTTTTTATCTTTGAAATATTCTATAATTTCCATATGCAATTCTTCACAATGAATTTTCGAAAGATATTTTACAAGTGGCTATGATTTCTTCAAGCAGTAAGATCCTATTTTCTGTTTTTACCATAGTTTCTTTTTACTGACAGGATTTACAAATAGGTCCCTTTGCTTTCTTATTGTGTCATTTATAAAATAACATCAAGAAGAAAAAGGGTTTTGTGGTATATGATCTCATGGTCAAATAAAAAGGGTAAAGAATTTTGCAAATATGTCTGCATTTTACAGGTTTTGCACAATTTGAAAATAATAATAGAGAATTTCCTAAACTAAATTGTGTGACCCAGTATGTATGTATGCTACAGACGGAATACCTGCTGTATCCTACCAATGTTCATTTTGATATGTAATAATGTAATAAAATATATGCATTGCATTATTCTTCCATCTATTAAATCATATATATACCATCATTAGCAACAAAAATATTGGAAACTCTCCTGTTTTCTTTACCGTTCTTTCTAGCAAAAAAAAATGGGTATATATAAACAAAAAATTTAAGTTTAACAATAGTTACACTTCAGAGACGCAAAACTCAGTAAGAGGAAAAGCATCTGATATTAAATGAAAGGTACAGAAATGTTGACTACAGCTTTAAATACCATTTCTCAAAATATGTTTTTATTCATGAAAGAAACAAGAGCTTAAGCATCCCCTGCTGTCTTGTTGTTTGACATCCACTATTGCCCATCTGCCTATTGATTGGTAGAAAACTCCAAATGGGAATTTTATCTCATTAATCATGTCATATCACAGGGATTAGGACAAAAAAATCCCTTTATGCTTCACAGCAGACGTCTACTGCCCAGTAAGACAAGTGAACAAATGAAATATGGATAGAAGATCTTCACACTAATTAAAGGTCATCTGCTATAAAATTGTGTACAGAATTGTTTAAATTAGGCTACAATCATTATTTATATAATGAGTCATATGAGAAAACTCTAGCTTCTCAACTTCCCATTATTTTCCTATTACTGTGACAATTAAAAATTCAACTGAAAATATCTAGTCCATATATATTTTTAAATAACATACCATTGCATTCAACATAAAGAATAAAATGTTGTTCATGCAACATAATGAACAAAATAAAAGTTGAACTGACATTGTACTTTCCTTTTGTGTTTTTCCATGCCTTAATTTTTCACTTAAAAACACCATTCGTTAAAGTAGAAGATGAAAACCAAACCAAAGTTATGATGATACCTGCATATTGAACAGTAGCAATTAGCATCTTTTTGTATAAATATTCAGTAATCTATAAAACTCAGTCCAAATTCGAATCTTTGGAAGAAAGCTTTTCAACAGGCTATTAATCATCTTAGCCACCAAAGCCATCAAGTGTGTGAAAATGGTTCATATGTTGATACTTTCACAACTGCTTTACATATTTCTTTATTCAACACCCTCCGAATCCTATCCATTCAGACTTTTGCCAGTAACAACTGAACTTTCTCTCCTTAGTACAAAGTTAGCATTGTCTACTAGGAATTTAAAGGAATCATTATGAACAAAATATTGTAGCCATGGTTAAAGCTTTCCAGTATAATATTTCAGAGCATTAATGTATCAAACATACTGCACAAATTTTATTATATGCAATATAAAGTTGTATATGAACCAATCTGGAAATAGTGTGTGGGGAAAATTGGTGAGTGGATGAAAAGTTAATTGGTGCTAGTAAAGTTCAAACAAGCTGACAAAAACCTGTAATATGTGCAAAGAATAATGTAAATATAATCTAGTTTGACTATTCTCCAAACGTAAGTTCCTGAACTCATGCACGCACACACAGACACACACACACACACAGACACACACACACACACACACACACACACACACACACACACACACACACACACACACTATACTAACACATTCTGATGTGCAGAATTTTAAGATAAGTCTCTAACTTACATTTACCTTTTGCTTAAATATGAATAAGGAATGTCACTATAATAATTCAACTACCTTATACTGAACATAATGTGTTATAATGATCTCTAATGAGTTGATTTGAATGAATAAAAGGAAAGTCACTGTGAATAGGCTTAGCCTAACCAAGTGTTCCCATAAGAGACAGAAGGAACAGCAGATGTTTTCTGTAGGCTTCGAAGACCACTGTCATATTTGAAAAAGTCATGTTGTAGGACACAATAGGTGTCCCTAAGTGTTAATATCCTCTATAATTATAAAGCTTTAGTACTGCCATTAACCAGGGAGCTTGGAAGTGGACTCCAAGAACTTTGTGGAACCATAGTTTCTTCCAAGAACTCAGTGGTTACTAGTCAGATCAAATAAAGTGGCCCCAAATACTTCATGCATAGACCTCTGATTCATAGAAGACAATAATGTGCTATGCTAAGCAGTTAATAATTAGATATGTGGCAATTCAAAATCAATATACATGTACATTCATCAATGTATTTTTTATAAGGAAGGAAATCTTATATGATTACATATGGACTATAAGATCAATACTTTGGAGTCTGACTCAGAAAAATTACTATTAGTTTATGGGTACTATGGGGACCAATAAATCCAAAGGATATAATGTCATGTAAACAAGAGACTAAAAGGAGGATCAGATGTTTGAAGATTATATATCATTAGAATATATAGAGATGAATTAAAACTTCTAGCCACCAAAGGATTTGTGGTAACAGAAGTCATGTGACTGTGAGAAGAGAAATGTTTGGTCAGGGCCTGGAAAGATGGCTGAGAGGTTAAGAACACTGGCTGAACTTCCAGAGGTCATTAGTTCAATTCCCAGCAACCACATGTTGGTTCATAGCCATCTATAATGAAATCTGATGCCCTTTTCTGGTCTGCAGGACATGTAGGCAGAACACTGTATACATAATAAATAAATAAATATTTTTTTAAATGTTTGGTGAATTAAAGTTTTCTTGTTATGCTTCTAGAATACCTATCCAATGATTTATCTTGTCCAGAAAATTGGTAGCAGTTTCTCTTGCAGGTTTCCCACCCATGATCTCAGTTAAACTTGACAACTTGATGAGATTTCCTGGGATGAGCTCCATGACAAGTGTGTTCTTCTTTGCTTATTATAATTTAAGAGAAAAGAAGAACTCAGAGAAACACCCTTCCCTGTATTACCATTTCTAAACCAATTTCAGTTCATATCAACTAATGTTTAGGAATATGTATTTCAAAATAATAAACACTGTCTATTGAATAAACATTGCATATTGGCAATAAATAATAATAATAATAATAATAATAATAATAATAATAAATCTTAAAATATTTCCTCTATGTTCCAGAAAAAGGAAACAGTATCCTCTCAAATGACAATAGTTCAACACAGTACCAACAGCCTTAGGCAGAATAGTTGAGAAAGAGAAAAAGATGAAAGTAATAAAAATATGAAGAAATGACAAAGTATGGTGGTTTATTGATAAAAATAATTCTATATAAAAAGAATAAAACTAGAATGAGTACTAATGAATGAATTAGATAAAATCAGTAGATTAGCAATTGGACATACAATACATGCTTAAAATATAACAGAGATTACTAGAACCTTTAAGGCTTGAAGTGGTATAGAAGAAATTTATAAAGAGTACTAAACATTGTCAATTAGGAGAAATATTTGTTATGGCCTATAATTCAACAAGAATTGTAATGCTTTACAAAACCTTTCAGTTTTATGACAAACTAGAAGTGTTGGAGGCTCCAAAGTTAAAGAATTGAAAAAGTGACATTTTTTTCAAAGGACACAAGCAATTACTCTGATTTGGCATCTATGTTTTGTATATTTATTAATGTATCACCATGTACACAAATATACAAAATTATTAAATGTGTATTTTAAACAGAAATTGAATTTTAAATTGTCAAATATCTCTAGGCCAGGAAAATTGGCTAAAAGTGAGGGTCTTTTCTGCAAATTTCAAACATCCATGTGGTAGAAGGAGAAAACTAACTGCAAGAAGTAGTTCCTTGACACTCACATGCTTGCTGCATCCCTCCACACATACACACAATAAATAAATCAATGTAAAAACATATTAGCCATAATTGGACCACATCCACTGCTCCACACCTAACTCAAAATGAAAATGGTATAGTAACTGATAAATCAGTAATGAAAATGCAGTACATATATACAATGTAATTCTATTGACAGGTAATGAAATTTGATATCCTGAAATTTGAAGTTAGTGGATGGGCCTGGAAAAATTATACTAAGTGTGATAATTCAAACTCACATAGATAAAAATTAAATATTCTCTTTTATATGTGGATTTATGTGTTTGGCTTGGAATATTTGCACAAGTAAGAAAACTAGAAAGAGGCCATTAGAGGTGGGTAAAGAGATGGTATGTAGCCAAAAGAGGACTAATGTGGGGACTTTTAATTGGGGACTTCTAACCAGCTAGGGTGGAAAGAATGGGAAGGAGGGGTAGAGGATATTAAGGGTTTTGAAAAAGTTATAAAAGCCATGTGGAAACACACTACTTAATAGCCTTCCTAATATTGTATATTCACTGCAAAGAGTTTCTTTGATGACATTGAGAGCCCCACTCATCTATAGCTATAGAGATGTATTTAGGGGCTGTTTAACATTATATTTAGCAGACTAATAATATTAGGTCATAGGTTCTTGATCTAGTTGACAGTAGCAGAATGTGTTTCCATCTTGAGGAACAGTCCTAAAATTCAGTCAGAAAGTGTTTGGTTAATTCCATTAAACTTTGTGCTATTGAACTAATCCTCATATATTACGGGCTGGTCATCCCTGTAGCTGAAGAGGCATCATCCTTCATCTTTTTTTTTGGTACAAATGCTGCTTGGCCAATGACTAGGATTCTCATTGGTAAGCTAAGTCTTAATTATTATAAATCTATATATTTTATAAGACTTATCTTATCAGACACCTTCCATTGGTATCCCTCCTTGCCGGTGGATCACATTGTGCCGCTGGAGGAAGAGCAGAGGGGAAAAGAGACACTTCCTGTTTCTCCTTGCTTAAATATGAGTCTCCTTGCTATGTCATTTCCTGCCTGGATCACCACTTCTCTACTACATTTCCCAGAATTCTCTTTGACTCCTTGTCCTGTCTAACTTGCTGTCTCATTGGCCAAACAGTACTTTATTCAATAATCAATAAGATGAACATACACAGAGGTACTTCCCCCATCATTTCCTATTTTCTGTCTAAATAAAAAGAAATTTAACTTACCTTTTATAATAACTGAAGAAAACTATAACCATAACTATGTCTTCAACTCTATCAAAGACAAAAGAAGGATAATATATAAATTCTAGAATTGACAGAAACATCTGCTACCTGGACAGTCATCCAAAGATCCTCTGTAACATTGGGACATCCATCTTCAGCCTAAAGGCCACAGTGTGTCTGGCACACTTCTCCATTTCAAGAGGAACCCTTCAGTACTGTCTTGTTTTGTAAGTTCAGCAGTCACTTTCTTGTGGGTCCTGCATGTCCAGTATATACAACAGCAAACAGTCCAGGCAAGAGCAGTTTCTTACCCAAATGGCTAATCTTGCCATGTTGAAAGCAAACTCCATAACGAGTTTCTTCGATGCCCATCCTCCTTTCTCACATAATTGGTGTGCCAAGAGCAGTTGTGTCTTGCTGCCAAGAAAAACCCTAAACCATTTAAATGCCATATTTCTGTAGGTCTTTGAAAGGTTTGAATAATACCTAACCATCTCAAATACATCTCTGTATATCTAGAAAACCTAACTAACCTAATTATAAGTTCTATCATAGGCGATTATACAATCTGTATTTAATTATGCATATCATTTTAAAAGATCTATATAAACATAATACCTAAACGAGAGGAGACATACATATCACAAAATTGACCTTAAAGTTGTATCAATAAATGAAAATCCATACCAATGCAAAGTATTCATTCCTATATCCTATCCCCCTTTTTTTTAAAAACAGAGATTGACTATGCTCATTATCATTTATAACCAACCCAATTTAAATGAAAACAAACATTTATTAACAATATTTGGGGATATGGGCATCATTCTTTCTAAACTGCTTCCTGCTGATTGGGGGCGATGTTCATACCATTGGGATCATGATAAACACAGAAATCTGACCAAGTCCTTGTTTTTGTAGTCTGTAAGGCTGTATAATCTCAGCTTCAGGGGGTCTTGCTTGATCAAACCATATTAGTCTGGAAGGAATCCACAGCTTTCCATTGTCTGTGGAAACATAAGCACAAATTCTTTTTCCAAATAGCCTGTCCTTAGACTTAAATTTTGAAGTCAAAGCATTTTTAAAATGTATAAGTTGGATTAATTTAGCAGCATTTATAATCAAATGTATTTTAGCAGCAGTAAGTCTTTCCTCAGCAATCAAGCAAGTTAAAGACAACAATATGGCATATAGTTTCCAGATTCTCTGTCTATTTTCCATCTTTACGTGGCTTTTTTATTACTTTATTTTTACTTTCTTTTGTTTCATTTTTCCTGAGTCAGGGTTGCTCTGCGGAAATCTGCCTGCCTCTGCTTCCTTCAGCAAATCCTACCAGCATGCGCCACCACAACCAGCTACTCTATTTCCTCCTGTTATTTTTTATCTCATAAGCAGACATATATTTTTAAACACAGTGTAGACCTTTAGAGGTTTTTCTTTATCTGGATCTGTCTTTATCATCTCGGGAGTGCTGAGTCCAAACCCCAAGAGTGCCAGGACGGCGTGAGTATATGGAAGGTGCTCTGATGCCTCTCAGCGGCCCAATAGGGCAGGTTGTGACAGCAGGTTTCCCTCTTTCTCTGGGAACTTTGGGGCATGGGGTCATCCCTCTCACTGACACCATTCTGTTATGATAAATCTTTCTGCCAAAAGCTGCCCGAGTTCTACCGCCACGTGGATGGACAAAATAATACACAGACTTCTATTAGGTACAAATGCTGCTTGGCCAATGACTAGGATTCTCATCTGTTAGCTCAGTCTTAATTATCATAAATCTATATATTTTATAAGACTTACCTTATCGGACACCTTCCATTGGTGTCCCTCCTTGCCGGTGGATCACATTGTGCCACTGGAGGAAGAGTGGAGGGAAAAAGGGCCATCCTTCATTTTTTTTTATAAGATAATCTCAATTAAACTCTCTTCATATATATCTTTTAGAAAGCTTCTAAAATAGTAGGGTTCCATATGGATTTTTCAAAGGTTATTGAACAGGGTTGTAAGGATGCACCAGAGGTAATTGACAGCTAAAATTTTTCAGTCATATAACAAAACAACAACAAAATACTCTAGAGGATGGATGACCCTTTGTATATACTAGCATCACTAAGAGGACTCACTAGCTTTTAAACTCTTCATGATGTTGAGAGGGAAAGCAATAGTGGGGCTATGGAAGGAGTTTGAGGAGAGGGAGTGGATGGAGGATTTGTTCAAAGCACCTTATATGCATACGTAAAGCAGTTAATTTAAAAGGAATTATCCTCCACAGAGAAAAATGTTCTTCCTAGAATACAGGTTGTCAAACAGAAAACCCAAGACCGGTTATGAAGTGTCTCCCTTCAAATTGTTGATTAAGGGAATAAGAAAGGTGCCACAAACAATACAGCCTATTTTCATTCCTATGGCTTACCCTTCAGAACTTGATAGTGACCATATTGCTGAAAACACCACACACACTGGCCAAATGACATGGAGAAACCAAGCTGGTACTAATCTAGAATTGTCTCCCTTGCTAGCATAGTTCCAGAAGGTGCTATGTAGGTTACTGTGGGGAAAATTGTCTTAGCAGATGTGAATCCTGCAAGCTGTGATACTGACGTGCAAGGCAAGACAAATCCCATGAGGCAATAGTGTCATAATAGAGGGTAACTAATCATTATCTGGTTGGTTTTCAGTCTTGTTTCACAAGAAGAAATTCATAGCTGGTACTTAAATCCTGTCCATAACCCAAGGCTGAGGTGGCTGGGAAGTTCAGTTGCCTCAGTGATGAAACTACTATTATTTTACTAAATGCTCATAGTAAAATGACCTCTAAATTCTTATTTCTATATCCATATATTAGTGCAATTCCCAAATCAGCAAGTCTCTTGGTCACAAGTCAGACACTTAAATTTCAGGAAAACCAAAATATAAAAAATATATACAGACCTGGTGTTAGTATTCAGGCATCTGTACTGGCCTGTTCTTGGGGTTCCACGGGCTACTCACTCAGCTTCAGCCACGAAGAGCACCACCTGTACATATTCACTGTTTTCCCTTTTAAAAGGGCCCTGACCACCTCCCATCCTCCCAATCTACACTCCTCCTCTCTCTCTCTCTCTCTCTCTCTCTCTCTCTCTCTCTCTCTCTCTCTCTCTCTCTCTCTCTCACACACACACACACACACACACACACACTTTCCTCTCTCCTGCTGCTCCTGACCCCCAAGGCCAGTCTCACCCCTTCCCTCTTCCCTTTCCCCCTTTTATGATCCCTTTCCCTGCTTAAACCATGTTGCATGGTGTCTTTCTCTTGCACAGTGCTTTTCTTATATTACAACACAAGGCATACTGCAAAATCAAACATGATAAATACCTAGGAGCCTAAATGTGCTGGGGTTTCAGCTTATGGACACCCTCTTAATAGATACCATTAAATTTGAGGAAAACAGAAAAAGGCATTCACCAATAAATCTTGTACTAGTCCAAAATAAATACAGGATGGGCTTTAATTATATTGTAAATATCACTGGGTAAAGTTTGGTAAGTTACTCAAAATACATTCACTATTTAGAAGTCATGTATTACTTGGAAATAATATAAATGGTACTAAATTAAATTATTAAGTACATTTTGTATAAAGTATGTTTCTTTAGATGTCATATTTGTGATTAATATTGTTCTGTCTAAAGTTATGGTTTTATCTAAAACACTTTCATGATAATGAGCAAAACAAAAGCAATTAAAATGTTCTGCTATGATTGAACAGGTGAGGTGAGGCTTCCTTACAGTGATGATACCATGGCAGATGAGAGGGACAAACATATTCTTGGAAGAAGGCCAGGTTCTTAATGGAATTTGACCATGCAAAACTTGCTAAAATCCCAATAGAACATCAAATGCCACATTATAATATCCTTACAGAAATGTCTAGCATGCTGCTTTCTAGATAATATTTTCTTCTATCCTTCAATATATAATTCAAAGAAAAAAGTGTTGTTTGTGTTGAACAATTCTTCACAGCATTCTAATGTGGGGTATAACATGCATAAATGCAAGACTGCTATTGCTCTCAGTGAAGCACCTTTTCAACTCATAACAGATAATTTTCAAAGGGTTGATTAAACATAATTTTACTATAAAATGATAACAAATTGAAAGAAATCAATTCAAGGAGCTTCATAGAAGAATAAAACTAAGCAATGGGCAATGTGAACTAATGAATATGGGACAGGCAAGGATATAACAGTCTGTGCCAAAGCTACTAGAAGAGAAGATCTGGTGAGAAAATGTGAACATAAATAAACATCTAGTTAAATAATGGGTCAATATTTCTATACTAGATTGTGTTTCCAAGTTATGTGCTCCATCATCTTCTCCTATGGCCTATTTTGGTCATCTATAATCAACTTTAGTCATCCATCCCCCGTATTCATTTTTATCTTTACCAAGTAGGTTTCCATTCCTTAGCCATCTTCTATACCATTTAGATGCCGTCCTCACATAAATCTTTTGTTTCTTCAGGAACCTAATATTCTTCTTTACTTTTGACTCGTTCATTTCTGTTTGTTTTTGGTCTTTTCCATTTCAATGTTTCTATGATTTTCAAGATAGAATAGACCTATAGAAGGTCAACATCATCTTTATAGTATGAAAGTTACCTTCTTTTAACTTTCCACACTTGGAAGAAAATTTCCATGGTTCATTCCTAAAATTCAAACTGCTCATGCTACCATTGAGAAATGTCCTCATATACATTGGCCTGAGGACATGACATCTTGAGAAGCACGGGGAACCTACACTGGGTAAATGTTCAATCAGTCATAACAATTGCTTTGAAATGTATAGTCAAAGTAAAATAATAGCCATTATTCACTTCCAAAGATTGTTCTGCACTGTTTTTCCTCAATTTGTGTGAGCTTTTCTGTCAGGCAAGTATCAAAAACCTGGCCTGCAAAGATTCTGACGCCTCCTGCTGCAATACACTGTGCATTTCTCTCAATACAACAAATGAATGGAAAAGCATTCTAAGCTGAGCAACTCACAGTTTTGTCATAGAAGCCTATTACTTTCCCACAATACTTCTTCAAAAGAGTATTGTGATTCGCAATACTTTGGTATACAAAAAATTATGAAGAATTTGCAAATTTCTAATAGGTCTAGTCAATTTGTAAAGTGCGTATTATATGATTCAAAATATCTCAGAGCTACGTGTGGTGGTATAAGCCTATAATCCGAGCACTTGGCAGCTAAATGTGCACGAGTTTGAAGCCAGGCTGGACTACACAGTAAGGTATGCTATAAGCATATTGGGGTACAAAATTAGGTCCCATCTCAAAGAAAAGGAATAAAAACATACATAACATTAAGAGGACAGAAGGAGAGGGAAAATGATTCCATATCTCCTATTCCTGTGCTTTGTGTAAAGAGAATTTAATACTCTTTAAGAGTGACAGAGAGACCACATCAGCCAGTTTTTGCCACTTCAACATGTTTCTTTAATTCCTTTCATTTCCTTGTAATTTTAAAAATTAAACTATTGACTGCATATTAATTGGGTGATTATCTATCATATATATGATATATATCTACTATCTACTATCTAATATATATATATATATATACATATATATATCACCTATCTACTTATCTATATTTTGCCAGCATGCACCAAATAAGGCTTTTCTTTATCTACCTTTATCTACCTATAATACCTTCCACACCTTTGGGTAATTATCCTTCCACAGTCTACTTTCTGTCTTAACTTTACATATGAGAGAGAACATGTAGCACTGCTCTTTGTTCCTCGATTATACCCCTTAAATTGTAATACGTGAACTTGAAAAGGGTCATAATTTTAGTTAAATATACTTTGATGAAAGTAATCAATCATAACAGTAAATGTAGTGCATGTATGAACACCTTTTCCACCATAGTATTCTATTAAAACTGATTTATTACCAGAATCCATTTTTGCTACAGCTTTGTGTGTTACTTAGGGTTTTTTTTGTTGTTACTATGGTATACATAAAAATGTTAGTTTAAACTAATACAACTTTGGTTTTTTGGCTCAGTGGTTTCAAATCATAGCCATATACTTCTGATGATTTAGGGCAAAAGCAAGACAGAAGAGTATGATATAAAGTATGTGGTGGAACACAACTGTGTAGCTCATAGTAGCTTAAACAAACAAATCAGGCAGAGAAAAAATATGAAAATTCCCATTGTCTCACAATAAATGTCATCAGTTGATAACTAGCCTTATTACTTGTGAAGGGAGACTGGTCCACTGAGCATGTGGCTCTGGCAGGCCCTGCCCTGCTCCCCAATTTCCTCTGCCTTGCTAAAAATCTATTAGATTACATTCCTGAAGCTAACCCTAAAGATCCATTTCCTTATTTATCCACTTCTTCCTCCTTAAGCTGACTACCAAGCTCCAGCTATCAGAATAGGAGCCTAGCTATCAAATCAGAAGACCCCTTTGGCTCACCGAATTAACATGCCCAACTAGAATTAAACACTTATCCTAACATGGGGTTTCCCCTTGTACCTTTGTAAACAGCCATTTTCCTATGTGCCATGTCTGTCTCCTCTCTATCCAAAGGCAGTCCTCTGTCCCTTCTGGGACAAAAACCCCTATACCCTTTCCCTGGTTCCCTTCCCCATTTTGCTCATTCTCTATCGCCTGCCTTTGCCTTTTATCCCTGTCCTCTGTCCTTCTGGGCAATAAATCTGCTTTGTGATGAGAACATTGACTTGGGGGTTCTGAGCCAATTCTTTTCATTTCAACATGGCCTCCTCTTTTTTTCTGAGACAGAATCTCACCATGCCACAAACACTGGTGTTGAACACAGTACTCATCTCCCAACCTATTGAGCACTAGTGTTAAAGGTACTCATCACCATGCCCAGCTATCATGTAGCCTTTGAAGAATGTAATAGACACAAATCATAAAAGAAAATGATCTTAAAAAATATGATTGCTCAGGAAATCTTGTCCCTTTCCCCTTCTCTGGATGACCATGTATGTCTCTCTTATTGTTCTCCTTGTTTCCTAGCTTCTCTGGCAGTATGGATTGTAGGCTGGTAATCCTTTGCTCTATGTCTAAAATCCATATGTGATTGATTACCTGCCATGTTTGACATGTAAAACAATCTTGTTCCTAATTTATATTTTTAAAAATGGAAAGAAAGCTTATTCTGCCCTGCTGGGGTCATCTGAGGCCTGGAGGGGGTGCTCATGGAAGATCCCCTTGGCAGGATCCAACACATCCGGAGACTTTCAAGTCCCTGGTGCCAATTCCAACTCAATACAATGGACTGAATGGGCTTGGGGCTTTTTTGGCCCTTCTTCCTCTGCCTTGCTCAGGGACTCCTGGGGACAGGAGCTGCTCACAGTGGATTCCCAATTCGGCAGGATCCAACACACCCACAGACTGCCAAGGCAGCAGTAACAGTCCTGCCTCCATTCATGGGAAGAGGAGAGACATCAGATTATTGGATCTGTTTGCACCTACCAGAAGAGGACCTTGGTCCCATAACCACCAACAGAGAAAGAGAGTCCCACCAGAATAAAGGATGGGAAGAAGACAATATTAAAAAAAATATATTTAACAACAGAAAAACCAATACGACACCACCAGAGTCTAGGGACCCTACACCAGCAAGACTGAACATAACAATGCTGATGGTGCAGAAGAGAATGACCTTAAACACATCTTCATGAAAATGATAGAGGGCCTCAGAGAAGATACGGAAAAAATCCCTTAAAGAAATGGCAGAAAAAACAACAAAAAACCACTGGAAATCAACAAATTTCTTAAAGCCAAGAAGATACAATCAAACATCTGAAAGCAAGTATTCAGACAGTTCAAGGCCTGAAAACTGAAATAGAGACAATAATGAAAGCACAAACTGAGGGAATTCTGGAAATAGAGAAGTTGAGTAAATGAATAGGAACTACAGAGGCAAGCATAACCAACAGAACATAAGAGATGGAAGAATCTCAGGAGCTGAAGATACACTAGGAAAAATAGATTCATTGACCAAAGAAAATCTTAAATCCAACAACTCCCTAACACAAAATATCCAGGAAATATGTGACACTGTGGAAAAACAAAACCTAAGAATAATTGGTGTAGAAAAAGGTGAAGACACCCAACTCAAAGGTACAGAAAACATATTAAACAAAATCATTGAAGAAACATTCCCAAACTAAAGAAAGACATGCCAATGAAAGTACAAGAAGCCTACAGAACACCAAATAGAGTGGACCACAAAAAAAGTCTCCTTTCCACATAATAAGCAAGAGTTGGTTCTTTTTGAAAATCAGCAAGATAGACAAACCTTTATCCAAACTTATCAAACAGCAGAGTGAACATGCAAATTAATAAAATCAGAAATGAAAAGGGGGACATAACAACAGACACTAAGGAAATCCAGAGAATCATCAGGTCATACTTTGAAAAACTGTATTCCTCAAAATTCAAAAATCCAAAGGAAATGGATAATTTTCTGAAGAGATTTCAGTTACCAAAATTAAGTCAAGAACATATAAGCAATTTAAATAGACCTATAAACCCTCACAAAATATAGGCATTCATCAAAATCTCCCAACCAAATAAAGCCCAGGGCCAGATGGCTTCACTGCAGAATTCTACCAGAAATTCATGGGATGCTAACACCAACTCTTCTCAAAGTTTTCCACACGAAACAAGTAGATGGGTCATTGCCAAACTCTTTTTACAAGGCTTTAATAATCTTGGTACCAAAGCCACATAAGCACACAACTAAGAAAGAGAACTACAGACCAATATCCCTCATGAACCTTGATGCAAAAATACTCAATAAAATACTAGCAAATTGAATCCAACAACACATTAGGGAAATCATCCACCATGATCAAGTAGGCTTCATCCCAGGGATGCAAGAATGGTTCAACATATGAAAATCCAACAATGTAATCCACCATATAAACAGACTGAGAAACAAAAAAACCACATGATCATCTCACTAGATGATGAAAAAGCCTTTGACAAAATCCAACACCTCTTAATGGTAAAGGTTTTGGAAAGATCAGAAATAACAGGAACATACTAAACATAATAAAAGCAATATACAGCAAGCCAACAGCCAACATCAAAATAAATGGAGAGAAACTCAACTTGTTTCCTCTAACACCAGGGACAAGACAAGGGGGTCCACTTTCTTCATATCTCATCAATATTGTCCTTGAAGATCCAGCTAGAACAATGAGACAACAAAAAGAGATGAAGGGGATACAAGTTGGAAAGGAATAAGTCAAGCTGTTACTGTTTGCAGATGATATGACAGTCTACATAAGTAACCCGAAAAACTCTACCAGAGAACTCCTACAGATGATAAATATCTTCAGCAAAGTGGCAGGATAAAGATTAACACACACAAAAAAATCAATAGCCCTACTATATAAGGATGATAAATGTACCGAGAAAGAAATCAGAGAAACATCCCCCTTTACAATTACCACAAACAAAATAAAATACCTTGGGGTAAAGCTAACCAAAAAGTGAAGGACCTGTTTCTTAAGAATTTTGAGTCTTTAACAAAAGAAATTAAAGAAGATACCAGAAATGGAAAGATCTCCCATGCTCTGGTATAGGTAGGATCAGCATGCAAGCCCTATCAAAATACCAGCACAATTTTTCACAGACCTTGACTAAACAATTCTCAACTTTATATGGAAAAACAAAAGACCCAGGATAGCCAAAACAACACTGTACAAGAAAGAAACTTCCGGAGGCATCGCTATCCCTGAATTCAAGTTCTATTATAGAGTTATAATCATGAAAACATCTTGGTATTGGCAAAAATATAGACAGGTAAACCAATGGAATAGAATTGAAAACCCTGGTATTAACCCACACACATATGAATTCCTGATTTTTTATAAAGATGTTAAAGTTATACAATGGAATAAAGATATCATCTTCAACAAATGGTGCTGGCATAACTGGATGCTGGCATGTAGAAGACTGCAGATAGATCCATTTCTATCACCATTCACAAAACTTAAGACCAAATAGATCAAATATCTCAACATAAATTCAGCCACACTGAACTCATTGGAGGAGGAAGTAGGAAATACCCTTGAACGAATTGGTACAGGAGAACACTTGCTGAACATTAAAACATTAGCACAGACACTGAGATCCACAATTAATACATGGGACCTCCTGAAACTAAGAAGCTTCTATAAGGCAAAGGACACAGTCAACAAGACGAAAAGGCAGCTAACAGAATGGGAAAAGATATTACCAGCCCCACATCTGACAGAGGATGATCTCCAAAATTTACAAAGAAATCAAGAAGCTAGTCTTGAAAACACCAAAGAATCCAATTAAAAAGTGGGGTACAGAACTAAATACATAATCCTCAGTAGAGGAATCTAAAATGGCTGAAAGACACATAAGAATGTGTTCAACACCCTTAGCCATGAGGGAAAGACAAATCAAACCAACTCTGAGATACCATCTTACACCTGCCAGAATGGCTAAAATTAAAAACACCAATGAGTTTATGCTGTAAAGGATGTTGAGAAAAGAGAACACTCCTCCACTGCTGGTGGGAGTGCCAACTCGTACAGCCACGTTGGAAATCAGTATGGGGATTCCTCAGGAAAATGGGAATCAGTCTACCACAAGATCCAGCAATTCAACTCTTAGGCGTCTACCTCAAAGAAGCACATTCATACAACAAGGACATCTGTTCAACGATGTTCATTGCAGCATTATATGTAATAGCCAGAACCTAGAAGCAATCTAGATGTCCCTCAATTGAAGAATGGGTAGAGAAAATGTGGTACATTAACACAGAGGAGGACTACTCAGCGGATAAAAACAATGGAATCTTGAAATTCATAGGCAAATGGATAGAAGTAGAAGAAACCCTTCTTAGTGAGGTAATCCAGTCACAAAAAGACAAACATGGTATTGCTCACTCATATATTATTTTAGACATAGAGCAAAGGATTACTAGCCTACAATCCACACCGCCAGAGAAGCTAGGAAACAAGAGAAACATACTTCATCCACTAGAGAAGCCGGAAGGGACAAGATCTCCTGAGAAAATTGGAAAGATGGCTGAGAGGAGAGGGAAGAATAGGAGGGGTGAGGAGGACATGAGGGAGCAGGAAGGTTGAGTTGGGGGAAGAATAGAGGAGAGCAAGAGAAGAGATACCATGATAGAGGGAGACATTATGGGTTTAAAGAGAAATCAGGCACTAGAGAAATGTCTGGAGATCTACAAAGATGACACCAACAAACAATCTAAACAACAGAGGAGAGACTACCTTAAATGCCCTGCCCTGATAATGAGATTGATGACTAACTTATATGCCATCCTATAGCCTTCATCTAGTAGCTGGTGGAAGTAGAAGCAGACATCCACAGCTAAACACAGTACTGAACTGGAATCCAGTTGCAGAGAAGGAGAAGTGCTGATCAAAGGGGTCCAGACCAGACTGTTGAAACCCACAGAAACTTCTGACCTGAATAAGGGAAAGCTCTTGGTCCCCAGACTGAAAGACGGGAAACCAGCATGGGACTGATCAAGACCCCATGAACCTGGATGTCAGGGAGGAGGCCTTGGAAATCTATGGTGCCTCTTAGTAGATCAGTACTTATCCATATAATAGTAATGGACTTTGGGAGCCCATCCCACATAGAGGTCTACTCCCTGAGTCTAGACACATGGGGGATGGGCCTAGGCCCTATCCCAAAGGATATGTCAGACTCTGAAGATCCCCTTTATAAGGCCTCACTCTCCCTGGGGAGCAGAAATGGTATGGGTTAGTTAGGGCGTTATTTGGGGGGGGTGCAGGGGAGCAGGGGAGGGAGAGGGAACAGGGATTGACATGTAAAACAATCTTATTTCTCTGGTACCTTTCTCTGATTCTTCCTTTTTCTCCATTTTTTAAATTTAAATTAGAAACAAGATTTTTTTTCTTGATGCAAACTACATGAGGCTTTATTATTTAACGTGCTAACCCCATGTTAGCTCGGGTCTTTCAGCCATCCACCAAGGCGGATGGCTACAAAAGACAGTTCAAAAGGGCTGCATAGAGATCTTATAGGGCAGCATAAGGGAAGTGTCTAGGCGTACACACAGGCTCAAGATTGGCGTGCCTCCAGGCTTAGAGGGCTTGCCCTATGTTGATTGGTCAACTGGTTGTTATGGCTCATAGGCCCTCTCAGGGTGGTTGCTATGCTCTGTGCATCATTGCTGTGCGCTTGTCCATAAAGTACACCCAGAGCCGTAAAGCATACCACCAACAGCTAACTTCTGATTGGTTCTTTGCCACGAGGCAGGCACCTAACCTCTAGTGACCAAGGCAAGGTCAGAAAAGCACGTGTCTGGCTGTTATGGCTGCCGAAATGGGGAGCTAGTCACTTCATTCCCCCATTTTCTTTTTTGGAAATTCCAATCATGGAATTGCTGTCTCTCCATCGTCCTCATAAGGGAGTGAGAGATATTGGCATCCCCACGCAAGGGAGTTCCTTCTGACTTAGCATTTCAACCAGTGAAAATGGGTGATGTATTCTTTCCCAAGCTACTTCCTGCTGACTTTGGGACAAAGTTAGGGACCCCCAAAAGGCTGAAATGCTAGTCAAATGCAAAAAAGGGAATTTAGGTATTGGGGATTCCATCAGGAGCTTCTGGTTGGTAGATTCTATTGCAAAGACAGGGGGTGTCCATATCAGCTGGTCTGGTTCACATCCCACAGCACATCCAGGGCTCGAAGTCTACTTAGAACAGCCTGTAGTCAGCAACTGATACTCAGATGTCTGCCAGAAGCAGAAACCTGTTTAAGACATGTTTAAACTAGGAACAGAAGTTAAAACTTATTTACTGAAGCCCACGATGCATAAAAAGCAGATATCTGGATCTGTTCAAACAGCAGGAACATATTTATAACTTTGAGTCCTAGCAATAACTACAGATTTGGGCTAGAAGCATGTACACTTTTCTTCTGTCCAGAGAGCCAGGTATGGATTGGACAGAGGTGCCTTTGGCCTGATGAAAAGCCCTTTAAATTTATACTTAGATGACAACCAAAATAAACCTAAAATCCTTGAGCTTGTGCCTGAACAGTAGTCACTATTTTATCAGCTAACATGCTGACTATAGTCTATAGTGAATCTGACTGTGTGATGCTACCAAGCTGACAACCATTAATATTTCAGAGATCTGAGAAGGGTATATTTTATCCAAATCTACTAAAAAGTGACAGAAGCCAGTTAGAAGCCAGTCCATATACAGTTAGTCACACCCAAGTCTCTCCATTATCACTGGAGGCAGATGTCTCAAAGAACAGCAATCTACACCAGGCCTATGGGGTGAGGGTTTTTTTCCTCTCTGTGGAAGAGGGACATGGAAAAGACTGACCTTGTTTTGTCTAGGCAAAGGGGGTGCAATCAATTTTCCAGTGTCCAGCAGCTTTGTTCACAATCTCAGCCAGGTCCTGGCAGGCAGAAGGTATCACATCTGAGCATCTCGCTCACTGGTCAGCATCACCATCAAGAAACAAGATTATTGTATAACCATCCATTGATGGCATTTTCTCATTACCTTCTCCCTCCTAATCATACAAGTCTCTTATAGTTAATGTTATGTTCTCTGTGTCTATTAAAGAAAACCTGCATAAAATTCTTATGTTTACTTATTCATTTGCTCTGTGTTCATCCATTCGTTTGAGTGGTGAAGCACATGACATGGTATACATGTAGTCGTAAAACCACAAAATGCAGGAATTAGTTCACTCTATCCAGCTTGTGAATTCCAGGAGTCAAATTCAGGCTATTAGGCTCGGCTCTAAGCAGTTTTACCCTCCAAGCCATATCGCTGAACTCAAGTCAATTCTTGATTTCTCATTTTAAATTTGATTTTAAATAAAAGTATTATTAAAATTTACACAATGTGAAAATAAGTGATGATTTTTTCTCAGTGTAAAGAAAACAATTATATTTGAGCTGATAATATAATTACAGGCATGCTAAGTATCATCCCTCCCAATTCTCTCTAATAAAAAATCATTTAAATGTGGATTTCTGATATTACTATGCATACCTACAATGAACTGATTGCCGAAGTGATATCTTTTTTCTGAGAATGAAAGATCAATACATGCCTTTCCCCCCATTTTTGTGCTGTAACTCTTTATATTTTTGTTAACACATTAATTATTCATAATAACGGAATTCATTGTGATATTTTCATATATATACAACACATAATTATTCACCTCATCATTTATTCTCTCCTTTCCTCCAACTGATCCTTCCTGCTCCCAACCATCAGTACACAAGTATCCTTACTATATTAATATTCATTTCCCTTCCTCCCTCCCTCCCTTCCTCCATCCCTCCCTCCCTTCCTCTATCCCTCCATCCCTTCCTTCTTCCCTCCCTTCAATAAGTTTCATTATAGTAGCTTTTAGGCCCAAGAGCAAGAAGTTATTGATATCACAGTCACATTTCCAGTAGCTACCACAACTAAAAATGTTTCTCTCTCCCCCAGCAACCATTAACTGCCTAAAATGTTTCAGGGAAGGATGGAGCCAAGTGAGCTCCTCCTCCATCTATTATATAATAAAATGGGCCCAGTCTTGTAAATAATGACAGATGCTTCACACGCTGGATGTTCAAGCACACCAAGACTGTAACATAGCCAGAAGATAATGTTCCCCAATATTTGATCATATCTTCTAGCTCTTACATTCTTTTTGCCCTCTCTTCTGAGATTTTCTCTGAACCTTAGAATGGGTATTATAACATGCCCATTATTTGTGAAGTATTGATAATTTATTAATGAAAATTCAAAGTTTGTATGCTAATTGTTTTTCAATAAAGAAAAATTAACATTTCGAAAAGCTTTTTATTTAATTTCATTTAAAGTATTTCAAATGGTTATTAGAATGTTAAAAACTTTTACATTCAGGTCACTCTGCCCTTAAATGCAGAATGCCTTTTAAACCTTAAAATTTAGGATTTATTTATCTAGATTATTCTAAGTCTTTAGCCAAAGTTACAATCTTTGATGTATAGTTCACATAGAGATTAACAAATTTAATTTCAGTAATAATTATTAATATTTTGCTAAGCCTCATATTCACTTTCCTGCTGATTTTATATTAAATCTGATCTGAGTGGGTTTTAACCGCATGCATGTTGCCACACTTAAGTCTATAATATTTCAATATAATCAGAGGTTATGCATAGTGTTCAGGATAGGTGTTATAGTGTGTGCCTGGGATTCCAGCACTTGAGAAGCAGAGGCAGGAGTTCAAGAAGCCATGGAACTCTCTCAATAAATGAATACAGAAACAAACAAATTAAAACCTAAATTCCCAAACAAAAAACCTATAATATTATTTTATATTCAGGGAAACCTTAAGGAAAAACATATGCTCATAAATTTTTGGAAGTCAGTAATTGTTAGTTTTAAGATGTTTTTTATTTTCTCCCAACCTGTTCTTCTTTTACAATTTCTCAGTTTTTCCAGTATATTTAAAATAAATACCTCATATTTTATTGCAAGGTGTGTTGGTTTATATTAAATAAGTCATTGGATAAGGTTACATGAAAATGCCTTTGGTTACTCTGAAAACTATTAAAGAGTAGTTCTACCTACCATACAGGTCTTAAATTAGTATACTTAAATATGCATTGTCTTTACTTTCAACAAGATTCCCTCTTTAATTTTTCTTGATAGAGACTGCTGTCTTTACTAGTCTGTAATCTTCCTATCTTTTTTCCATTCATTTATTTAGTTCATAAATAAAGTCATGCACAATTATGATGCAGAATACAGTATGTTCACAATGGCATGGCTAAATTAAACCAATTAACACATTATATCACACATATTCATCATTTTTGTTTTGAGAACACTTAAAGTATACTATCTCACAACTTTCAAAAATATAGCATATTGTTATCAACCATATTTATCATGCTCTCTGTAGACCTCAAGACTTCAGAGAGTCCATGCCTCTTGTCCAACTGCAGTTTTATATCCTTAAACCAATTGTTTCCCCATTGTTAAAAGTCCCACATTGAAGCCTAAAGCCACAATTCTGCTCTCTGTTCCCATAAGTTCATTATTTCTAGGTTACACATAAAATTGAAATTGTGTGACATTTGTCTTCCAGTGTGTCACTTATTTTTTTTGGCAAGCATATAACTTTTTACTACTTACTAAAGATGAAATCAAATTTGCATGCACAGGTGAGCACTCACTGAAACACCTTGGATTCATCACATATTTGAGTTTCAATTAGCATATATATATATATATATATATATATATATATATATCAATAATGGCAATATGTTATGCATCAATAGCAGCAACAGCTTTTCCAGGTTCTGCAGTCTTTGAACAAAATTGTAGAGACATCCAGCACACTCAATTTAAAAAAACAAAAAACAAAAACAAACAAACAAACAACAAAGTAAAAAACAGAATCCCAGAAAACAGCACAGTTCTGTTACTCTTGTGGTACTTGGCACCATTTTTTTTTTAAATTAGTTTCTCAGTCATCATCTGGGAGGAAACCATTCTGAGCAACATCATTAAAAACAGCTCTGATAAAGCACGGTCACTACTATGTATCATAAAGCAGGTCCACATATGAGTGAGTACATATCATGTTTGTCTTTTTGTGATTGGGTTACCTCATCTTCCTATCTTTAAAAAGGAGATTTTTACATAAGACAACTGACTATTTTGTTCTCTTAATTTTATAGCACAGGGCCAACAAACTGGCTTAACTGGCAAAGTTGCTGTGTTGCCAAGCCTGACAGTCTGAACTTGATACTTCCACATGGTGGAAAGGGAGAACTGACTCCTGCAATTTGTCCTCACTATCACACACATTCCTTTGGTACATGTACATATGAACACACACACACACACACACACACACACACACACACACACACACACACACACACACACACACACACACACAGACAGACACATACACACAACTAATAACTAAAAATGTATAATTTTATTATTCCATTCTACCTGAAGATAAATTGTGTAAGCTCTTCAAAGATGAAAGGAAACTGACATGACATCATGCTAAAAGCCACTGACCTGACAACTGAGTACTGAATATACAGCTTTCGCTTAGGCAGGTAATATTAGAAACACCTATTTTATTCTGAAATCTTATGTTGTTTAATAACTATCATTGAATAAAAGATTTAATCACACTATGCTTGCTACAATGAATTAAATAGAGCTAACAATGCTCTAGTTTGTGACAAGCAGTCACATTTTTTTCTAGTTTACCTGAAGTAATTGATATATTGCCTTTAAAGCTAACACAGTTTATTTTCTTCTTCTCTGTTTGGTTCCTCTTCTCAGCATTCTAGCAACATCTTTATTTTTCTTTCTTGTATATAAGCACCATTGTCTAAGAATCTAAGTGAGCTATTCTGAAACTCTTTGTTCACTTTGAAAGTTCATAATCAATGTAGTCTGCTTTCTTCTTTTATAAATGAGAAAAAATGACACATAGAATATAACATGCCCATTTGTGTTCATTTACTTTATGAAATGGTTGGCCTTAAAGTAAATTTGTTCTAGTATTTACATTAACAAAGTGTATATCATTTTTTTCACTGCAATATTCTCAGCACATAGTTTCTTAATTCTTTTTCTCCTTTATTTAATGAGGGCTACTTATGCTGTGTGAGGGATCAATGCAAAGATTGCAAGCACCAGAGGTGGTGAGAGACTACAAAGACACTATTTTTATTTTGTTTTGCTTTTTATGTTTTCAGTGGGGAGGATGTAGCATGTCAGCTGCACATTGGTTAAGGCAATATGCACAAAACATGTGCAAGCTGAAGCCAGAATGAATCCAAGCCTGGAGAGGGATGCTGAATACACAATCCTACCTCTACCAATGAGAACTGAAATTTGTTAGCTGCTGGGAGAGGGAGAGACAGTTTTGTCTAAGAGTGCAATCCCTATTAAGTTGTCCATGCTCCAGTGGAAGATCACAAACCAACCATATTTTGGGACCCAATATTGGTCTTAAATGATGTAAAAAAAATACATAGGTATGTAGTGAAGGGTGTAGATCTGGAAGTAGTAGGAACATTGATTTGGTTAAAATATGTTGTAAAAAAAAGCTCTCAAAACTGATAAAAATAAGAAGACAAAATGTCAATTTTCTTTTTTGTGGTGTGTTCAAAATATTCCATTTTTGTGTGATACTGAGTGCATATGTATGTGGGTATACTGTATGCATGTGTTCATGTGTGTAAATTATTGTATATTTTTATATTCATTCAGGGAGGGTGACTTTGGACAGGACCCTTTCTTTGTTTCTTTACTGAAAATAGGTTTTTCTCTCATAGAGTTTCCTGTCCCTTCACTCCTCCCTCCTCCACCTATCTCCTCCATTCCCCAGATCCATTGCTTTTCCCTTCATATTCTTTCATCCTGAAATCTTATCTCAATATTCTTTATTATGTAATTATATTCATTCTGTATTATTTCGGTGATGCATACCTATGAGAAAAACAATTTTCTTGCCTCATTTTTAAGTAGTTTTTCTTCATAGTGAATTCTACATTAAATGTTGTTTTCTTTTCAATCTATAGACTTCTGAGGTTCAAATATTCTAATATCTGTCCCATTTGAATCTCTATTACTTCACAGTCTTTGATTTTTATCAATTTATTTTCCCACTTTGGATTGATTCATTTTTTGTAAATTTTGAACACATTTAAATAATAAATAAAAGCGTTTCTTAATATTTGAAGGCAATGCACTGGCATTAGTTCTGTTACCAATTTTTATTTTATTTATTTGTCTATGTTTCTCCGTGTGTGTGTGTGTGTGTGTGTGTGTGTGCATTTGCATGTACATACCACAGTATACTTGTAGACATCAAAAGAAAACTTGTAGGAGATAACTTGATCTTTCAATTATGTTGGTCTTAGGGATCAAACTCATTTTCATAGGCTTAACAGCAAGAATATCAACCCAATGAGTCATGTTGGTTCTTTTTACCTTAAATTTTGTATATTATGATTGTATATGCTGTTATAGACCAGCTTTATAATTGAGTTCTTGTTTATATCACATTTTTGTTCTCAAGTCTTTTCCTTGGTTTCTTTGAGCCTGTCCTTGTTTTAGCTTGTTTTCTGTCACTTTGATAAACACCATGGACAAGAATAGCTTGGGAGAGGAGAAAGTAAAGAAAAGAGCAGAGGATGCTGCTCCTCTGGCTTGCCCAGCTACCTTTCTTATACAGTCCGGTCTCACCTGAGCAGGGATAGGTAATACTGCCTACCATGGGGTGGGACTACATATACAAACTGGCAATTAAGGAAGTGCCCTACAGACTTTTTCACAGATCAATGTTATGGAGGCTCTTCTTTGATTTAGATTATTCTTCTCAAGTATGTCAAGTTAACAACTGTAACTATGAAATTCCATCAGTTATCAAATTAGATACATGGATGACTTTGTATTATAACCTTTTCTGTTTACATCAAATATCTTACATTAAATATCCTACAGTCTTTAAATTTTTCAAGGTTTTTAAAGTTTGATGTCTTATTTAAAGTCCAATGTTTCTTAACAAGGACATCCTGTAAAATTTTAAAAAATCGTATACTTTCTTACTCCAAGAGGGAAGAACCAGACTACAGCTACCAATAAATAAGAAAATTTCAAAATACAACATTAAGTATGTAACATAATAAATGAAAAACCCAGATACAGATATTGGGATCCCAATTGAGGCTGAAGATCAGAAAAGTGAAGCATCTGGTCACTAGCTCTTACTCTACCTCAGGCTGAAAGGCGATCCTGGCCCCAAACCTCAATTTGGCTGGTGAATGGATGTCTCACACTGACTACTGAAGACCCTTCTCCTATCTATTATACCCCTCTAGTTCTGGGATTAAAGGTGTATAATCCTAGATGTTGAGATCATCTTTGTGTGAGCTGTTTCTCTTCAGAACTGAATCAATCTTGTGTAGATCTTGGTCACCTTGGACCCATAGAGATCTATTCCTTAATCCTGAGTCCTATGATTGAAAGTGTGTACACCACCTCCTAAATTCTGGTTGCTAGGATTAAAGGTGTGTATCAGCATTTCCTGATCTCATTAGCTTGAGGCTGACTTTGCTTTCTAAATCCCCAGGCAAGCTTTAGTAAATCATAAATAATATATTACCACACAAGTAGCTCATTGTCCAATATCTGGGGCTCTCTAACAATATTCTGAGCTTCAGAAGACGTAGATAGTCCCATAGCACTTATAGCATATCTACTAGTGTCAGGCCAGCTTCACTTGACACATGAAGCTTCCCTTTGTGATCATTCCATGGTATATTAGTTAGGGTTACTACAGCTATGATGAAAAAACATGACCGAAAGCAAGTTGGGGATAAAAGGGTTTATTTAGATTACAGTTTGACATCATAGTCCATTAGTGAAGGAAGTTAGAACAGAAACTCAAGTAGGGTCAAAATCTGGAGGCAAGGGTTGATATGGATGCCATGGAGGGGTGCTGCTTACTGGCTTGTTCCCAAGGATTGCTCAGCCTGCTTTCTTATAAAGCACAGGAATATTATCCCAGAGGTAGCACCATCCACAATGGGCTGAGTCCTCTCTTGTCAGTTACCTTATAGAGACATTCTCTCAGTTGAGAGTCTTTCCTCTATGATGACTCTAGGTTGTCTCAAGTTGACCTAAAACTAGCCAGTTCACATTGCACTGGTGTCTCCAGTATCTTGGAGTCACCACTATTTTCTTAAATATGTTGATTTACTCCTTACCATTAAGCCATTAAATAAGAAAGTTTTCATTATGTATTGGAAAATGTGTGAGAAATTTCCAAGTCTATTTGCAATTTGAATACGGCTTTATTATATTTTCAAGCTGTCATATACCAATGAAAAACAAACTATAAATTTAACTTCAATTACTAAAACAGTTTGCATTCCACCAATTCTAAAATTATACTAAAGCTAATAGTTATTTTATTTATATTTATTTCATCTTCTCTGGCTTTCTATTACATACATGGCATATATATATTTCCATATAATTGTAAAATTTTTGTTCTCCCATGGCATACGTGTGTGTGTGTGCACGCGCACGTGTGTGAAGACATATGATTATGTACATTTGGGTGTATGTTTAATTATCTCAGAAATTCATTGGCGCACAGCTGTTCTCTAACATAATTTACAGCTCCTTATGTAACAATGCAGCTACTATAAAAACAGAGAACAGGCTGACTAATAAACCACAAATATGTGTTAAGCAAGCAAATTCTACAGATGTCAAACTTTATAGTGTATCAGATCAAGCACTCCATGTATACATGCAAGACCTATTCATGTGTGCAATTAAATGGTGCATTTTCCTGGAGGAAAATTGAAATCCTGCATGCTCATAGCTGCATTTTCCTAATTCAGGTAAAAGACTATTCAATAATATATTTGAATGCTCATTTTTATGATGATCATCCCAGGTTTTTTAAAAGATATTTATAGAAATAAAAATAGCTCTTACTCCACCAGAAACCAGACCAGCATCCCAAAACACAAAGATCAGTCCAGCTCCCTGCAAACCAGGCAGAAGGCTCCTACCTAGATCAGAGGCCAAACACATTAATGGAACTCCAGCTCCCAACTTGGAGAGGGGGGCATCCAGGACATCAAAAGTCCAACCCCCAACTTGAACAGACACCCTCTACTCAGCCACAGGCAACTTTACCATGAAGACCAGGGTGGAAACTGAAACTAAGAAAGAAAATACCTAATCCAACAAAGATAAACCCTAAATCAGCATCTAGACTATAATCACTCCAAATCCAGATGCCTAAATGTAAGTATAAGAACACAGTCAACAACAGCCAGGGCAATATATCACCACCAAAGTCCAATCATCACACTACAGAAAGCCTTAAATATTGTAACACAGCTGAATCACAAGAAAAAAATCACACTTAAAACCAACTTTATAAAGACAACAGAGGTCCTTAGATAGAAAATGAATAAATCCCTTAACGAAATCTAGGAAAGGATTATCAAAAATTGGAGGAAATCAATGAATCTCTTGAAGAATGACAAAATGCCAAGCCAAGAAAATACAGTTGAAGAAAATGAATAGAACTGCTCAAGACCTGAAAATGGAAATAGAAGTAAAGAAAAAAATTGGGGAAATTCTGGAAATGGAAAATCTGGTTAAGCAAACAGGAACTACAGATGCAGCCATCACAAACAGAATACTAGAGATGGAAGAGACAATCTCAGGTGTTGAAGACATGATAAAGGAAAAATAGATTCACAAGGCAAAGAAAATGCTAAATCTAAAATGCTTCTAACATCAAACATTCAGAAAAAATGGGAAACCATGATAGAAATAGAAAATGGAGAAGAATCCTAGCTCAAAAACCCAGAGAATATAATGTGATTAAATCATAGAAGAAAATCTTCCCAATCTAAAAAAGGGCATGCCTATAAAAGTACAAGAAGCTTACAGAACACCAAATAGATTGGATCAGAAAAGAAAATCCTCATGCTACATAATAATCAAACAATAAACATACAGCAAAGAAAGAATATGAGAAGCAGCAATGGGAAAGGCATAATTACACTCACACAACCATAGGCAACATAGTCTCACACCCGCATAATCAAAGGAATCTTTTTCTCTCCCTCTTCACCTCTCTCCCTCTCCCCCTCTGTCTCACACAAATATACACTACCACCACCACCACCACCAAAATAATGGGAATTAAGAATTCTTGATATCAACTAATCATTGATATCTCTCAATATCAATGAACTCAATTCTCTAATAAAAGGCCACAGACTAACAGAATATATGCTAAAACAAGAGCCACCCTTCTTCTGCATAAAAGAAATACATCCCAGTCGGGTGTTGGTGGAGCACACCTTTAATCCTAGCACTCAGGAAGCAGAGGCAGCGGATCTCTGTGAGTTCAAGGCCGGCCTGGTCTATAGAGCAAGTGCCAGGATAGGCTCTAAAGCTACACAGAGAAACCCTGTCTCGAAAAACCAAAAAAAAAAAGGAAAGAAAGAAAGAAATACATCCCCTATATCTGACTGCCAGCTTTTATTATTAAGACCTATTAAAATTCATGTTACAGGAATATATGATGTGAAATCCACAAAGACTCGATAAAAGTTAAAAGAATTAAAAGGCTAGAAAAAGATTTTCCAAGCAAATAGACCCAAGAAGCAAACTAGTCTAGCCATTCTTAATATCTACCAAAATAGACTTCAAATAAAATTAATCAAAAGAGATACAGGACACTTCATATTCATTGAAGGCAAAATCCACCAAGACTCTCAACTCTCAACATCTATGCCCCAAATGCAAGGGCATCCACATTTGTAAAAGAAACATCACTACAGCTTAAGTCATGTATTGACCCGCACACATGGATGGTGGAAGACTTCAATACCCAACTCTCATCAATAGAAAGGTCACACAGACATAAACTAAACATGAAAATAATGAAACTTACAGAATTATGACTCAAATGGACCTAACATATCTACAGAAAATTTCACCCCAAACACAAAAGAATATAACCTCATCTCAGTGTCTCTGGTACATTCTTCAAAATGGAACATATACTCTGTCACAAAACAAGTCTCAACAGATAAAAGAAAATTGAAATAGTACCCTGAATATTATCAGGAACACCATAAATAAAAGCTAGATACAAAAACAACACCGAAAATCATGCCAGGGAACTCATGAAGTTAGTGAAGTGAAGGAAAGCAGGATTTACTAAAAAAATTAAATTAGTAGCCTTCCTATATACAAATGATAAACTGGCAGAGAAAGAAATCAGAGAAACAATACCCTTAGCAATAGCCACAAATAATAGAAAAGATCTTGTTGTAACTCTACCCAAGAAAATTAAAGACTATGGCAAGAACTTCACGTCTTTGAAGAAAGAAGTTGCAGAAGATATCAGAAGATGCAAATATCCCTCATGCTCATGGATCAGTAAGATTTAAATAGTAAAAATGGCCACCATACCAAAAGCAAACTACATATACAACCTAATCCACATTAAAATCCTAACACAGTACTTTACAGATCTTCAAAGAAAATACTCAACTTCATATGGAAAAACACAAGTATAGCTAAAACATCCTTGAACAACAACAGAACTTCTGAAGGTATCACTATCCCTTTCAAGCTCTACTACAGCGTTATAGAAATGAATAGTGAATGGCTTTGGCATAAAAATAGGCTTTTGTAGCAGTGGAATCAAATTGATGACCCAGACATAAATCCACATACCCATGGACACCTGATTGTTTTTCAAAGAAGCCAAAATTATACAATGGAAAAAGGAAATTTAACACATCATCTATACAACATTCCATCCAAACACAAAAGAATATACCTTCTTCTCAGTGCCACATGGAACCTTCTCTAAAATCGACCACACAAGTGACAACAAAGCAAACCTCAAAAGATACAAAAAATTGGAATAACCCCCTGTATCTTAGAGATCACCATGGTTTAAAGTTAGAATTCAACAACAACACAAACTACAGAAACTCTACAAACTCCTGGAAATTGAACAATGCTCAAATGCAGCACTCCTCAGTCAAGGAAGAAATAAAGTGTCCAGACAGCAAAGGTCCTTGTGACCACAGATCTCCAGGAAAACCCAGAATGCTAAGCAGGCAGAATTGTCCTCACAAAGGGATGGATTCATAACCTGTTTTTCCATACAGAAAGTTGGAAATTGGAAATGATTAATAGCTTGGTGATCTGGGTTATCTGTTAAGCCATGTCATATCAAGCTACAACAAGGAGGAACAGAGGTGGATGATAGTAATCTAAATGAACCTTAAATTCAGAGGCTACCCTGGCTCCCACAACCAGGACCAGAGATTCCTAATAATGTACATGACCTTACATTATTTTATAGCCAGTGGTTCCCACAAGTTCCCACAACCAGGACCAGAGGTGACTAATAGCCCAAATGACTTCTGCACTATCTGTATGACTAAGAGCATACCAGATCCTTCCTTAGGTCATAAGCTAGTAAAGATAGCCTATCTCTGGAATACATCCTCTTTGAAGAAGAAACAACTTGTACCTTGAGTTGAGTTTTGATACAATTATGCTTCCTTGTGCACTGGGGATTGTATTACATCAGGAGATATTTTTCCACATTATACTGTATTTAAATTTGTTTGCAATAAAGTGTCTTGGGTCAGAATCCGTGAAGTTTGACCCAGGTTTTCAAAGTCAAACTAAACTGAATTTCTTACCTCTCTGTGGTTGGTTTCCCTGACACATGCAGGGACTCCCTAGAGCAAGTACTCCAAAAATATGTGTTAGTTACCAAGTAAAAACACTGGACCATTAAGCATAAATTCATATTTCATTCACTGCTCACCTGTAATATTTAAAATATGATTGTAGGTAAAAAAAAATAATGTTAATGTTGAGCACACCAAGAGTATTATTCCGATATCTGAGTACATATGGGAATCATTGTCCACTGGATTTCAATGTGAATTGCAGCATAAATCTTTGTGAAGCACTGAACATTTACTGAATTCATAGAAGGTGATTTTCCTCATTAAATACTAAAGGGCAGAAATAGCTCCACAGGATTAAAACTTTTTGCCTTGAGGCATAAAGGGCCTTAAGCAAATACAGCAGATGACAGTTGATAATACAGAGGTTGACCCAGCAGATAACACCATTGAAGCAAGGCTTTTGGCACCACAGATTCTGGAAACTGACTGCTCTACTTCTTTCTGTAAATTCACATATGCAAAGATGGCTATAGTATCTCCCCAATACCTACACTATCATGTGTAATCTCATGTGATGTGTATATGTAATATCATGATTACATCTCAGTCTTTTGGGCACATATATCTGTGGATGCTAAGGAAGACAATTTCTCATTACCTGTAGAATTTTGATATACAGAAAATATACTAGAATATGCTTTACAGCTAGATTTATTGTTACATGAGGACTGTAACACAATTAGGAACCTGTTTTTCTTTACTCAGACTAACATATGAAAATAACAATTTCTCCCCAGTCGAAGACAAGCTACATATATTTAGTTGATTTAAAACCGCAGGACATTTTCAAACTATACTTAATGTCTCTGTGAATGGATCATAAGATAAAACTTTGCAGACGTGCACAAGGACAGAGTTTCAGGTGTCCACCCAAGGTTATTAGCACAAAGCGGCCTAGAACTGCTATGCCAGACTCTTTAGCCAGGACTGTCTGAAAGCAGAAACAAGCTGCCACTCACTACTAAATTCTTAAACAATTAGGACTCTACATAAACTTCTAACCTCAGTTTCTGGTACAAAATTCAAGGCTCAGCTAACTAATTTTATGTGTAAGTCCTAAAATATTATGGAGGACAACAATAACAATTAACCAAGTTTAGAGAGAAACAGCTGTAGGTGGGAAAAGTTTCACAGATAGCCAGGGCTACAGAGCAGGCTGGAGTAAAAGTTAGAAGCTTCACTCCTTGTGCTCTGGAGCTGTGTGCAGGATAAGAGAATGTATCTTTAGACCTTGGATACATTCAATGACAGCCATTTGACGAGAGTGCTGATAGGCTCCTCATTACTCCTTACTTGCAAAACATTTCCAGCTGAGCTGCTGCACTCTCCTGTTAAGAACTTCGGGAAAAACTGATACCTTTACATCTTGTTAATCACACAATGTCTATCAATAAGGCTTAGTACACTTAAGAAATGTAGAATAGTACACAACTTATTTATTTCTTCTTTAGACCTGTAATAGTTTACCCTCTCTCTTCTATACTCCTTTGTAAGCAACCTTCTTAATTCCAATACCCCCTTTTACAGCTGCCTACTAATCAGAAGCTGACAAGTTTGTTTCACAGGTGTCCCTTAGGCTTTTACTCAAGGAATGCATTATGTCCCTAGGAGGGGGAAAACCTTTCTATCCTTTTTTTTTTTGCCAAAAGTTTACTGTCGAATGTGAATATAAGCTGTGTGGACAAGGAAGCTAGAGAGAATTGGAACTGAAGATTTAGAACTAGAGAATTGGAATGAGAGAATTGGAACTAAAGATTAGAGAGAAGAAGAGAAGTAGAACTAGAGAGGTGGAACAGGAAGAGGAGAGCAAGAAAGAAAAGACAGCATATATATATATATTTTTTTCCTTTAGACAAGAAACTTCTCCTAAGTCCCTGCTATTCTGTGACACGTTTAAAAATAGCTTCATGATCATTTTATTCCCGTCTGATCTGTGGGTTCTAAGAAAAACCGTGAAAACATGATCTACATGTTCTTCTATTTACCAAAGATATTATAAAACCAAACACATGTGAATACTTTATTTTAATGGAAAACTATTTTTTCCTCTTATACATCAAGGTCAGCTAAAATGCAATAACCTGAAAGTATATTGGTCTGTAATGTAATAAATGTAATTAACCAGTTGACTTGATTTCTCATATATGCCTACTAAATAAAAATTACAAATAAATGATTCATAGAAAATTAGAAATGGTTAATAAATGGTCCCAATAAATATAACCATAGACACAAGATTTTATCACACTAGAATGTTTATTTTGATTGATATTTTTTAAACTGGCAACATTAGGGTGACAATAGACGTATCACAGTAGACCAAAGAAAGATCATGAGGCTTCAACCCTACACAAATAACAATAGGCAACTAAGGAATGCTCAGAATGAGAGAAATCATCTTTCCCCTGGGAGGAGTGCTCTGACTGATTTTCTAAGACCAAATGATTAGCTCTGAAAGCACACATTCAAAATATATATATATATATATATATATATATATATATATATATATGGAATCACACTATTAATGAAAACTGACTCTCTGTATCCTACTAACCATCAAGTCCATAGCACCTCATTTAAGGGCATTGGTCATAGAACTACTTCAATATGTTAGAATGTTAACTGGCTTGGTATTGTATGAGTCTTGTGCAAGCAAACTCAGCTGCTGTAAATTAATGAGAATGTAGATGTCCTCTCATGACCAAAAACACCTGTTTTTTTCAAGCTCTCTCTAATTCTGGGACTTGAAGTTACTTTTCCCTCTTCTATTATGGCTCTTAAGCCTTGGGGAGCATATAATAGTAAGTGGCACAGCATTCTACTGATTGCTATTCTCTATATTCTGGCCAGTTGAGAGTGGTCAGTTGCTGACCAGAAAGCTTCCTCCCTACCACATAGCTTACAGAGATGCTACTTAGGCTGCTAGGGGACAATATCAATGGTCTCACGCATCTGTAAACTCTACATAGTGTAGTAATTACTGGTGTGGCAAGAATGGTATGGGGTAAGCAATCAAGTTTGGATTGGATTTAAGTTCCAATACACAAGAAAAAACACATGTCCAGATCTATAAAAATGTATAAGACTCCATGTAGTTGTAGACCTTGTGGTCCCAAAAGGTAGAACCTATTATTATTATTTTACTAAATAGTTATATTAGCAAGCTGCCCTCTAAATTTGTATTTCTCTACCCATAGATTAGTGCATATCTCAAACTTCAACAATGAAACTTTCTTGTGTAGTAAACAGTAGTTAACATGGAATAAACATCCCTTAAAATAAATTTCTGAATGCAAACATGTAGATTCTTATATATATATATATATATATATATATATATATATATATATATATATATGCAGCTGCCATAAAACAAGAATGTTCAAGGGCTCTATGAGAAAAAAATGTAAAATACCCATTTTCATTCTTAAGCACGCCATATTTCTCTTACACATGAAATTTTTGATTGTGCTTTAAAGAATGTAAAATTTTAAATTTTGTTTTTTAACATCAACAGATGCTTCATCATGGACAAATTTCACATCCTGGTTGTTCAATCATGTGGAGATCTGAATTCATTTAAATGCAGAAAGCCCAAGTTGAGTGTTGAGTTGTGTGCACCAAGTTGAGAAGATTCTCTATTCCTCAAAAGTAACCAGGAAAGTGTTTCCCCAGGATCAGCACACAGAAGCTGATATCACTGTGGTCTCAGGAGACTAGCTATACCTCAAGTTAATGCCATAATTCAGTAGTGCTGTATGTTCTCTGTGTTAATGGTTTTGTTGTTTATTTTTCCAGGGTGGAATAATTAAAATTGTATTGTGAACTCTATAATTATCATCACATTGGGAATATTTTTTCTTCTTTTGCTTTCTTTTTCTTTATTCTTGTCTCACACATTGAACACAGCCTCCTCCCTCTCCCCTCTTCCCATTATCTGCCACCTCCTTTCTTCCCCCAGATTCACTACTCCTACATTTCCCTTCAGAAAAGAGCAGGTTTTCCAGTGATAGCATACACACAACCTAACGAGTTTCAATAAGTCTAGGCATAAACCCTCATATCTAGGCTGGAAGAGTCGAAAACAGAGGTGTGAGATTGAAGGGGTTATAGCAAGCGGTAACTGATGCCAAGCATTGTATATCAGTGCTAGTAAAGAGCACCAGATGGATCAGAAAACCCCAGGATATTGACAGATATGATGCCAAGACCATAGATTATTTCCCAAGGAGAGCTTTCTGCCTATATGGGATAAACTGGCTCAGGCTTGAGAGAGAATTTGTATGCACTGAGGTAATAGAGCTGGAAGGGTAGGGCTAGCCAAGCCATTCAGAACCCACCTGATCATATTTTGCCCTCTAAATCCTATGCTGTACTATGGAGCTAAAGCATTTGATGATCCCCCTTCTCTGATTCTTCTTTTGGAACAAGAAGGTTTACAGTGCACAATTATATCCTGAAAGAGTGTAACTTGTTTTGTTTGATTTTAAGAGACTTTATACTTTTCAAGTTTTGAAATTTTTAAAGAATTTGGAGACTTAACAGTTGCATTGTGCTTTGCATTATGGGACACAAGAAACTTAGAAGACAAAGGCAGATTATGGTTTTAAAATGTGTTTGTGTGTCAAGTTGACAAGGGGGTGCAGTTGTGATATTCTTAATTATCAATTTGACTCTATCAAAAATCCCCTGGCAAGAGAGTATCAATGAAAGATTATCTAGAAAGGTCAGTCTGTGGGCATGTCTTTGTGGTATTAGCTTGATTGTATTCACTGATGTGCAATGAATATAAAGTAACACTATTCCCTGGCAGGGGATCATCAGCTATAGAAAAGTAGAGAAAGAGAGATGAACACAAATATGCCTGCATTTGTTCTTCATTCTCCCGTCTATGGATGTGATATGGACAATCCCCTCAAGAGTCTGCTGCCTTGATTTCTCAATGATGGTGTGCCACAACGTGGAATTATTGCCTAAAAAAAAACAGTTTCTCCCCTAAGTTGCACCTATCACAACAGAAAAAGAAACTAATATAGACATATATCTGCCTTTAGGGCAGTCTTGAAGCCTGGGGGTATTGATCTTGATCTAACACTTAAGCAGACCTAAAGCCCTGTGCCATTAAAACTTAACCTCATGCTGAAATAGGCACGAATTTGCTGTCCAGGTTAGTAATGCAAGAGTTCTAATGCCCAGTCACTGGAAGAAATTTGCTGAAGAGGCATTTCACCACCTACAGGCCACTGAATTCAACCCAGTAGTGGTAAAAAATAGAAGTTTCAAGTACTAAACACATTTGAAGTTTGAAGCTATGCAGTCTATCTGGCACCAGAATACTAGTAGAAGCTTGGTCTGTGGGCGCTCATCTGGACTGCAATCATGGAGGCCTATCTGGTGCTATTATTTTTATAAAAGCTGACAGCACACAGTCTTATGATCAGTTTCCTTTCTTTCCTTAAGCAAAAGATCACTTTCCTGACTGTTACACGGATTGAGGGAAAAGTGATTTGGATAGGATAAGTCTTTTTATATACTTCCATAAATATGTAATTGTATTACTCATATGCTATAACTAAGTGATCCCATAACTGATTTCCTTGGTTCTTATAAAGATCCTCTTGCATGGATATTTGCTTAAACTGATGTTTCTCTGGGAAGAGATCCCTAATAAAAATATAGTCTACTCATTCACCGGACGATTATTTTTTTTCTTTTCTTGCCCTTTTAAATTAAAATATAATTACACCATTTTGGTCAATTTTGTTTCCTTCCTCCAACTTCTTCGATGCCTCCTTTTAAATTCTTGGCCTCTTCTTTAATTATTATTGCAACACAGATACACACATAAATACAAACACATACACACTAACAAGTATGTAAAACAACCTGATGAGTTTGCTCAGTGTTGCTTGCCTATACATGATTTCAGATGTGACCACTTGATATTGGATAGCCAGTTAGGAGGCTCCTCCCAGGGGAAAGACTTTCTCCCACTCTCAGCATCTCTTAGTTTTCCATAGTTATTCCTCTAGCTGTGGGGCCCTGTGAGATTTCTCCCATCCTCATTACCATGTCTATTGGTATTAATTTTTAGATCTTGTTAGGTAACCATACTGTTGAGGTATTGAGGTAGTTTAAATATAGGAATGGCCCCCATTGTTCATATGTTTGAATGCTTGGTGATAGTGAGAGGCACTATTATGAGGTGTGGCCTCATAATAACAGTGGGTTATTGGGTAGACTTTGGTGTCTCAGAAGCTCAAGTCAGGTCTATTGTCTCACAGATTTCTTCCTGCTGCCTAAGGATCCAGATGCAGAGCTCTCAGTTCCTTTTCTAGCTCCATATCTGCCTGCACCTTGTCATGCTCTTTGCCATGATGATAATGAGTTAAATAGTCTCTACTGTTAATTGGGCGTTAAGTTCGGTTTGACATATACCGGTTACCACAAAGAAAGAAGTATTAGTATTGTATTGATAGGAATAGCTTGCTGACAGGTGATTGCTGTGGCTCACAATTATGGGTAAGAATAACGAGGGTTTTTCTTCACCAGCAGCTTGTATAACATCTGGTAAAGTAAGGGTTAGCTATCATGAAGAAAAATCACAGTTCAGTTTCAGTTTTATTTCTGTATGTCCTGCAACTGAAGTATGAGAGGTCTTCAGCAATAAAGTCTTATCATTTAGCTCTGGGAAGGCAACCAATAACAGAGCAACAGACCGTACGTATTGTGTGGAGGTCTTCAGGGACTATCCTGACCAACAACTCCTATGGAGCCTCCATTGCTAGCACTGGTATTTTCATTTAAAAGTTTATGGCACCTGGTTTTAACAATATTCACATGAGCATGATATCTGTGACTAACTAATATGGTCAATTTTATATTCTAGAAGAAGGTAGAAATCTGACACATGATAGAGCAAATAAGAGATTATTGTATAGGACAAAACTGAGCAGTTAAGGAAGGAGTTCTTCCATCAATGATGCAGAAGAGAACTACCTAAGAACATGACATTCGTCAGTTGGCCAGACAGTTCACTGGATAAAAGTACTATATTCTATGTCTGACAACCTGAGTTCCATCCCCGGGACTCACAATGTGGTAGGGAAGAAAACAACTCCTGTGAATTTTCTGGTGACTTCTCTGTGTGCACCGTGAAAGGTATGCACATGCGCGCACACACACACACACACACACACACACACACACACACACACACACACACACACACACACACACACTAAATAATAGATAAGTACTATGCAATTTAAAAATTGATTAAAATTTTTAGAAAGGGCCGGGCATTGGTGGCACACGCCTTTAATCCCAGCACTTGGGAGGCAGAGGCAGGCAGATTGCTGTGAGTTTGAGACCAGCCTGACCTCCAGAGCGAGTGCCAGGATAGGCTCGAAAGCTACACAGAGAAACATCTCAAAAAAACCAAAAAAAAGAAAAAACAAGAAAAATAATTTTTAGAAAGTATGTGGCATTTGAATAAAAATTTAACAGAAATGATAGACTGAGTCAAGCATGTAAATAAGAAATAGAAAATCTAAAATGAGCTACTAGTAAGTATAAATGTTTCTAATGTTCCTGAGAAACAAGAAGATTTGTGTACTACTGAGAGTGTGGAAGAAAAAATAAATTTGGAGACAATATCATAGGTTAGATCATGTAAAGTCTAAAATTCCTAAAGTCTCTAGGCATTGTTTATGTTTTGAGTTTGGCTCTGGAAAGGGACTCCACTATAGAATTTTGCAGAAAAAAAATGTCCTGAAAGAAGTTTTCCATCACGAGCACCAGTAACTGCTGTTTTATCAACTGTTTGAACCAAGACAATGGTAGCTAACAAAATTAGTTGATCAATTAGTATACTACAGGAAAACTCATGGCAATAATAAAAGCTATTCAAAGAGTTTGCATTAATTTTTGACATTTTAATTTATACAAAGATTAAAGTTAAAAACTGTCCCGTTAAGGATGAGACTATATTGAGTCCTAAGATATAGAATACAAAGCATATAATATTTTCGCATGCAAACATCTATATTCTTCAGGAAAATTACTCAATATCTTTATATGGGTCCTGAGTACTTATCATTGCTTTTCTATATAGATATGGAACCATCGTACATATAGACTTAATTTATTTTAATTTCTACATTTACTAAACATTTAATTTTAGATTTTCATGAATGCTACTTGTAATGGATTTTAAATATTTACAAAAAGGGGGAGGTGCTTTTTTCTTAGTGCAACTTTATATGCCATGTTTTGTTGAGAAACTGAGGAGGAATAGATGGGGATAGAGAGGGGGAGGTGGGGGAAGGGAATGGGAAGAGAGGAGGGAGGGGAAACTTTGGTCACCATTTAAAATAAATAAGTAAATAAATAAATAGTGAAAAAGTTCTCAGTATTTTTCTTTTTACTTCACCTATTTAACCAACAGTGAAGAAAATGCATTGACTATTGTTTCATAGTTTTCAACTCTGCAATATGATATTTTTATGATTGAATGAAATAACTATTTAAGACTCCAACAGCCTAACTAGAAATGAAAAAAGACTTATTTTTGAAATTTGTCACCCAAGCCCTTGTCATAGAAATGGGTCTTTTTTTCTAAGACTTTTCCCCCCAGAAAGATCACAGCCTCTACCATTCCTCTATCATTTCCTCAGTTTTAACTATGTATAGCTGTTACTGATGGCTTGTGTTTATGGGAGCTCAGAACTGTGTATATTTAATAATTTTTATATCTTCAAACTATTCTTAGTTGAATTTTATAAAATCTAGAGACCACCTGATAACATCAGTTAATTTTATTGTTCACTTAAGGCTGAACATCACATAAACAGATTGGTTGCATTTTAAATTCATGGTCATATCTCTCAAATAGCCCTTTAATTAAGCAAACTAATTCATCTCATGTCTCTATTAAACACTTCTTTTCCACTATGTTAGCTATTTTGAAACTTGTTATTTTAAATCATTAGCATTTTCACTAGTTCCCTCCTTTTTAGATGAGAGATTGTATTGATACTATTTTCATCTTTTCCAAGTCAAATTCAAAACCTTATATTCAAACAAATATTCTTCTACTTCATAGTGCTTATGTCATTTTCAACAATACAGTGAAGTAATAGTTATTTAATGAATAGAGTTAAGTAGATTAAAGAAGCTAAATGCTTATTATGCTCAGCTTGTTTTCACACAAATACATACATAATGTTTTATTTTATGTTGTCACTTGGCAAATGTCCAGTCACTTCCCCTCCTGCACGATTAGAATGTACCTTCTTTAATATTAGGCTGTCAGGTATGTATGTCCCTTGACTTTGGAAATTTCTGTGTGACTTTCTTGTCTCAGAAAGTTGTCATCAGATATGATATGATGCAAGAACCAGCTTAAAATATTTTCATGGTTGCACTTGTTTTCTTGAATTTATGCTAAAAATATAAAGAAGAACATATCATGAATTACACAGGACTGAATCTTGAACAAGAGATGAGAGCTAGGTAGCAGACATGGAACCAGTATTGGCCATGGAGTGAAGACTAGTAAAACATTACATGTTGATTGGTAGTCCATGTACTTACTGTTCTCTCTCTCTCTCTCTCTCTCTCTCTCTCTGTTTCTCTCTCTCTCTCTCTCTGTGTGTGTGTGTGTGTGTGTGTGTGTGTGTGTGTGTGTATCTTTAGTTTCAGTGACTGAGTTTGTTTGATTTGGTAGGGACAGTTATATAACATTATCATAGGAAATATTAATATATACAAACTATATATATATATATATATATATATATATATATATATTGTTGAGATACTATATGACACTGATATTATTCATTGGGTCATAGACAAATGTGGTAAATTTGTACAGACTGGTACAAATAAAAACAGTACATTTTCCACAATGCTGGAAATGATTAAGTTTTTTGTAAAGTAGTAAACTATTTGATAAAATTGTAACTTCTATATGTAGAGGGGGGAAGGAGGAAGGGCAAATGTTGCTACATAAACCCACACTTAGAAGAAAGTAGAATGTTAACTTAGCTGTGTACCATTGAAACGCTCTCTTTCTCTTCTTGCTGGCATGTAAAATGTCATACTTATATTAATTTTAATGAAAACAATAGGTTTCTTTATGATATTTGTATACATATCCACCAGTGAAATTTGATATTTTTGATGTTTCAGGAACAAACAAAACAGGAAAACTAGGTTTTACTAGATGCTGGGTAGATTGAGGAAAAGGGGATATACTCAGTGACTTATGAAAACGTTTGCAAGGGTTATATGAGGATAACATTTGGTTAGTTCTTCACCATACATTTTCTCTATTTATTTATTTATTTATTTATTTATTTATTTATTTACAGAATGTGTTCATGTGTTTACTTGCATGCATGTCTGTGTGCCACCTGCATGACTGGTATATGCAAAGGTCAGAAATGGGTGTTGTAACTCGAGCAACCAGAGTTACAAACAGATTAGAGATGTCATGTGAATGCCTGGAGTTGAACCCTGACCATTGGAAGAGCATCTAGTGCTCTTAAATGCTGAAAAATCTCTCCAGTCCTTCATCACTCTTTTTCTAGTAGCTATCCATTGGTATTTCCTGAAACTTAGAGGAGATGGTACAAATGTCCTCCTTAACCCTATCCTGAACTTATTCATGTACCTAGAGCAACCATGACTCTCTGAATTTACCAATGTTCACTGCAGAGAGAAGCTTCTCTGAGGATAGTTGAGACTATCATTTTCTGATGAGTATAAATGTAAGAATTTAGAATTGGGGACAGGAGGAGTCAGGAGTCACTAGCAGATGAAGAAAGAAACAAGATGGGCATGCTGTACTGAGAAAAGGCACCAAGTCATGTCGATAAGAACTATGGGTTATACTGAAAATCTAAGAGTTATCTAGTAACAAACCTGAGCTATAGGCTGAACATTTAAAAGTAATATTAACTCTCCGTGTCAGTTATTTGGGAGCCGGCAGATGGGATAAAAGAATCCACAAAAAAGGCACCAAATATGGTGCCAGAATTTCTACATAATACCTGACAAATCCAAAAAAAAAAGGTTTGTAGGCACAAAAAAACGGAGTCAAACATTAATCCTGGTAGCTGCACTTTTTCATGTGGGTTCAGTTTGTTGGATGTGATCAGAGCCATGGCTTTTTTAAGATATGGCTTCTTGGTTCAGTGCTAGGAACAAAAACAGTGTGGCTTGTTAAAGAGCCCCTCCTGTCAAATACTGAAATGGTGTTTATGAGCAGTGGAATGCACAATATTCAGTGGCAGCATGGATCCAGGAACTTCCCAGAGTTAGGGTAGTAACATGACTCCCAGAGCTAGCGGTAAATGTACCTCTACTATGAGACTAGGCTTGAGACTAGGCTCTCAGGAACTGAGAGAGAGGATCTAGACTCCAGCATGCCATGACGTTCTTTGAGGATTCCATACAATGTATTTTTATCATATCCATTGTCCTTCCCCCAATTCTACCCAGATCTTTGCCTTCCCTAGTCACCCAGATTTGTGACTTCTTCTTTTTTGTTGTTGATTTAAAAGGCTTATTTATTTTACTTTTGCATGTATGGTTATTTAACCTATAAGCATGACTGTGTGCCAAGTGTGTACAGTCTCCATGGACTCAAGAAAAGGATGTCAAATCTTCAGAAATTGAAATTATAGATGATTGTTAGTACAATGTGAGTTCTGGGAACTGAACCTGAATCTACTCTAAGAGCAACAAGTATTCTTAAACATTGATCCATCCTTCTGGGTCTTTTGTTGTTGCTTTCTTGGTGTCTAGTTCTTTTAAATCTTTGTGTATTCCAGATATTAATCATCTATTAGATACGGAGGTGGAAAATACTTAACCAATTCTGTAAGTTGCTGCTTGATTGACACTTTGCTTTGCTTTTCAGAATTTTATTTGAAAATCTTGAGGTACCATTTTTCCAGTTGTGGACCTTATTTCTTGCTGTCCTATTTGCGAAATCATTGACAAATGAATTCCATACTATATTGTTCATATCGTGTAGTACATTCTTCACATTTTTTCCTATCAGTTCCAGCATTTCACATTTTATTTTGAGGTTTTTTGATACTTTTGTAGATAAATTTTTATTTTTTCTGTGAACAAGAAAGATCTTTTACCTGTGGATATCTAGTTTTTCCGTGACCATTTGTTGAGGTGACTGGCTTTCCTATAATTTGCCTTTTTAGCGTCTTCAACAAAAATCAGATAGATCTAGCCATATGGATTTATAAATGGTTCTTCTATTATATTCCATTGATATATGCATCTCTTTTTCCAATTTCATGGTGTTTTTACTACTATAGATCAGTAGAGTAACTTAAAATCAGTTATAATATGTCCAGAGATGTTGGTATTACTCAGAATTATTTGAGTATGTAGGTGTTTTCATATATATTTTTGACTCATTGTACCTATTTCTTTTGAGAATATAGTTTCAATGTTTTATCAGAGTTACATTGAATGTGGAGAATTTTCATTTTCAATTTATTTTGTCAATTCATGAAAATATGACAGGTGTTTCCATCTTTAATATTTCCAATATTTTTTCTTCTAAAGTTTTTGCTAGACAAATCTTTTATGTCCTTATTTAGGTCTATTTCAAGGTACACCTTTTGTAGCTAGTGTGAATGAAATTATTTCCCTGACATCTTTCTCCATATGTGTGTCATTAAAACAAAGGAAGGTTACAGATTTATATATGCTCATTTGTTGTCCTGTTATTTTGTGAAAACTGTTCACCAACTGTGTTTTCTGATCTGCATCTGTATTTTGTATATAGAGTTAAGACATCTTCAAAGGATACTTTACCTTCTTCCCTTTCCTATTTATATTCCTTTTATCTCCTTCACTTGTCGTATTTCTCTAGTTAAAACTTAAGTTATTATACTGAAAAACAATTGAAGGAGTGAAAATCATTGCCTAGGTTATTGTTTAGTTTGTTTTGTTTTAGGTTTTTCTCCACTGAACATTACAGGGATATACACTTGTATCT
The DNA here is from genome assembly GCF_003668045.3 of Cricetulus griseus. NCBI lineage: Eukaryota > Metazoa > Chordata > Mammalia > Rodentia > Cricetidae > Cricetulus > Cricetulus griseus. The sequence continues at coordinate 58,258,900 of NC_048604.1, forward strand.
CACCTTTATTACTTTTAGAAATGTTTCTTCTAGACTTAAGTTCTCCAGTGATTTTTATCATTAAAGGTTGTTAATTTTGTCAGGTGTGATGGTACATGATTTTAAGCTCAGAATTCGAAAATATGTTTGGTTGAAAGAAAATGGACTCATGGATCTATGTATTTGAATTCTTGGTACCCAGTTGATGGACTGATTTGGGAATGATTAAGAGAATTGTGGCATTGTTACAGGAGGTATGCCGCTGTGGATGGGCTTTGGGATTTTGAGAGCCCATGCCACACCCAGTTAGCTCTCTGTCTCATGCTCACAGACTGAGATGTAAGATTTTACCTCCTGCTCCAGATCCATGTCTACCTACATATTACTATGTTCCTTATCATGAAGGTCATGGACTTTAACACTTTGAAATGATAAACCCCACCAATATTCTTTCTTATGTAAGATGTCTTGGTCATGGTGTCATATCACATAAATAGGCAAGTAACTAAGACAACTTTAAAGATAGTTACAACCTTAAAGTAAAAGATGAACTGTACAGTACTATAGTCCAATGATACCAGAAACCAAGGAGAATTTGCTATGCTAATATCTAACAAAAGAGACTTAAAACTACAACTAATCAGAAGAAATAAAGGATACCCCACTGAAGTGAAATGAAAAAATGAACAAGACAATATTATCTCATATATATATATATAATATATATATATATAATATATATATATACTTTTTATTTAAATTTAAAAAACAAGCTTCTTTTACAGGTCAATCTCAGTTCCCTCACCCTCCCCTCCAACCCTCCCCCCCACGGACCCCTTATCACAACTCTTTTCTGCTCCCCAGGGAGGGTGAGGCCTTCCATGGAGAATCTCCAAAGTCTGTCATATCATTTGGAGCCGGGCCTAGACCCTCCCCGGTGTGTCTAGGCTGAGAGAATATCCCTCTATGTGGAGAGGGCTCCAAAGTTCATTTGTGTACTAGGGGTAAATAATAATCCACTCCCAATGTCCCCATAGATTGTTCAGATCTCCAAACAACTTCCTCCTTCAGAGGGTTTGGAACAGTCTTAATGCTGGTTTCCCAGCTATCAGTCTTGGGTCCATGAGCAACCCCTTGTTCAGGTCAGCTGTTTCTGTGGGTTTCTCCAGCCTGGTTTTGACCCCTTTACTCATCATTCCTCCCTCTCTGCAACTGGATTCTAGAGGTCAGATCAGTGTTTATCTGTGCCTGTCTGCCTCTGCTTCCATCAGCTACTGGATGAAGTCTCTAGGATGGCCTATAAGGTAGTCATCAATCTGATTATCAGAGAAGAGTATTTAAGGTAGCCTCTCGACTATTGCTTAGATTGTTAGTTGGGGTCAACCTTGTAGATTGCTGGATATTTCCGTAGTGCCAGAATTCTCTTTAAACCTATAATGGCTCCCTCTATGATGGTAGGTCTTTTCTTGTTCTCCTCTATTCTCCCCTGACTAGATCTTCCTGTTCCCTCATGTTCTCCTCTACCAGGGTCTTCTCCACTTCTGTTTCTTCTAACTCCCTCTCCCCTCCCACCATGCTCCCCATTAGCTTAGAGATCTTGTCCCTTTCCCCTTCTCCTTGGGAATAATATGTCTTTCTTAGGGATCTCCTTTGCTCTAGATCTAAAAACCATATATGAGAGACTACATAAATTTTTTTTCTTTTTGCGACTGGGTTACCTCACTCAGGATGTTTCCTTCTAGTTCCATCCATTTGTCTGTGAATTTCAAGATTCCATTGTTTTTTCCCGCTGAGTGGTACTCCATTATGTAAATGTACAACATTTTCTCCATCCATTCTTCAGTTGAGGGGCATTTAGTTTGCTTACAGTTTCTGGCTATTACAAATAATGCTGTATGAACATGGTTGAACAGATGTCCTTGTTGTATGAATGTGCATCTTTTGGGTATATGCCTACGAATGGAATTGCTGGATCCTGTGGTAGATTGATTCCCATTTCCCTGAGGAATCACCAAACTGATTTCCAAAGTGGCTGTATAAGTTGACAATCCTAGCAGCAATGGAGGAATGATCCCCTTAATCCACATCCTCTCCAGAATAAACTGTCATTGGTGTTTTTTACTTTAGCCATTCTGACAGGAGTAAGATGGTATCTCAGAGTTGTTTTGATTTGCATTTCCCTGATGGCTAAGGATGTTGAGTACTTTCTTATATGTCTTTCAGCCATTTTAGATTCCTCTATTGAGAATTGTCTATTTAGTTCTGTACTCCACTTTTTAATTGGATTATTTGGTGTTTTGGAAACTAGCTTCTTGAGTTCTTTGTGTATTTGGGGAATCAGGCATCTATCAGATATGAATGTAGTGAAGATCTTTCTCCATTCTGTGGGCTGCCGTTTTATTTTGTTGACTGTGTCCTTTGTCTTACAGAAGCTTCTCAGTTTCAGGAGGTCCCACTTATTAATTGTTGATCTCAGTGTCTGTGCTACTGGTGTTAGTTTCATGAAGTGGTCTCCTGTACCAATTCATTCGAGGGTACCACCAACCTTCTCTTCTAAGAGGTTCAGTGTGGCTGGTTTTATGTTGAGATCTTTTGCAGTCTTCTACATGCCAGCATCCACTTATGCCAGCACCATTTGTTGAAGATACTTTCTTTTATCCATTGTATAATTTTAGCTTCTTTGTCAAAATCAGGTGTTTGTAGGTGTATGGATTAATATCAGGGTTTTCAATTCGATTCCATTGGTCCACCTGTCTATTTTTGTGCCAATACCAAGCCATTTTCAGGACTATAGCTCTTTAATAGAACTTAAAGTCAGGGATGGTGATGCCTCCGGAAGTTCCATTATTGTACAGGGTTGTTTTGGTTATCCTGGGTCTCTTGTTTTTGCATATAAAGTTGAGAATTGTTCTCTCAAGGTCTATGAAAATTGTGCTGGGATTTTGATGGGGATTGCACAGAATAAGTTGATTACATTTGGCAAGATTGCTAATTTTTCTACGTTGATCCTACCTATCCAAGAACATGGGAGATCCTTCCATTTTCTGGTATCTTCTTTAATATCTTTCTTTAAAGACTCAAAATTGGTTTTTTTCTTTCTTTTTTATTTGAATTAGAAACAAGATTGTTTTACAAGTCAATCCCAGTTCTCTCTCCCCCCCTCCTCCCCTACCACCCCAACCACAACTAAAACCCTACCTATCCCATATCCTTTCTGCTCCCCAGAGAGGGTGAGGCCTTCCATAGGGGGTCATCAGAAGACTCAAAATTCTTATGATACAGGTCTTTCACTTTTTTGGTTAGTGTTATGGCAAGAAACTTTATGTTGTTTATGGCAGTTGTAAAGGGTATTGTTTCTCTGATTTCTTTCTCAGCACATTTATCATCTGTATATAATAAGGATACTTATTTTTTCAGTTAATCTTGTATCCTGGCAATTTGCTGAAGGTGTTTATCAACTGTTGGAGTTCCCTGGTAGAGTTTTTTGGATTACTTATGTAGACTATCATACCATCTGCAAATATATGTATGTATATATGTATCAAACTCTAGTGACCCAATTTCATAAAAAATATATTACTGGAATACTGGAATTAAAGATACAGATTAACATCAACACATTAACAGTAGCTAAGTTCAATAGCTAACTTCTCCCAATTGAGCATCTGGAAAAAAAGAATCAGTAAAGCCCCAAAATAAATGACACCAAATAAAAAGCAGACTTAAGAGGTACTTACAGAATATCCTACCCAAGAATTAAAGAATATAATCTACTCATAACCCAACAGAAGCTTCTCTAAAATAGAACACATCTTGTGTCATAACCAATATTAGCCAAAACAGAAAGATTGAAATAACTATCCTATATGGTCATAATGCAAGACATCTTAAAATTGACAGCAAATATATCTCCAGTAAGTATTAAAAACTCATGGAGATTAAGTGGATCATTATTGAATGATGAATTTGTCTAATCAGAAATCAAGGATTCAAGGATCTTACTTGAAATACCCCTTTCTATTGACTAGCTTCAATGGCCCCATAAAATGGTACATAGTGTGCCAAGAGATGAAAGTAATTAAACTGTCCTACCCAGCTGCAACATCTACCATCCATGAAAATTTTCAGTGTGGCTAAATATCTGGAAGATGCAGTAAGTGTCATTCACATACTGTTGATAACCAGCAGCTGTCTAATTAGATTTAGGGTCCACTTAAGATGAGATAAATAATGAGTGGTATTTGAAGACTAGCCAGCTTCCCAGAGCTTTTGAGGTCATGTGTTATGGAACATATAACTATGCAAAGATGTGTTACATTTGTTTATGATGCAAAATATTACTTTAACTGTAGAAAGGTATGTTACATTTATTTCTGCTACATGTGCTTAATCATGTAAGGATATGTTACATTTGTTTATGCTGCATTTGCTTAATTATGAAATGATGTATTGTTGTTTCAACTTGCCTGCCGAAGGCACCTGGTTGGGTCATTAAAAGCTAAATGGCCAACAGTTAGACAGGAGGATAGGTGGGAGTGGCAGAGAAAAAAAGCGAATAGGAAGAGAAATCCAGGCTCTAAAAGAATGAGAGGATGAAGAAGAAATGAGAGAATGAGGGAGACATCTGGGGCCAGAAGGCAGGCAGCCACCAGACAGACACACACACACAGAGATGGCAGGAAAATAAGATATACAGAAAATAAGGTTAAAAGCCCTGAGGCAAAATGTAGATACAGAGGAACAGGTTACGTTAAATGAGATAGCCAGAATTGAGCCTAAGCTAGGCCGAGAATTCATAACTAGTAAGAAGTCTTCATCAGCCCTTAAAATATATAAATACAACTAGCAAAATAGACTCAGCAGGAAACATATTGAACATATTGTTGTGAAATAGATAGTGATACATATATATATATATATATATATATGTGTGTGTGTGTGTGTGTGTGTGTGTGTGTGTGTGTGTGTGTGTATGTGTGTGTGTGTGTGCGCGCGCGGTGCGTGTGTGTGTGTGTGTGTGTGTGTGTGTGTGTGTGTGCGAGCGCGCGTGCGTGTGTGTGTGTGTGTGTGTGCGTTACAAGTAACATTATACTGACTGAGCAGAATGTATATTATACCAACAATTAAAGGAAAAGTGGTCACAAATTTGAAACATAGCAAGGAGTATATATGATAGAGGTTAGAAGGGAAATGATATAATTATATTTTAATTTCAGAAAAATCAAGAAGTCACAAAAATGATAACACAGATCTATTCGATGCCCTTGCTATCCCATTAAAGAACTGTATATAGCATATGTGGAAAGATGAGTAAATTGTGACCAATAGAGAATTATTTCAGGAATATAAAGTCTGGTTCAACATAAAAATATGAGTAAATGTAATTTGGAAGTAGAATTGAGGCTAAGAATGAGATGCAGGATAATTTGACAAAATCCATATTTTTTGTGATTAAAAAGTCCCAGTGAACTTCTTTATCCTGACAAAGGAAATATATTTTATTAAATACAGACAGCCTAGGATTCCTTTGTCTTTTGGTTCAATGATTAGGACTAATAAAATATGCTTTCTTTTACCACTTCAATTAAATATTGTTACCAAATGAGGAAAGTCTATAAAATTTCTTTTATAAACACAATTCCAAAATTTTATATAAGAATTAGTTTTTGCAACACATGTAGACCAGTAGATATTTCTGTGTTTTTATTTTAACTTCCAACTCTATCACCCAAAACATGCTTCATTTTCTTTAAACTTGACATAGAAATTGGAAATAGCTTTGGGGGCTCTTGGGCCAAGCCCATTTCCTAAGCAGACACTCAATTGCTGTCAATAATCCCTGACGGAAGAAAAGAGCTTTGTTTTAAATCCACCTTCTTTCATCTTGCAACTTGAGGTTACATTATGATAATTGCTAACAATGAAATAATTACTGTATTTTTGTTTCTTTTCCTGTAAACATCCCTTCAAAAAATTCTGCTACATCAGTTATTATCAGCTCCCCTTGTTATAGGACTAATTAACTGCCTGTCATGAGGTTAATAACAATTTCAGAAAAGACTTGTTAATTCATTTTAAGAAGTTAACAGAGTGCATTCCATTTTCATTTAAACTGAATGGTTGCTTTCCATAAATAACTGAATGCAGCCTCAGTGTGCTTTTTTGGTTCAGGATTTTTCTATCTCTTTTGTGCCCTAGAACCAACACTACAAGTTTTTAATCAAACTTAGCTTCCAAAATAATCTTTCAGTACAATATTATTTCAATGCAATTAATTGTGCATTGTTTCTTGGTGGAATTCCTGAAAAAGTAATACCATTCTACTTACAGAATGCTTTTTATAATTACTCAGTTGGAATATGTTGCATTTCCATTGATGTGCTTGTACAAAGTACTATATAAATAGTTTATCAATATAAAATTGGGATCCCTAGACAGCTATCCTGTTTGTTTCTTCCAAGTGTATAGGAACATAACTTCCATGCCTATATTATGTTCTCTATACACTGACTTATATTTTAATATACTTAATAACTACATTTTTACATGGATTTTATTCTTTAAATTTTTTCCATAAAAATTGGCAGTAAAGTTGAATATTAGATAAGTTGCAGACACAATTCTAATATTAGATTATTACTTACCTCTTATAATGTATTATTACTTGATAGCATATATTATTTCATAATGTTGCTGTTTATAAAGTGTACATGTATGTATTAAGTAGGTTTTGAATCACTGTAGTTAGCTTTCAATCACAATAACTATGTCAAGCGAAGTCAAAGAACCTGAGATAGTAACAGGTTTTTGTTTGATTTGGATTTGGGTTTTGTTAAAGCAAAGTTTTGTTATCTGACAAAATGACATGAAGTGAGGCTCTGGATTCTAAGAGACATTGCATTTAATAAGACTGTCAGCATGATAGGCAAGAAATTAGACATCTCTATATATTTTCTTGGCACAATGTCAGTTGTAGTAATTCACTGTAATTATGAAAATGTAAGGAAAGTGGGAAACAATTATAAATTATAAAGGAATTCTGGAATTCTAGTGACAAAATAAGATTATGTTGATCTTGGGGAACTAAAGAAATTATATATATATATATATATATATAATATATATATATATATATTCATACTCATTTACTGTACATTAAAATGACATATTATTAGTTAAGCATCACATATTGACAATGACTAATTTTTATTTAGTACAATTGTTTAAAAGAAGTGAAAGTGAGCACTGCCAGTAGCATTCTAAGCCAAGAAGAAAGAATTTGAAAGAGATATTAAAAGCTGAGTGTTGTGGTACACGCCTTTGATCCCAACACTCAGGAGGCAGAGGCAGGCAGAACTCTATGCATTTGAGGCCAGTATTATCTATAGAGCAAGCTCTAGGTCAAGTAATGCTATACAGAGGAAATCCTGTATCAAAACAAAAAAAGAGTGATGAGCAAAGAGGTCAAGATCATGCTGGGAAAACCCACAGAAACAGTTGACCTGAGCAAGTGGGAGCTCATTGACCCCAGTTTGACAACTGAGGAACCTGCATAAGATCAAACCAGGCCCCCTGAACATGGGTGTCAGCTAAGAGGCCTGGGCAGGCTATGGGGCCTCTGGCAGTGGAACCAGTATTTATCCCTAGTGTATGAATGGACTTGGGAGCCCATTCCCCATAGAGGGATACTCTCTCAGCCTAGACACACCGGGAGGGGGGGGCAAATGACTTAATGGACTTTAAAGATTCCCCCATTGAAAGTCTCACCCTTCCTGGGGAGTGGATGGGGGATGGGATGGGGCATGGGAGGATGGGAGGGAGAGAAAACTGGGGTTGATGTAAAATAAAATTGCTTCTGATTCAAATAAAATTTATTTAAAAAAGAAAGAAAATGTGTGGAATATTCCTTTAAACTATGTAAATATGTGTCTCTGTGATTGGTTTAATAAAGAAACTGATTGGACAATAAATAAACAGGATAACTTTAGATAGGACAACCAGACTAAGGACATTGGGAAGAAGCCAGACCTGAAGAGGGAACAGGAGGTACAAGATGAAAGAGGGGTAACACCACATGGCAGATTGCAGATTAATACAAATGAGTTCATTTAAAAGGTAAGCTAGGTAGGGACATCCCTGAGATATTGGCCAAGCATTTATAATTAATATTAAGGCTCTGAGTTAGTTATTTGGGAACTGGTGGATAGGAAAGAAATGTCCATCTATAAGGAAGACTTGCTCAAAATACTTTTTCACAGCATAGCTTATTAGAAGTCTCCAAGACCCCAAAATGTAACATTAATGCATACAAATACAATTTATTGATAAATGCAAAGACAGTTTTAGCTATAATCATTTTTGACAAAAAGTTTCTATAACTCAGTATTTTCTATTTCAATAAATGAAGTAATTTTGGAAATATTCAAAAATTAGTATAATTGAGAGAATTTATTAACATTTTATTTATGAAAAATAATATTTAAATGCAAGAACTGTATATGAATGACTCTTCACTAAGTCAAGTGAGGTTTTTGTTTAGTACTGGGGTTTAACCTAGGCTTGGTAGTTTGTCTATCCACTTTCTGTTCACTTTTATACAGATATATTTCATTCAGCAGCTTACTTAAAATTAAAACTATGGTTGTCCTTTATAAGGTTGTGAGTTAAAATGCAGCAATTAAATGTTAAGTTTTCTGACACAACAGAAATTTTCTTCTAATCAATGTTTAGGTATTGATAGTGAATTCAATAAAATATTGGTAGAGGTCCCTGGTCTGTTGCATTACTATTTAATTAAAAATTTGGCATCATTTACTGAAGGAAAAAGTTAAAATATGAAATAGAATGGAAATGAAATGGAAATGCTGCAGTTCCGGTGGATGACCCATTGATTCTAGGTATATTCTTCCCATGCTGCTCTGGATGCCAGATAGGTCATTTATGCCTTTCTACTATTAAAATATTTTGTTATCTCTTTCAAAACAACAAGGCACGTGAAATATATATTCAAATGATTAAAAAAAGATTGTGGGGCTGAAAAAGAAAGCAATGTTTCCTTTCGTTTTCTTTTTTCTTTTCTTTTCTTTTTTTTTCAAGACAGGGTCTCTCTGTGGCTTTGGAGGCTGTCCTGGAACTAGCTCTTGGAGACCAGGCTGGTCTCAAACTCACAGAGATCCACCTGCCTGTGCATTCCGAGTGCTGGGATTAAAGGTGTGTGCAACAACTGCCCGGCCTGAGAAAGCAATGTCTCTTATTGAATTTAAAACTCTGTCGCATCAAATTTAGGAATTCATATGTCCTCTGATCTGAAGACATATATTTCATATAAAAGTAGATTTGAGATTAGTGTTTACTAGTAGTATTCCTACAGGGACAGCTTGCTAATGGAGAATGATAAATTATTTTCTAATATAAGGTATAGATTCATACTATATAATATTTAAAATTGAATATATGAATTTGAAAATTAAAAATGTAAAGCCATAAGATTATATCAGGAGACATATAGAAAGTATTTCATAAAATTCAGTACTCATAATTATAAAAATGTGTAATTCTGAATTGCAGAAACATACATCTCAGAGTAGATGTCATATATATGTATAAGAAGCAACAGCTAACAAGAAGGTGAGAGGCGAACAGTTAAAATATTTTACTTTAAGCACTTGACAAGTCTGTTATCAACATTCTTAATCAAAATAGTATTGAAATTCTGCACAGATCAATTAGTAATTAGAGAGAAATAAACAGAATCAAATTGTTCATATTTGTAAGTAACATGAACTTCTGAATGAAAACTCTAAAGAATCCACAAAAATATTTGTAAAGCAAAACAGTAATTAATAAAGTTGCAAGCTACAAAGATTAACATGGAAACCCATACTATTTTTATATACAAATGAAAAACTAGTGAAAAAACATAATTATAATAGCTACCAAGAGAAGATATAGCAATAAACTTAATAAATGATGACAAACATTTTTCTGTTAAAAATTATTAAAAACTAGTGAAATAAAAAAGTAACCAAAATAAAATGTTGTATCCTACTCATATATTGAAAAAATAATATTCATATACTGTTTATACTATCTATATATTCAGCAATATCCGTATCAAAAAGCCAAAACTATTCTTCACCAAGAAATTTCTAAGGTTCACAAAAAAAAAATAAACCCATTGACAGTGAGATGAGGGAGAGTAATTCACACAGTCATAGTCTTTGTCTCTGAATTAGTATCTATTGCCATCATTGGGGATGGCAAGTACATTTTTAGTGGTGTTGCCAATAATGAGCTGATCAGGCTCCAAAGGATAGTTCCAAACTCATGGTCATACAGAGAAGATCATACTTAATCTTAGTGGATCACAAAGGAAAACATATAGGCATAAATATTAGAGGGAGATTTGCAGGGACTTTGGAGGGTGAATGAGAGAGATAGAAAAGTAGGGTATAAGAGTGTTCAGTATGCATGGAACACATTGGCAGAATTGTTCAAAATTTAAATTAAAATTAATACATGAATAAAAACCACAAGAAATCCTTAATAACCAAAGGACCATTTAAGAACTCTGTGATATTCTCACCTTGTGGGCCTATACTCTTTAGGCACTGAGGATCTCTCATTCATCTTTTGAAATCTAGATGAATATAAATTTACTTCAACAGTTCTTCACATTCTATTAACCAAAAGAGTTCATACTACATATACATCACAACGCTGTTTGTTTTAATCTTTTAGAGTGGTAGAATTAATCACATGTAGGTACACCTTAAACATAGCCAAGGTGTTACCCAAACTCACATTATGTTGCTATTTTGACAACTCCGAGACAACACTTGTGTCCTACTCTGTTAATAGCTATTCCTCAAGTAAAAATTGCATTAATTTCCCCATTTTCATCACCAAGTAATTTAGAGTTTTTGGTAGGAAATGATCAAAATATTTCTTCTACATATCTTGCACATTTTAAAACAGTTATTTCCTTCATGTGTCTACATTTTTGTTAGTAATTATTGCATCACATTTAATTATACACACATATACATATACATATACATATACATATACATATACATATACATATGCATATGGAATTTGGATTATTCACATGGGATATGTCTTAACAAGATTATTCAGTATAAGTTTCCCCCAAATCTTTGTCATTTCATAGTGTTACAATGATACAGTATATTGCATTTAAGATTTTTACTACATGTATAAAGTTCTTAATTTTAGAGATGTAAGTTGCTCAGATGGAAGATTGTCTTTTCTTTCTGTAGTGATTTTTTAAATTGCTTGGCCTTTTATATATTTGTTCACCATAATTATCTCTAGTCTTTGTTTCATGCTTTCACATGAATAATGTTGCATTTTTATCTAAGTGTACTCTGACTCTTGTTCTTCTAGTTTAATTATCAATTCCATAACATTATGCAGGTCATTAATTTGGTAACATAAGTAAATCTCATTTTTGTCTCTCATTTTTTCGGTTTGTAAAAACAGAATTATTTATTCTTAGCCGTTCTAGACTGCATAGCATTTATATACATTGCCCTTCTTGGATTATACCTTTATTCTAGTATAGTTTCTTTCTTTACCCTTTATATTGATCTTTGTGCTTTGATTGTTGCATAATATAGTTTTCTATAGCAAGTCTCTTTTTGCTTGATAACACTTTGGAGGCTATGTATCACAACCCAGGCCAGATTTGTCTTTTCCTCCTCTATATATTCCCCATAGGTAACTTTAACTCCCTTGTCAGTACTTCAAAAATGGAAACATACTGCTTCTAAAATATTCTATCCTGGGGCTACAGAGACGTCTGAGTGGTTAACAGCACTTGATTCTCTTGCGGAGGACCTTGTTTTGCATCCAGCAACCACCTGTCAGTTTACAACCATCTATGACTTTCCATCCAGTCCAATCTTTCTTCTGGCACTGCACAAATAGTGCATATGCATACATGTAGGCATACAGTCATACACACAGAATAAAATAAATTTTGCTAGTTAGATTTTTCTTTTTACTGTTCTTTATACCACTTGCTAAATGTCTCTGCTCTACTGTCTTATTAATTTTGCCTTTTAAAATTTAATTTTCCTTTTATTAGGAATGACAAGATAAAAGAAAAAAAGCTTAGCAGTTTTTCTCTACCACTGAAAATATAATCATACATGTACTTTCATGTGGTCCAAATATTATATTATTAGGCAATAAGAGACAATTTTATGTTCCTGTGAAAAAGTGATAGTAAAAAAAGCTTCAAGGTAAATAGTATCTTCTCTGTTTTAAAGTTGTATAAACTATGAATGCTAGAAAATTTCACTATCATAGAAATAATACAAATCCTGATGAAACAAAATTATATGAAAAGGATTTTTCTCACTGAGTATGTTTCATATGAATAGATAAAGTTAAACATTGTATTTAAGACCATGGAGCAAAATTATAGTATCTTCCTTGGAAGAATTTATAGTTATTTCTCATTATTATTTAATTTTTGTTCCATTTTCTGTATTACTAATATCATAGTATTAAATTTTCATGTTATATAATATTTCGTTTTTGTATAACCTAATGTGACATTAACGAGAGTAGATGGAAAGGATCTACAATGTCATAATAGAAATTAGAGCTGAAAAAGTTATATTGGTCATCTTACTCATCTTCTGTTATTTCTAAATATATAACCTTGTTTTAATAAGAGTCATGGTTTTGCTATGAAACTGAACACACACTGATTTGGTTTTATGCTGAAGGTTTAATAAAAATTTCACTCCTATTGAAACAATACAAAATCCCATTTTAAGTAATGATCTTTAGCTGATTTCATGAGTTATTACATTTTTCCTAGGAGTCAAGGATGTATCTTATATTTTTCAATGAGGAAATGCTATGAATGAGTTATAAGTGGCACAAATGCCAACTAAATCTGGACAAAGTAAAACTGATAAAAGGAAGAGAGTGGGCTTACATTAATTTGTCGAATTTCTTATATCTAATAACATTTGTAATATTTAATCAATTACTATATATTTTACAACACTATATTAACTGAGAAACTGTAGTTACTTTTATTTAACTTCTCCCTTACATTTATTTTAGTCATTTAACATTTTATTTGTCTGTGTACAGAAAACTAAACATCAGCAAACACTGAATTTTCATTGGGAGAAATATTAAACTTTGAAATTGTAAGTATAAATAATTAATGAACATAAAGTCAGAAATAAGAATCTAAATTTTCAGGGTGGTGGGGGAGGAGGGGAGGGGGAATTGTCATGTAATTCAATCATGTTTGTAACTCAAATAAAAAAAGTAAAAAAAGGAATCTAAGTTTTCAAATGTGCACTAAATGTAAGAGACAAAAGCCATCCAAGGAAAATTGATTTAAAATATCAATTAGGGTGGAAGAGCTTTACCCGATCCCCATCAGCTTCAACCCCTGGGAGAGCAGGCCCTGAAACTCTCTGGGGCAGCACAATAGAGCCAACCCTGTTAGCAGTGTGGGTGATCTGGCCCCAAAGCTGTGAGCATGGAACAGCAGTCCATACTGCTCCTCCCTCTGTCTTGTGGTAGCATGGGCAGGAGAGAGTTACCCTCCTTCCCCTGTCCCCTGCCTATCAATGCCTGAGGCAGGTATGAGAAGTGGCCCTGAGGCCGAAAGAGCAGGATACCTGCCCCTGCCGCACCCCACTTGCTGCAACCCTTGGGAGAACAGGCCTTGCACCTCACCTGCGTAACACAATAGAGCCAACCTTGTTGGTGGAAGTGTGGGTAACCCAGCCTGAAAGGTGGAAGTGTGGGAGAGCTCTCCCTAATGTTTGTCTGTTACATGGTAATGTGGGAGGGTGAGAGATACCCCCCTTTAACCCTCACCCATTGCTGTCTGCAACACTTGAGCGAGTTGACCCTCCCCCTTCCCAGTATTGATAGTGTAGTAGAAAACAGAGACCTCGAAACAGAAAAATTACCCTTTGCAATGCACACTTGCAAGTAAAGACATATGGACAAACAGGTTTATGGTGTACTTATTGTGTCACACTTCTAACTTCTGGTACAAGATTTCAATTTTTTTCTTTTTTTTTTTGTTTTTTCTCTTAAATTTTGTTTTATGTGGGGGTAGGGTCAGGGGCTTAGGATGGAGGCAAAGGGACGGGGAAATTATTGTGATTAAGATATATGATATAACAGGCACAAAATAAATATAAAGAAATATATCAGCTATGTACTTAAAGTCAAGAAACAGTAAAGTGGATGAGGAATTAGAACATATAATATCAAAAGAGTGTGGGAAATTATTTCTGGAGGAAAATAGGTTGTGATAGTAGTTTATTGAACTAGGTATAAACTTGTGAAAAATTGATGTTATGGGGTAAATTTTCACTTAGAATTGTGCATATTCCAGTATAGTAGAAATAATGATAACAAAGTGTACATTTTGGTTATGTTATCTTACCATGTAAATATTTGCCTTCACAGATGAAAGACACATCAAGAAGAATGATTTTATCAATTGGGCTCTTAAATGAAAAGGAATTGCTTCCTTACTTTTTTGAAGAGCCTTGATGTTTCTAGATGTTGTACATTTGGTATGTATGCAAACAAATGGTGGAAAAAATCCAAAATTTTCTATGAAAAACTGCAACATTGTGAGCTGAAAATATGATGTGTCTATTTGTAAAGGCTTTTCATTTTAATATGGTTAAAGTTAAAGAAGTAACTAATTTCAGAGATTTTCCCTTGAGCCACGTAGTTCTTTTCATATGTAATTATTCTCTGAGTGCATTAGATAATGTGATTTCCCACAGCTGTATACACATCTATAAATCATTAATGAGGCAGTTAGCTGAAACAAAACTATAAAAGATTTGTGTTACCCGGCAGAACCCAGCTTTAATTGACTTCTAGTTACTTACAATTAAGATTTCCTTTTGGAATAATAATTGTAAGTGATTTAAGTGGTTTTTTTTTTGTGTTTCTCAAATAAATTAGATGTTGCTTATTTTTCAAGTTTTGTTTTGTTTTGCTTTGTAGCAGATCTTGTTAGTGACCATTATGAAGCCTTGTACAGTGTTTATATTTCCTTTTAATGAAAATCAATTTATTTTCTCACATAATATATCCTGATTACAGTTTCCTCTCTCTCCTCCTCCTTTTAGTTCATCCCTATGCTAATCACCTCCCCCTTCGATCTCTCATTGGAAAAGAACAGACTTCTAAGAGGTAACAATAAAATATAACAAATGAGATAAGAAAACAAAAACTATCACATCAAAGTTGGAAAAGACAAACTAACACAAGAGCTAGAGCTCAAGAGAAGGCACGTGCATCAGAGACCCAGTCATTTGCATAAAAACACTAAACTGGAATCCGTAATATACACAGAAATGACCTGGTGCAGACCACCTCAGGCCCTGAGCTTGCTGCTTCAATCTCTGTGAATTCCAATGAGCTTTGCCTATATGTCGACTTAGACAGCCATGATTTTTGTTTTTGTTTTTTGTTTTTGTTGTTGTTAGGTATACCCTCTGGTTTTTTAACTCTTTCTGTCTCCTCTTTCAAGGGGTTCTGATGGGGGAAGTACTTCTGTGTGTGTTTATCTTATTGATTGTTGAATAAAGCTCTGTTTAGTCAATGAAACAGCAAGTTAGACAGGACTAGGAGTCAAAGAGGATTCTGGGAAATGTCGTAGAGAAATGATGTTCCAGGTAGGAAGTAATATAGCAAGGAGACTCATATTTAAGAGAGGAGAAACAGGAAGTGTCCTTTTTTCCCTTCATTCTCCAGGGGCGCCATGTGAGCCACCGGCAAGAGAGGGTGCCAGCGAAAGGCATTCTCTATAAGGTAAGTCTTATAAAATATATAGGTTTATGATAATTAAGACTGAACAAACAGATGAGGAATCCTAGTCATTGGCCAAGCAGCATTTGAACCTAATACAAGTTTCTGTGTATTAATTTGGGCCCTAACTTGGGCGTAAAGCACATACGTGGCGGTAGGACTCAGGCAG